>NC_142160.1:25931630-26244456 GCF_024610735.1 Ursus americanus | reverse complement strand
CAGTGTTTACACCTGCTCCTTCCTGGACGGCAACTCACAAAAATTCTTCTCTTATCACAAAATAGCAACAACAATAACAAATTTTAGCAAGTGACTCAGTGAGGTAAGGACCGTCACGAAAAGTACGACGCAAACCTTCAAGATTAGGGGTAAAAAAGGCAGATGCAGGAAAAACAGACCGCTTTTATTTTCTAAGTTTTCCTAACTCATTAAGACCCAGAAACACAAACATTCTCTCGCGGGAACTGAAAGCATGACTTTCAGAGGTCTCCAAGTTGTATTTTATGGTGATTTCTTTAAGCCAAAAAGAATAATTACAACGCGACTTACCATACTGGTCAAAGTTGTCCGGAGTCTTAAAAAGAACAAAGCAAAGGAATAAATAGCTCTCAGTCTTGTGTTTACAGCTATTTGGCACCATGTCTGAAAAGGACCATTCAGGGCAGGAAGCAAGGCCACAAGGTCAGTGGGCTGGAAAACCTCTCCCAGGGAAAGCCTCCGTTTAACCAGAAAGCCGCTGCCATGCACCCCGCCTGACGGACCCCACTTCCTCAGCAGGAAGGAACTAGGGCACCACAGCCTTTGTACCTTAATCGACATCTGTTTCAGGAACTCTAGTTTCCCCTCAAGTATTTGCCCAAAGAAGAACACTAAAGAATTTCTATCTATCGGTTGTCGATGGCACAGATGAGTGTTTGCAGATGGGCACCCGCTCCAGCGAGTACGAAAAGCCACTCAGGACCTAAGCTCACGATCATCTGGGGCAAGGCTGGAGGTGGAGCCTTTAAAAATACAGATTCTGGGGCTTCCCTCAGGGGCTGATTCCATGGGCCCAGCACTGGGCATTTTCACAAGCTTGCCAGGTGCTCTGATCTGGAGTAGAGGTTCTCCACCTGAGAATGCAGGTGCCCAGGCAGTCCTGGGACCAATTAAATCCTAGTCTCTGAGGCTGGTCCCAGGGAGCAGTGGCTTTTAAAGCTCCCAGTAGATTCCCCCCGAAGCCCTGGCTGAGAACCACAGAGGCTAACACAAACTCGCACTGTTTATGCAAAACAAGGATGGCCTAAATGTGGTCTCCCCATCAAGGGGAGCTCCCTCTCCTCAAATGTGTTTCTAGTCACTTCTGCTAGGCTGACACCTCCCTTCGGTAGCTGATGTGTGTTCCTATGAAGACTCCTTTCTCGGTATGATGCCTGCTCATCGTCAGCCCACAGCCGCAGCCCAGGATCAGAAGGAGCGCCTTCCCGTGGAGAGCTCCTCCTTCACACGCAGGGCAGAGACCGGGAACAAAGCTCAGTGAAAAAGTGCACCTGTTCTGTGACAACCCCAAAGTATAAACTAGGGCTCAGACAGCTCTTTTTCCCCCTTCCCAAGGAATTTGAGAAAATGGTTTTTAAACGAGTTCTGCGCATGACCCGAAGTACATTTCGAGAGCCCCCCCACTTCCCCCATATCCTGGCAGGCTGCCACCTTCGGGGTTCAGTCCCGGGAGCAGACAAGTTGCGGGAAGCATGGTTTAGCTGCAGGGCACCACCATGCACACTGCGCCTCGTTTTCCCACTTTCCTTAGCCAAGATTCACTGAAGCCAGGAGACCAGAGCAGGCACATGAAGGTGCCACGCTTGAGAAAACATCTCCCCCGTGGACTGGATTCATTAGAAATTAATTTGCTTCAAAAAACTCTTTGAAAATGCGAGTAATCCTCAAAAGAGGCTGAGCCTCATTCACCAGGGACTGTTACTTTAACCCACTGACCAAACTGCAGGGTTATGTGGATGATTTTTGTTTTGAGCCACAGTGTTTTGAAAAGAACTAAATCCACTCTCAACATTTTAAAACCTAATTCTCTGCATTGCCTAGACTTGGAAGAGCTGGCGGAATAATCACATGGTACAAAATGGCTGCCCCTCTGGATGGCTCTGTGCTCTCCAGCTGGATGCGGGCCTCACTGTTCCCTATTGCCTTATATCTAATCTACTTTACTACAGGCATCTGAGTTGGCAAACTCTTCCTTCATCAGTGACCCTAACAGGGCAGAACTGGCGATGGCATCTGTAATCACATGTTTGGTCTTCTCTTCATTAGCCATGAGACCTTGGAATGGCCGCTGTTTCCTCCTGGGATGGCGCCTCCATTTCTTTAGCATTACTATTCTATTTGAACAGTGATGGCTTCTCGGGGTGTTTACGAGTATTAAAGGAACTAAATGTGAATATGAAAGTGTTTGGAAACTATAAAGCAGTATGCATACGTAAATGACAGTTGTTCAATCTATTCAAGGCCGCCATTTTGAAAACGTGAGTCATGCCTGGGCGGGGACACCATGAGGGCGGTCCCAGTGGAGTGGGTCATGGATTAATGAGAAGGCAACCTGGGGACTCCAGGTGGTAGCCCCACGAAAGCAGAGATTGTAACCCCATGCGTAGAAGAATGCAAATCTGCTGAGCATACCAAGCTCACCAGTGGAAATCAAGAGGATGCCCACTCTTGAGCCCAAACAAAGAAACTAGTTTGGGAGGCTGCAAAATGCATTCTCACAACCAAGCCTCCTAGTTCCCTCCTTACTTCCCGACTGACCCAGCATCTCCGATCCAGCAAGGTCTCCTGAACCACACCTGGTCTTTGCCCAAAAGGAAGAAAGAGAAGCAAGGAAAGACACAGAAGAGCTGAGAAGCTAGTCCCTTAGTCCTTCCCCTCCCCCAAGCAGACCTTATCTTTCTCTATATTATCAGTTTAGTAGGTTATTTGCATTTTGGCAGGATTTCCCCTTTCCAGGGCCTATCCACCGAGTCTGGAGGAGACAGCAGATGGCCTGCTACACAGCTAATTTGAGTACATATTCAAGACAATAATCAGCTACAGATTGACTTGGCACCGGCAACCGCTGGAGGAGATACCAGGCATTTCTAAAGTCCGCCACATCCCTTCCACTTTGCCTTCACCTGCTTTGCCAATACAAAGAGTGTATCTTAATCTCATAATAATTTGTTTTGGAAGAAACTCTGTAGTCCATCTGTACCTTCGGATAAACTGGGCACTTCTTCTTTGCATTGGTAAACTGTCATTAACCAGCTTTCCTGCTATTTTGCTTTTTAACCAGTCACCCAAGGGTCCAGGTATCAGCTCACACTCTTTCCATACAAGACCACAAGGATCTGTCCCAGGAAGGATGCTGGTACCCTACTGACACCCTCTGTGTGCCAGGATGACTTTTCTCTATTCAGCTGTCCCCTGCTGTTTGCAAATAAGAAATCAGGTTGGGGGTGCCTGGCTGGCTCAGTCGGTAGAGCATACGACTCTTAATCTCAGAGTTTTGAGTTGGAGCCCCACAACGGGTGTAGAAATTTCCTTAAAAAAATAAAATCTTCAGGAAAAAAAAAAAAAAGAAGAAAATCAGGTTGGCCTGATATGACCACTCCCTCGTGTTCCCTGCTGTCCTCTCATCCTTCTAAGTCCCCAGCCAGTGTATCTATCCATCCCATCCTCGTTCTTCTTGTTCAGAACATAGGTCTAAAAAACTGTTTTGTTTTTGTATTTATATGTCTCACCATCAGCCAGGTATCATCTAGCTAATTCTGCAGTGAACAATACTTATATAATTGATGCTCCCCACTTTATTTTTGGTAGACCTTTATTTAGAGTATTCCTTTCCCCCGAAATATTTATCTCCTTCTACCATCTCTGTCCAGTTGGAGCACCTTTAAAATGATCAGGTTCCCTTTAGTCATCATATTCTGTACTGTGTGGCCATGGGTACGGCTGTCAAGGCTCATCCCTATTAGTCTTCTCCAACAGCCACCGAGGACCTATGTTACCACTGATCGTCTTTCTCGGGCGTATGACTTATCTTCCGTGGCCTCGCTACTCTAAGTGTGGACTGTGGGAATTTGTCAGACACGCAGAGTCTCAGGACTCTCAGATTCTCCAGATGTACTAAATCAAACCCCGCATTTGACAAAATCCCAGGAGATTCGTGTGCACATTCATAAAGTTTGAGAAGCACTGCTGAATGGTCTCCATTTATACCCGGGACTTGACAGCCACGTCCCAACACCCAGAGCAGTGCTCACCCTCACATAGTAGTTACCCCCCACCCCTTATCACCCACCAGACCCCCATGCCCGCTGTGTGCCAGGATCTGAGGAGGGGCCCAAGAATCAGCGAAGGACCAGAAACAGTCTCCTCCCCTAGGAGGATAGCATCTGATGGGAGATACTAACCTGTCAACAACCACAGGGCCATGGAGAAAGTGCCAATAATGGAGATGTGTCTCGAGGGCCTTGGAGAATCAGGAGAGGCACCTGGGTCTCAAAGAGAGGAAGAAGTTCCAAGAAAGGACATTCTAGACTGAAGGAATAACACGTGCAAGAAGATGCCAAGGATCATGACATACTGGGGAATGGTAAGAAGGTCTGTATGGCCATCGTGGTCAATCACTGGGCACAAAACCACTCAACTCAGTGGCCCAAATAAAAACTGTGACTGGCTCCCAGTCCTGTGGGTTGCAGCACGGGCTGGCCTCAGCTGGGCAGGTCACCCACACCTCGTGGTGCTGGTTGGGCTCATCCACGGGTCTGCAGTCCAGGGGGACTGACTGGTGGTGCGTGCTGGCTGTCAGCTGGGCCTCACACTCCACAGGTGTCTCCTTCCCCAGGGAGGCTACTCAGATCATCTTTACGTGGTGGTGAAGAGTTCCAAGAGAGCAACGCCTAGCCTTAGGAGTCATACAACATCCCTTCTGCAGGACTCGGCTGATCAGAGCAAGTCACAGGCCCGCCTGGATTCAAGGGGTGCGGAAGAACAGTGGAGCCAAACTGCTAAGGGGTAGGGCACGGGGAGGCATGGTTCCTTGGGGACCATGCCTATTACAATCCACCCGAGTGGAAAGATATATGATTAGCGCCTGTGTTCACACTTTATCTGTGAGCCCCTTAAATTCAGAAGCATTCAAGGAGCTTCAAGTCCTGTTTGCCTTTGTACCCCCAATGGCGATTCCCATGGTTCTTTCTAGTGGGTGCTTAATAAACTCGAGGATTAATTAAATTCTCACTAATGCACATACTCATAAACTTAGGAATTGGAGCTTACCAAGAAAGACTGCTCAAAGCAACCGTTCATAAAGAATAAAAAGTCTCTTTTGCTTATAGAAAATGTCCAGAAGACTGAGAAAAAGAACATGACCATTTCACAAAGAGCGTCTGGCCTGAAATTCACCAGGAACAAGTCTCCAGGCGGACTGCTCCCCTCCTTCCGACCTTCACTCCAAATCCCATCATTTGTCAGGAAGGACATAAAAAAGTTTAAGAGGTCAGCGTCCGCTTTAGGTTCCATAAAAAAGCAGAGCAAGTCATCATGCCCAGGCAGAATCCTCTTTAAATCACTCTTTAAGCTTAATATAGAGCAAATTGTCTTTGCTCCACGCCAGGAGCAGGCCGCTGTTTCAATCTGTCTTCCTAATTTGGGCGGCTGACAAGCTATCATTTTAGGAGTTAGACTTGGCAAGATTTATCTCCTTCTGGACACTGTGCTTGAGATTAAGTGAAATAATATGGTAAGAGGTTATATGGGCAATCTCAACTTTCTTCAGGTGTAAATAATGTAGGTTCATGGGTTAGCAACCGACCCAGTTCCTGACCCTTCTGCTGTAAAAATAGAACTCTTTACAAAAATAACTACCATGGCCATGCTATCCATCACTATTCAGAGTCCTTTCTACCAGCACATGGCAGGAGGGCTCCTCCATGTTCTTCAAGTGATGGGAGGCCATGTGACTCCTTTCGGTCAATGAAATGGGAGCTGAAGTACCTGTGTTGGTTCCCAATTTAAGCTTCAAGAGCTAGTGCTCAATGTGCCACAAGGTCTCCCTTCACCAACACGACTGAGATTTTCCCGAGGGTAAACGCTCCATTAGCTGTGGTCCTCGAGTCAGAACATGTGAGACAGAGCCTCCAACGAGCTCACTTTAGCCACGGGCGTTGTTCGTCACACAGTGGCATGACTTTGCCCACCCTAGGTTACTATAACTACGATGGACATGTAACTATCTTTAACTGCTATATTTTAGAAAGGGATGGGTCATTTTAAGCAAGATGGCTCCGGTCTTTAGAGTAGTTTAAATGGTAGGAACTACTCTACTCCTCATTTCCCTCTGGCCGGTCACTCCTACTTCTCTCTTCTTGCTTGCCTTGAGGTTAGGAAACTGCTTTCTTTCCCTTCCTTGCAAGAAAGCCGCAGAAGTTATTAGGGTAAGGGAAAGAGCTTGGGGCATATCAAGTTTCTTCCCTACAACAGGACCTTTGCCTTGACTCCTTTGATAGCCATCCCCAAGTCTGGATCATGGGACCAGAGGACACTGATGTTGCCCACTGAGGCCATCTCATTCATAATCTTGACCCTAACAGGCAAAGGGTAGGCCGCTTGCCTAGAGTAAGTAGCAAACCCGGGGTCTAAAACCCAGGCTGTTTTCCTGGGCCAGATCCTGGAGACGAGCCCGTCCCCCACCACTAGCGTGTGCATGGTGTGCAACCCCAGTTCCTGCCTGCCTTCTTCCTCCCCCGGAATCTGAACTTGGCCTTTTCTGCCTCTGCACAGCTGGTCTGTGGGCTCCCGGGCCTGAGTCTCCCCAGGAGATTTCTTTCCGCTGGTCCTATAGCTACATCTCTCCAAAGGCCAGCTCCTGGATGGCTAACGCCTCTGCTTCCAGCCACTCAGAAACAAGCTGTGATTGGATTCTCCAGCGCTCCCACTGAACACTCAGGGGCTCAAGCCAACCACCCAGCTCCTGTTTCACTCCCATAAGGAGCCAGGACTTCCTACAGTCCCAAGAAGCCCTGCTCTCCTTCCTTCACAGACCCACACTGAAGCGTCCAGAAGGATTGAGTTACACATCTGCTCCAACCCTGGGTATCTGTGCGATCGCAGGCTCTGCAAACCAGCTCCAGTAACTCTCCCCCATCCTTTCTCATGAAGGCCTGAGCACCATGAATGAGCGTCTTTATTAAACTGCAGTTTGATGAACTATCATCTGAAAGAGACTTCTTCAAGGGGCCAACCCTTTCTTCCCCTTTCGCATTATAAAACCCATTTAAATGGGAGAATTTTAAAACAGACCCAGGCAGAGGAGTCCTCGCAGGCCGCGACTTTATCCCACACTTCTCCATGACCAGACACAAAGAAACGGAGACCTCACAGAGATACAACACACCCCGTTCCTCTATCTTTGGACGAAGTTAGAGCTCGCACTCACAAAGGGAAGCTGGCACGCTCCAGCAAAAGCAAAGCGATCAGATGCCTCTAAGTATCAAGGTCAAGCCATTTGAAAGGGGCCTGTGCCCCAAATTCTTGGAACCATCACCGAAACCCCAAGAGGCTGGATGGTGAAGACCACCAGGAGAATGTGGAGCTGCTGGCCGCCTGCCCAGGGCTCCCCTCCTCCTGACTTCCTATCAGAATCAACCTGCATTCCAGGCAGCAAGGTGCTGCTTCTCCCACGCTCTGGGGCTGGGGTCAGGGTGCGTGGTGTCACAGTCTGGCTGATGAGAAGCGAACACAGCCCCAGTGGCACTTCCAGGAAAGCCCTTTAAGGGGGCCGATGAAGTAAGTTTGCACCGTCCTTGCCCTTCACACTTCTCTTCCTCTTGCCTAAACCAGGGGCACAGTGGATGGAGCTCCAGTGGCCACTGGAACCTCACAGATGCCAGTGACCCCTAAGGCCAGCAGCGCAGAAACCCAGGACGAGCCTGAGTCTCCAATGGCACCGAGAGACTGCCATGTCACACTGCCTCCCCATTCTCATAGAGAGAAAACCTTAACTTGACTCAACTGCTACTACCTAACACTGAAACGCTACCCAAGTGCAACGTCTATCCGACCTACCGTCCAAACAGGGGCATCTCCTAGGCAGGCCTGGGGAATTCCTTTTTTCTAAGGAAAGTCAATGACCCAAAGAACTTAAAAGTCAATGGGCAGTTTCATTAAACTAAAAACCCACTCTGAGTAAACATATTGGGTACACTTTGGGGTGATGATGGGAGAAAGCATATAGGCTTAGCTTTTGTGGCTCTTAAAATACGAAATAAGCACAAACTGCTCATCATCAAATAAAATAATTATCTCGATATTTTAATTACATATTATATTTGGGGGAAAATGGGAGGAAAAGGAGGAAACGGTAGAAGGGTACCCATATGTCCACCAATGTGTGAATGGATAAAGGAAATGCGGTGCATACATATAATGGAATATTAGTCAGCCTTAAAAAAGGCCATCTAGGCCACCAAAGTGGACAGCACAGAACATTTCCACAGTCACAGAAAGCTCCACAGCATAGGATGGGTGCGGACTCTACTCTATTCACTATACTATGATGAAAAGAAGCTTTCCCGGAGCAGCGGGAATCTGGGGAGTTCTAATAAGGACATATGACCTCCCTCTGGCCTCCGTTTCCTCTTTTGTAAAATAAGGATAGCATTAGCACCTAAGTGGAGTAAATGAGATCATACTTGCAGGGCACACATGTCTGGCCCACAATAAGGGCTCAATGTATATTCACTATTATTCTGGGGAGAGGGAAGGGGGTGCAACTGGTGTATACACGCACACAAACTCACGTGCACTTGTGACTACTTACAGAGAGAGAACACCAAACACTTACTTGTACCATCATCCACCCTCCCCACCCCCAGGATGTGCTGAAGAAGGACGGCACCTCCAGGGAGCCCACCAGGCACAGTGACCTGGCTCGGGGTGGGCCCGCCTCCCTTCTCCCACCTGCCTGTCAGGAATAGGAACCACGTGTGGGAACCCACAGGGGTGGGTGAAGCCCAGAACAGGCTCTGAGTGAGCCCCCTCATGGCTCCAGCGGGCCCGTCAGTGAGTCAAGTGGGGGAGTCACAGAAGGAAAGAACTGCCCGTGTCAACAGAAATCTTCAGGATCCCAGCCTTTCCCCAGGAGGGCTCTGCAGGAAGAGACGGCAGAAGCCCAGGGACCAGCTAGGACCAGGAATTGTTCATCTCTGTCAGGAGATGCTTATGTGCAAAGGCCGTCCTGCACCTTGCTTATCTAAGATCCGCTACATACATGTGCGTGTGTGTGCAGACATATATACATGTATGTGTGTGCGACGTTCATGCGTGTGAGCACACTGGTCAGTGTATTCGTGTGCGGACGTGTACACGTGTATGTGTGTGTGTGACGTTCATGCGTGTGAGCACACTGGTCAGTGTATTCGCGTGCGGACGTGTACACGTGTATGTGTGTGTGACGTTCATGCGTGTGAGCACACTGGTCAGTGTACTCGCGTGCGGACGTGTACACGTGTATGTGTGTGTGTGACGTTCATGCGTGTGAGCACACTGGTCAGTGTATTCGTGTGCGGACGTGTACACGTGTATCTGTGTGTGTGACGTTCATGCGTGTGAGACACTGGTCAGTGTATTCGTGTGCGGACATGCACACGTCTGTTTGGGCATACAGAGCATATTCAAGAGATTCCAAGATCCTTTATACATTTAAGGTTTTTTGTGATTTATTAAAATATATCTCTTAATTTCTTTTCTTAGGCTAACTTTATTTGTATCTCCCATGGGTCTGTGGGTTTACCCTCGAGTTGTGCTGCTTGATGGGCTGTTTGTGACAGAAGGGCATGACCCACTTTGTTTCAGGTCTTCCTGGGACGCTTCAGGGAAGGTACTGACAGGCTGAGACCCAATGAGCAGAGAGGACACCAGCCATCAGACTCCGGGACCATGACAGATCGCCAGCCTCCTGCACTAGGCCTCCAAGGGCCGGGCTCTGCGATCAGCAGACGCGGGAGGGCCAACTACCAGTTACCACGCTGGGCTCGTCCTCACAATTCTGTTAAAATTTAAATGAAAAATTGATGATAGCCAGGAAAACGAAGGAAGGAAAACACTCAAAGGATTGCTAGCTGACTTTTCCAAGACACACTTGGCTAAAAGATTAGGTATTCTTAAAAACCCAATACATTTTTCTGTTAATAGATTATTTCACAAGGAGTAATGATTCAAATGTAATAAGTAGTGGATTCTGTAGGAAAGAGAAAAAAATCTAATGACTTTGTCCCCAACATCACTTGTCGATAAGAACTATGGACATTCAATGTTCCTTAAATTTATAATTTCCTAATCTGCATGAGATCACAAAAGAGGATTCTTTGAGCCACAGAAAGAAAACTGTAATTTTCTTCATGAGAAAAAGGCTCTGCATTCAGAAGGACGAGGAGGTGGCCCGTGGAGTGAGTAGGGAGCAGGGGGGGCAGGGAAGGGCAACGATTCTCCCCTGGCTCAGTCGTGGTAGAAAAGGCAGATCCCAGGTTTCCGGACTCTTCTCAGAGGAGTTCTGCTTTCCTCAGAGGTCTGCCTGGCGGATGTGAGGCTGCCAGGTAACGATCTCTTGGAATAAAGGGCTCTGGGACCAGAGAGGGTTTGAATACCAGGTCTCACAGAGCCAGACCCCGAGCTGGAGAAGCCACACCGCTGAGGAAGGCACCGCCCCTCCCCCGCCACAAAGCAGCTGGTGGGGCGGAGAGTGGGGACAGAGACCAGGGCTTGCCTTCCTCTTTTTTACCCCTGAGGGGATGTAAGCAGCTAAAGGCCAGAGGTCATCCATCCACCCCCTCCACCAGGCTCGGGGAAGCGCTTCTGGCCTCCACCCCGCCCCGCCAACAGGGCTGGTCCTGACAGAAGGGGCCTGCGACGAAGCCCAGAAGCCCACGGGTGGTACCAGTGTGACTCAGCCCTCCCACACGCCACCAGGCGGGGGCAAGTCCTCTGCATTCCTCGTCCTCTGCTGAGAGCAATGACAGGGAAAGGCCACTCTGCCACCTCTTGAAGTAAAAACTTGAGCAGGCAAACCCTCCTTCCGAGGGGCTGGGCTGGGGAGCCGCACAGGCCTGGGGGGAGTCCTCCCCTCCGTGTTCTAGGTGGCCTTGGGCGAATGGCTTCACTCCTCCGGGCCCAGGGCTCCCCTCTGAGACAAGGCAGCTGAGGCGGCTTCACAGGGTCTCGGCAGGCCTTACCCTGCCCGCGACATCTGCCACACCACACACGAGCACCAGGGGGTCAGCCCCAGGGCTGGCAGGCCGACCAGGGCACGGCACAGCTCCACCGGCACCCCGTGCCTACAGCCCCTGAGGGGAGCACGAGAAGCTCCGAGTCCGGTCACCTTTCCTGAGGGAAGCCTGAGCAAGCGCTTCACCTCTCCGTGCCTCAGTTTCTCGCCCATAAAAACAACACCATACCTCACCTCCAGGGCTCTTGTAAGGATTAAATGAGGTAACACATGGAAAAGCACTTAGCACAGGGCCCGACCCACACAGGCGCTCGACCAAGGCAGTCGGTGCTGATGAAATAAACGTCTACCCCGGGTTGCCTTCTCCTGTTTGAGGGTCCTGCATCCAAAACACGATGAGTCCGCGTGACTAAGATAAATGCAAATACACAGCCCCTCCTCTGCTCTTCTGCAGACATGATGATGACCACGTGTGCTCTTCTTCCTTCATAATACCTCATTTTCTTTGTCTTTTTAAGAATAAAGCACTATCTCCCACAGTGGAGCACGCTGACTCCATTCCTTTAAGTAATCGTTTCCCCATGCACCTGCTGAACTGCACTGATACGGAACTCGCCCACCTTGCAGTAGCCAGCAATTGTTTAATAGTGTGCTTTTGCAGGATTGCATATTTGTGCTTAACAGTAAATGTTAAGGTCCTGCTAGTTCTTGGTTTTTTAAGTGTGGGGTTTAATTTTTTTTTTGAAGATATTATTTATTTATCTGAGAGAGAGAGAGAGACAGAGAAAGAGCACAAGCAGGGGGAGTGGCAGGCAGAGGGAGAGCCCAACGCAGGGCTCGAGCCCAGGACCTTGAGATCATGACCTGTAATCGTCTTTACTGGTTTTTGTTTCTTGTGCTACTAATATTTCCTGAGGAACAGCACCAGATGACCCCCGGGTGTCATTCCCATGTTCTCCCTGTGTCTATGAGAGAGAACACAGGGGACAAGAGGAAGGACAGATCCATTGCTTTAGAAGGTTAAGACCAGGCCTAGCTGTGACCTAACGGCTTCCTGACGGAATATCTCCCCAGAATGTTTGCCGTATTACGGAAATGCTCTAATGGGACGGCTAAGATCAGGAACCGTGTCTTCTGGGACCGTGAGGTTCAGAAATAAGGAACTTGCTTTGCTGAGAAAAGGGGATGTTATGTAAACCGCTCAAGTCCCTCAAAGTCATCATAGTGAGGCTGCCTGAGCACACGGCTCACCCCACCCACTCCACTGGGGGGGGGAGCTGAACAGTCTGGGGAGACACAGTCATAACCTCGCTTCAGGTTGTCCCAGAGAACTTGTCACCAGCTGAGCTTCCCCTTAAAGACCTCCTGGAGAACCAGCTGAAGCCGAGAGCAGAAGTCTCCTGCTCTAGGTGTCCTGCGGGGGGGGGGGGGGGGGAGGCAGGAAGCCAGGGCAGGACCCACGACCTCCATTCCTCCCAGACTAGTCAACAGGCCCCGCATGGTCCATGGGCTTTGCGAGCTTGGGCCCCGGTGGCCATGGAGACCAGCGGAGTCCCTGGAGGCCCCCCCTGAGGACCACCTGGGACTTTCCTGAAGAGGGTACTAAGTCACATGGCGGCGGGGGGGGGGGGGGCTTAGCATACAGAGGCGGTAGGTTGGGCCCCCCACTGTCCTGCTGGGTCAGAGGGAGCGGTCTGCCTCAGTCACTTCTGCCTAGAGGGGAAGGGTTTTTTTCCTTTAAATTAAATTTTCTACATGAAGTGAAGATGCCCTTTTTTTTTGGTATTACATTTTCTTTCTACAGTTTCTTCCAGTATTTCACAATCGTTTAAATTAATGATCGCTATTGAGCTAAAAAAAATGCCTTGAGGCATTGCAAAAAATGGGAGTAATAATTTAAAAACCGGCAGTCAGCAACAAGAACGCTTCAAAGCCTCAGAGCAGCTGCATTCGAGAATAACTTCCTTTGACTTCCCTGCACTTGTTGGAGAGATGACTGACGGCAAAACCAAGCACGAGATCGCAGTGAATCAGGAGCTCTTTATGAACGGAGCTCAGATGGAAATAAGCATGTTGCTTACATTGTGCGCCCTGGCACGGGGTTTCTGACCTGGGGGGGTCTGTGCGTCGCCTGAGACTGTGGGCTCTGTGTTTGAGTATCTGAGGCCAGTCTTCTGAGAAGGGGGTATAGAGCTCTACGCTATTCTTAAAGGTGTCCCCCAAATTGTTAAGTTTAGAGTTCACTTAACGTATAGCTAAGTTTCCCAACCCAAACCTTTTATTCCGTTGAACATGACAAAACTCGGTGGAAGGCACACGCTGGGGGCGTTTTCCTGTCCCCCCCCCCCGCCCTTTCCACCCATGGGCCGCATGACTCATCCCCTCCTCCTCATCTATGGAGCTTTAGAAAAAATAAATAAATATCGAGCCCCGTGTGTACCAGACATAGTGCTCTCGGTTGGGGATGCAAGGACACATGAGACAGGGTCCCTGTTCGTAAGGAGCTCAGAGTCAGAGGGAAGAAAAGGCCACATAAGTGGATAACCTGCCATGTGTCATAATTACTGAGAGGCATATGGACAGAATGCTGGGGGAGGTCAGAGACTGCTGCGTAGACATCAAACAGTCCCAGTCCTCCAACCCTCCCCCGCCCCCGTCACAGACAAAAAGTCAAGAAAGAAGGTACTTGAAGAGTCTGATGAGAGGGGTCTTGCTTGGCTTAGCTGACTGGCTGGAACTTCAATATCAACGTCAAGAACAAGATGCAGACGTCTTCTCAAGAGTGGTCTTAAATTCAGAGGCAGGGAGTGGAATGGCCGTTACCACCACAATGCACGACGCTGTGAACGAACTTAACAGCACCGAACTGTAGACTTACAAGTGGTCAAAGTGATCGATTTTATGGAATGTACATCTTACCACAAATTTTTAAAAAGTTATCTTGATTTTTCTGAATGTTTTTGGCAAAATAGATGTTATTGGAGCCCAGATCTGCTACGGTACCGGGGGAAATGCGTGCTGGGCGAAAAGTTTCACAAACCCTGATGCTACACAAGGTTCTTCCTCTATTTGCCAGACAGAGGTGTCCCTGCCACTACCCAGCCAACACACTCGTCTCCCCTCTCTTCTGTGGGATGGCAGCAGGGCTGGGAAGAAAGCCCCGGGAGCCCCAGACCACAGGTGCGCTGTTCCAGAAAGCTTCATCGAACCCACTCCCCACAACTCAGGAGCGGCCACGAACCTCAGGATCTCCTGCCCGCTGCCTGGGCTCCCTGCCGGTCCCGGAGGGTGTCACGTTTCCATGATTAGCAGCCTGAAAAGTGAGCCACCGGGTGGGGGGGGCTTGGACAGAAGCGTTACACGCCCTCTCGGTCGGCCCAGAACTTGATCACGGTTGTCACAGAGACCCCCGCCCCGAGGCCCCGGGCTTACTGGCAGCTGAGATTACCCGGAGCGCAGTTCATCCAGAGTCACCTGCGGATCGCAGTCCCACAGAGGCACCTGAAACCCCACATCGGCCTCAGGCTCGCGTGTCTACCCACAGCGCACCCCCCCCCCGGGATAGGACAACACCTGCTGATGCTTATCTTCGAGATCCTCCATCGGGGTCCTGCAGCTACGCCTCTGGTTTTGTTACAGCTTCTCTGTGCCCACGTTTCAGGGCCTGAGCTGCCCTGAAGGAGTTCCTGGCGCTGATCGCTTTTCCCTGGCAGGTGCAGGGGGTATCCTGCTGAGCCAGCCCCCAAGGGTGCCCAGGGTTCCTCGTGCCCCTTTTCCCCAGAGCTCTGGGGGATGGTGGCTGCATCCCTTCCTTCGTCAGCTGTCACCGCAGCCCTGGGAACCAGAACAATCTCCCCAACTCCCTTCATCTTTGCTGTCCCAGGTAACAGGCCCTCAGCCACTGGGTTTTTAAGGATTTCATCACAGGGAGACCACTAGGTCCTGGCTTCGAACCTAAATAAAGTCTTGGAGACTCTGCACAGCTTTAAGAAGTAGGATCTGTGGTTTGTAATTGCCGCTCTTGACTGGACTCTGCCCAGCAGTGCTCGAGGCTGCTGCCCACGGCAGGTGGGGGACGCCCCCCCCCCCTCGCCGGGCTCCTCTGGCCTGGGAAGGAACGCCCAGCCACATCTACCCCAGGGTAAGCCCCCACCCCTGGGGCCAGCTCCTCTGGCTTCCATGTGGGTGGGGGACCTTCTCGCTTAGGCTCCCCAAGAGTTCCACCTTTGTATTTGCCTTCCTGAATACTGCTGCACCGGATGCTGGGACAGCTCGCCCTTGCTCCTGGTCCCAGATCTCTGAGACGACACAGGGGTTCAGACTCTCCTCTGCTGGTCTGGAAGTCTGGAGCCCCTGCTGGCCCAGGCTTCTCCTCTGGCCCTGCCCCCTCGTGGGTCCTGGGAAACCGCGCCCCCTCTCCCCCGCCGCCAGTTATTCTCTGCTCATCTCTGAGCTCTGCTCTGCTCAGCTCCAGGTGAAGCTGGGCATCTTCAGCCTCCCTCAGGTTCTGCTTACTTCACACCCCAGCTCAGGTCCCTGGTCACCGTCACACCTAGCCCATTTTGTCTCTCCTTTCCCCGGCTTGAAGCACTCTCCCTTCCCTGAATCTTCCATTTCAGAGGTGAGAAATAGCTTCAGTTCACAGCTCAGTGCCCCTGCTGTCCTGGCATTCACACCAGCCCCTCCTCAGGGTCTCAGGGGACGGAACACATGCGCCATCCCCCACCCTATCCCACACCCCTGCTTAGTCCTAAAGCAAGCCCTGCTTCAGTCCAAAAGAAACTCAAATGCATTTAGGTTCATTTACGGGAAGGACAAAGAAGGTCATTGTGGCACACTTCCCCCCAACTCCAAACCCCGGATGCTTTATCTACCTGCTGCTTTATTTACCCGGCAAAATTAACCCTCACTAAATACGATGCATATCAGCCACCGGCCCACCAAGTCTATTGAATCTTCCTTACCATCGGTCAAGTAGAAACTTCTTTCATTTTCTCTTTGTCTTCACAGCAAATATTCAAGGACTACTGTGGAGATGACCAACTGATAGGACCTGACATGCTGTGAATTCTCCATCTCTTGGTTGTAGTTACAGAAAAATATACATGTTTTGAGCTATTTTCTTAGTGATTAGTCTAATAATCTTCATTCCACACATGTAGAAATAGAAGCCCAGAAATTCAGCACTGAATCTCAGGAGGTGACAGCTGGAAGGGGATGAGCCAGCCATTCCACACCTAGGTATGTATCTAAGAGAAACAAAAGCATGTATCCACTAAAAGGCTTGTTCTGGAATGCTCCTAGCAGCTTTATTCACAATAGCCAAAACGAGTGTCCACCAATAAGATAACAACTAAACAAACTTGTAGTTTATGGACATGTGAAAAGAATGAAAGAATGAAACTGGATCACCTTTTAACACCAGACACAAAAATAAACTCAAAATGGACTAAAGACCTAAATGTGAGACCTGAAACCACAAAAATTCTAGAAGAGAATACCGGGAATAATCTCTCAGACATTGGCGATAGCAATATTTTCCTAGATGTTTCCTAAGACAAGGGAAACAAAAGCAAAAATAAACTATCGGGACTACATCAAAATAAAAAGCTTTTGCACTGCAAAGGAAACCATCAACAAAACAAAAAGACAACCTACTGAATGGGAGAAGATATTTGCAAGTGATAAATTCAGTAAGGCGTTAATATATGAAATATATAAAGAATGTATGCAACTCGACACCAAAAAAACGCAATTAAAAATGGGCAGAGAATCTGGATAGATATTTTTTGCAAAGAAGACAGATGGCCAACGGATACATGAAAAGACGCTCAACATCACTTATCAGCAAGGAAATGCAAATCAAAACCACGATACGATATCACCTTACACCTGTTAGAATGGCTAAAATAAAAAAGGCAAGAAATAACAAGTGTTGGCAAGGATGTGGAGAAAAAGAAACCCTCATGCACTGCTGGTGGGAACGGTAAAGGGGTGCAGCCAATTGAAAAAATGAAATAAACAAAAAGCGAAATCAGACCCATATATACTAAGAACAAATGGATAGTTGCCAAACGGGAGGAGATGGTGGGGGTTGAGCAAAATGGGCGAAGGGGAGAGGGAGGTACAGGCTTCCAGCTACGGAGTGAAGAATTCATGGCCATAAAAGGCACAGCCTAAGGATCACAGTCAAGGATAAGGTAACAGACATGTATGGGGACAGATGGTAGTGACACTCGGGGTGAGCATAGCATAATGTATAAACTTGTCAAATCACTGTTGTACACTTGAAACTACTGTCACATTGCGTGTCAGTGACACTCAAAAAATTTTTAAATTTTTAAAAAGCATAAAAATTAAAATAAAAAACAAACTGTTCCCTTACACAATGAGAAACTACGCAGCAATAAGAAACAAATTATGGACACAGGCGCCCACCAAGACAAATCTCAAACTCATTTGTTGGTGTTCTGGGTTGAATTTTGTTCCCCCAAATTCCTATGCTTGAGTCCTAACCCGCAGCACCTCAGAGTGTGACCTCATTTGGAAATGAGGTCGTTGCAGATGTAATTAGTTTAGATGAGGTCACACTGTACCAAGGTGGGCCCTAATCCAGTATGATTGGTGTCCTTATAAAAAGAGGAGATTTGGACACAGAGACACGTGCACAGGGAGAACGCCTCGGGGGGGACTGAAGGTACGCATCACAAGCCAAGGAGCCACCAGAAGGTGGAGGAGAGGTCTGAAATACAGCCTTCCCTAGTGCCTTCAGAGCAGCATGGCCTTGCCTGTGCCTTGACCTTGGACTTCCACCCCCCAGCACTGTGGGACAACAAATTTCTGCTCCTAAAGCCTTCCATTCAGGTACTTTGTTACGGCAGGCCCAGCAAAGTCACCCAGTTGGCAACAGAGGTCCCCCACAAAACAGGACATTCTCTATGATTTCACTTGCATCGAGTTCTAGAACAGGTTAAACAAAAGTACTGTGAAAAAAACCCAGAACAGTGGTTTCCTTTGGAGCAGGGGATGGGAATGCCTAAGGAGCAGGAGGGAATTTTCTGGGGGCAAAATGAATATTCTGTGATTCTCTGGACCGGGGTTTGGGTTACACAGGGGATGCATTTGTCAAAGCGCATTGACAGGTGCACCAAGGATTCACGTATTTCATTATGTGTAAAATGTACTCCACATAAAAAGAACCATACCGAACTCCAGGGGACGATACGCTCACTGAAGTGTTAATGCGTGAGGTGGACTGATACCACAATTTACTCTGAATGCATTAAAATCAAAGATGGTGTGATAACACGGCTGGATGCATGAACAGATACGAGATAAAGTAAATACAGTCAAACGTTCATTCTGGAACCTCGGTCATGTATCCACGGGAACTCATGATACATGCTTTTTTTTTTTCTTTTTCAATTTCTGTCTATAGTTAACAATCTTCCAAATAAAGTGTGGAAAAGTTACCGGGCCCACAGCCTGATCTCTTTCAGGGCTCCACTGATGGTATGATCGCACGATGTTGCCAGCAAAGGGTCTAAAAGCCAAGTTAATAAAAGGTGTTCCAAGAGGAAACTGAACTCTGGGAGGAAGGGAACAGTACTTTATGCTGAAACATTCACTGTTCAGGACGAGAAACATTTTCCCACTCTAACCTACTGGTAAAACTAAAGTTCTGGGAAATGCTTCTCTAAAGCCAGAAGATGGTATGGGAAGTACAGAGAACTGTTTCTTCGTTTCAGAGGTGTCTATTCTTAAGTATCCTGAGGACAGCCCAAACCAAGCACCCACATACAGATTGAATTTACACCAGGTGGTGAGCCCCTAAGTCCATTCTTTACAACCTTGAAAGGACAGCAGCCCCTCAAAGCAGAACCAGACTCCGAAACACAGGGGAAGGCTCGGGAGGCTGAGAAGCCCAGAGCACGCCCACCAAGCGGAGAATCAGCACCGCGCTCCCCAGGCCGATACAGGGAACACTGGCTGAGAAATGGTTTCACACAAGAAAACCCGTACACGAATGAGAACAGTGCCATGCCTTCCTTTAAGCAAGGGACTTCTGAATACACAACTCTGGTTGTTGCAAAATCAAAGAAACAATTCCAGCACTTTAGTATTCACTTCCCAAAAAAAGGATGTAAATCAATTCAACTTGTCAATAACCAAATGTCTCTGACTGAGAACGTCATCAAGCTTATATTTTTGCAGCATGGACACAGGAAAAAGAAAAAATGTCCCCAAAATGGTGAGAGAGAAAACAAAAAGCAAGAACCCTCTCACCCATTCCCTCTGAAAAAAATCCATGGGGAGAAAATGATCATTCCTGTATCACAGATGACGATACTGAGGGTCAGAGAGGCTCACAGGCCTTCTTGCTTCGGCCCCTGTGAGAAAAAAAAAAGTTGGCGTTTAGGAAAGAAGTTAGCCCCTCAAAGCCAAGGGAGGCTCAAAAGAGGTGATGGTAAAGCACGTCTGTTGCCAAGCTGCCTGGGCGTGATTCCTGACTGACCAGCTGTGTGACCTTGGGCAAGTGACCTCCCCTGTGCTCCATTAAGGTTTTCTATAGAAAGTATAATGACAGCTCTTATCTGATGGAGCCCCAGTGAAGTGCTTAGAAGAATGTCTGGCGGACTGTTTCTACACCTGCGCTGTCCACAGCGTGGCCACCAGCCACGGGTGGCTACTGAAATTTAACTTTATGTGAGCCAAACTTGAAAATTTGGTTCCTCGGTCTCACTAGTTACATTTTAAATCCTCAAGAGCCACACGTGGCCCGTGGCTAGCGGATTGCACGGTGCAGCCTGAGAACATTCCCATCATCACCGAAAGTTCCACCGGACAGTGTTCATCTAGGGAAGGAAATGAACCTGTTCCCGAGGAAGCAGCCAGGGGATCATGGGTAAAAGGTGTGTTAGCACGCCAGTGTGGGTCTTGGCTTTATCAACATCAACCTCCTCCTCGTTGTCGTCGTTGTCAGGTGTTTAATACCCGCTGTGAAGTTTTTACTTATAAAAGGAAAGTGGAATGCAGATTGCTCCAGTCAGCGCCCGGTCCTCTGTTAAAAGGAAGGGCAGGAAAACAAAGAGACGAGGTGGGAGGGAGAATGGGCAGGAAAAAGGAAAGGGAGGTGCAGAGACAGAGGATGTCAGAAGAGAGAGGGGACATGCATTTTGTCATCCAAAGTCAACACGTTGTCTGTAGTACTCATGCCTTTTTAATTTTATGTTCTGATGCTTTGGCCTCTGGGGCCTTGCTCCTGGAAGCTCCTAGAGATAAACACCTCAGTGGCCAGTGTACCTTTCCCATGCAAAACCCCAACCCAGAGCTCAAACCCCTCCCCTCCTCTACCAGGCTCTCACCCCTGGGGCCACTATTCCTCCGTCTCAATCACCCCAGGGCCAGGCACCAGACAACTCAGGACCTTCCCTCTGGTCCTGAGCCTTCAGAAACGATTCAAACCAGCCCACCCTGCATCCGTTCACCGTGCTTGCTCACTCCTCCCTTCCTGCAGTAACCGCAGGAGGCTCTTGCCCACATTTTCCCCTCACCCCCTCTGCCTCCTGACCCACCCCAGGAGGACCAGGTGCTTCCGGGCTTCTCAGGAACAGTGAGTGACAAACTCTTTTTTCAAGGGCAGTCATCTCCCACCTGTTGGGCTCACTGTACCTGAAGAAAAATAAAATCTGTATTTTATAAATGTTTCCTTGATCACACCCAGTCTCACCATAGGAAATCTCAAATTGATTTACCTGAAAATCGATTTCCCAGCCAAGAAGCTGGATGATTATTTGACTGTGTTGGGAGAGGTACTGAGGAGATGTAAGTACCACAAAACAAAAGCAGAAAACAAAACCCCTCTTCTTTCACACTTTCTGGGAATGCACCGGAATGGTCCCTCTTAGGGACCATGTGGAATCAGAATGAGCTAAACAGCCTCGCCTCCCGGCTGAACTGCCTGGCCCAAGGTCCCCTTCACAGGCAGAGGCAAAGCTAGGATTTGAACTTAAACCATTCTGACTGATGTCTATCGGGCATATTTTTTTCAGCCCACTCCACATCCATCTAAAATTCAAAGAAACTAATAAGTGACTTAGATTCTTGCTTGTGGTCTCCAGTAGTACCTGTATTTTAATTAAATCAGCCATTAAGATCTCTTCATTCCAAGTGATGTTATTCATAAACAGTTCAGCTGTTGCTTCAGGAACCATTTTTAAAGTTAAAGCACTTCCTAAGGCCTCAGCAGGGAGGCAAGGGAGGCAGGGAGGCCAGGCTACTGGAGGCCTCTGATTTTCTGAAGAAGAGGTGTTGGGCATGTTAGCAGTTGTCCTGAGCTCCCCGGCTCCTCAGGAGTGCTGTCCCTGCATGCAAAGTATGGAGGCAGCTGATACCATCTTTCAGAGAGGAAGGCAGATTGCAAAAGCAAGCGATGGGACGCTGAAAATAACCTCGAGTGTGCGGGGACACCACCCACAGTGTGGGAGGCTCAGGAATGGGCTGCAAAGGGGCATGAAGTCATTTCTCTGGAGAAGGCAGAGCTGCATTGCCAGTTCCTCTGGGGTGGGGGGAGGCGCAAATTAAAATCATCTTTCAACTTCATTCCATTGAAAAATGCCTTTCTTCCTGCATTTTGAATACTGGTGGGGAAATGCGCTTCGCGTCAACCTTAAACTCTCATCTAAAAGTTATCATTATCCTGAGTTGGTAGAACATGAGATGCTTGATCTCAGAGTTGCGAGTTCAAGCCCCACGTTGGGTGCAGGTTACTTCAAAATAAAATCTTTGAAAAAATCAAAAAAATAAAAGTTACCATTATCCAGTCCTCCCGCCTTCCCTGTTTGAGGCAATACATACATAATCCATCTATCCCGGGAGAGCTTGGAGGACAGTGCTATCCGTGGGGACCACCCAAGTCCTGCCATTAAAAATAAAGGCTACGGTCACTAAAAACACTTACTTGCAAAAGGTGCAGGTTGTGTTTTGGAAGGAACATTAGACAAATTTTCTTTTCTTTTCTTTTTTTTTTTAAGATTTTATTTATTTATTTGACAGAGATAGAGACAGCCAGCGAGAGAGGGAACACAGGCAGGGGGAGTGGGAGAGGAAGAAGCAGGCTCATAGCGGAGGAGCCTGATGTGGGGCTCGATCCCATAACGCCGGGATCACGCCCTGAGCCCAAGGCAGACGCTCAACCGCTGTGCCACCCAGACGCCCCTAATTTTCTGAAATGTGTATACGTGTGTACGTGGATACACACATACACGTACACACGCATGTATCTCAAGTACCATATACTCTTGAATATGATGGCACTTAAAATTCCTCCCTGCTCAAGCATGCAATATTTAACAATGAAAATGTGGTGAGCTCACTGGTTTATCTGCATTGTCAAAAAGCATTTACTAACCCAAAATCATCAGAGAAATTCATTGAAATAATGAGGCTACGGGTGATTTCTCCTCTTTTTCCAAAATGTGGATAATGAATTATGTTACTTCTGTATTTTTTCCGAAGCTAATAAATTTATATACTTAATCATGCATATTCCTCTTCTGAAACGTTACCTTAAATGATTTTATGGACAGAATCCTTGCCTCCGGAGGGATTATGTATTTACAACTCCTATCTCCATTATCTCCACACGACCTAATTTTTAAATATGGCAGATCGCTAATTAAGATCGCATGAAGTCTTCCAAGTTCTCGGTCCTTAAACCTATAGCACAATGGTATAATAAATAAAACCCAAACACACAAGACTATCATGCACTTAATCTGGGTATTTTAAAAAATGAGGCTTTTGCATTTTTCCCAAGTTTGCAATCAGCTCACAATCTCGTCTACCAAGCAATGCAATACTTAATTTAGCAACTTCAGAAAAACCCCAGATAAGGACAAATGATGAAACTGCAGAAAGTTCTATGAAATGAACGGATAATCCTTGGTTGACTGCGTTGTTTTTATAAACTATGTCAGAATCCACTTATCTGCTGCCGTAAAATTTTTATTAATAACAGCGCGTTTTTAAAAAACTGGGTACTAAATGATTAACTGTCATACTTAGCTGGTGAGCAATGGAAATTGTGCAAACTGATCTGTAGGTGAGGAGCACTGAGAAAGACTCAACCATATGCCCACTGAGAAGGCCACCAAAATTTTAATTTATTTTTTCGTAAAGGCTTTCTCTCCCTGCCCCCACTTCAGAGATAAGACATGTTCCTTAACAGACCAGTTGTTCCAGAAAAACAGAACTGGACAGCCAAGCAGTACATATTTTGTACATAAATGTGAAATCTTAAATAGTACTTTTTTTTTTTTTTTTTTAATATTTTATTTATTTATTTGACAGAGACAGCCAGCGAGAGAGGGAACACAAGCAGGGGGAGTGGGAGAGGAAGAAGCAGGCTCATAGCGGAGGAGCCTGATGTGGGGCTCGATCCCATAACGCCGGGATCACGCCCTGAGCTGAAGGCAGACGCTTAACCGCTGTGCCACCCAGGCGCCCCTTAAATAGTACTTTTTAAACCTCTTTCATGGGGGCACCTGGGTGGCTCAGTGGGTTAAGCATCTGCCTTTGGCTCAGGTCATGATCCCAGGGTCCTGAGATCAAGTCCCACATCGGGCTCCTTGCTCGGCAGGGAGCCTGCTTCTCTCTTATCCTGCAGCTCCGCTTGTGCGTTCTCTCTCTCTAATAATTAAAACCTTTAAAAAAACAAACCTCTTTTATGTTAACATTCCCTAACTTGTTCTCCACAACCTATGCCATATTTTAAATATTTAATTATGAAAAGAATTCTTACAAAATGTCTATGTCTACTGTAGAAGCAATAAGCATTTATTTTCCAATTTGTCACCCCTTCGGTCGGTCACATGAAGATATTTACTAACAATGAACCAAGTCACTTGAACATCTATTCATGACCCTGAGGATATTCCGTGTACTTCAGTGATGCTGGGGTGGGGAGAACAAGGGAGTGCGCACCCCGCATGGAGAGGCTTCCCCGGGACTCTGCAGCTAGGCAGCCCTGCACAAGGACAAGGGTGTTCGTCTTGGCATCAGACGGACTTGGGTTTCACCTCTCACTGGCCATCTCGCTTTAGGCGACTTGGCCTCAGTCACAGCGTCTTCATCCTTAAAATGGGAAAGAGCCTTCTTATCCCACAGGGTTTGCGGAGGCTTCAACAAATCAGTGACAAGCCAACCAACAGAGTAAGTGTTTGACAAATACTGATTTGTCTTACGAAAGAGAGAACGGACATGGCTAGGAAAACCCAGCTGGAAACCCTACAGCATGGGGTGGCTCTCAGGACGTGATTACACGCACACTGCTTGCACTTTCCTGCAGGACTGTTGACTCAGTTAGCAATGGTGGGTGGAGCACAGAGCCAGGGACCAGGATGTCAGGCACTCCGCGGCTCAGGGCCCAGCTTTATCCCTTGTTCCCTGTGTGACCACTGACAAATCCCTTCATCTCACCAAGCCTCTGTTTGCTCATCTGTAAAATGGGCAGAACTGGCTAGACCCTTTAGGATTGTTGTAATGACACGTGAATTAACCCATAGAAAGCACTGCCAAACACGAACACTGCCTGGCTTGCCTTACGTGTTCAGGAAATGTTACCTATTATTACTAATAAGTAATTTCCAAGCCTTACAGAACACAGTATTAATTTTTCATTGTTAGCCCATGATTAAAGTGAGCTAAACCATTATGAGGTCCTTTAGTTGCAGATTAGTGTGAAACTTTGCTGTCCAATCCTGTAAGCCATTTTCCTGTAAGCCCCTGACTCACGCATCACAGCTGAGGGCTTATAATCAATGCTGTGGTCCTTAAGTTTGGGGCCCTAAATCTGCTGATTTCTGTTTCTTCAAAAATTCATACTATTAAATAATTTAAACTTAATTTAAATATCAACGCAACTGTATATTTAAATAAAATTTAATACTAAAATTCCGTAGGGCTATCAGTACTATTTTAAAGAAGAGCAAAGACACTCAGACCTGAGACACAAAGGGCAGCAGAAAACTACAAAATCTAATTGTAACAAACAGGAAAAACATAAATATATATGGGCTGCACGGATACATGATAGATACATAAGAGAAAAATGAGCCAATCACGGTAGTACCAGGAATGGCCACCTGTCGATCCGTAGTACGTAACAGTGGTTCACGAAATAACGAATCACAAAGAACACCTTTTGAGACGTAACACACAGACAGTAGTTCACCAAAGTGTCTCCTGGAGAGGTTCTAACTCTTCTCACTTCTACTTTCAATTTGAAAATAAATCTCACATTTCCTCTTCTGCATTTCTTCAATGGTTAACCTCAGTGTTTTGAGGAACTTTTCTGCAAGTCCTATGTTTCTTCTGGTAGGAAGCAGTCTGTTCTGATGCCTTACAATGTCTTTCTCCATCATTCTCTGAGTGTGGGAAGAAGACGCGCTTTGACTCGAGCTGGACGGAACTACACAGGATAAGATAAAAGCACTCACCAGCAACTGCGGATCAAGGCATCACCGGAGTGACCGGTATTCAGCGTGGAGGAAAGCGGTGTTCTGTTTGAACGCTTGATTTTGTCTTTTCTAAAAACAGTTTCCATAATTTATACATAATAAATATTATTCCTTTTAGAAAATCTGGAGTATTTTAATTAAAATATGATAAAGTACGCGAAGGCTCCTGCAAAGACTTTCAAATTACTCTCATTTCTGAATAAGGTTTAAGGTGGGTATGGAAAATGGAAACAGATTTTTGCGTCCAAACGAATCTGGCTCAAGAGAAAATAGTTCAATGAGAGGGCCTTTCATTAACTCAACAATTATTTTTATCTCAAGTACATATCAGCCCTAGGGATTAAAATTGTTTAAGACACAGGTTCCCCTCAAGGGTCAATGTCGGGGAAGGACAGGTAAGTGAGTATCTGTATTGGGGTATAATGTGTGTAATAACAGAATTATTGACAGAGGTCTCACTGCATCTATTATCAGCTCGCA
This sequence comes from Ursus americanus, assembly GCF_024610735.1. Lineage (NCBI taxonomy): Eukaryota > Metazoa > Chordata > Mammalia > Carnivora > Ursidae > Ursus > Ursus americanus. Next base: position 26,218,425 of record NC_142160.1, on the reverse strand, counting down.
TTACTTGTCTAGTTAAACTGATTTAACGGCAGTCAGGGATAGGTTACACTTAGCTTTCACCAGCACACATAATCTATATATTTTACACTATGCATCTATGCATCTTTTTTTTTTTTAAAGATTTTATTTATTTATTTGACAGAGATAGAGACAGCCAGCGAGAGAGGGAACACAAGCAGGGGGAGTGGGAGAGGAAGAAGCAGGCTCCCAGCGGAGGAGCCTGATGTGGGGCTCGATCCCATAATGCCAGGATCACGCCCTGAGCCGAAGGCAGACGCTTAACCGCTGTGCCACCCAGGCGCCCCTGCATCTATGCATCTTAAAACTATGTAAATCTATATTTCTTAAACATCAGTAACCATCCTAAGAGAAGTCTCCTCACTTTTGGAAGATGTAATGTTAGCTAACACACAAAGAATCGTCATAAAATGCGTCCAAATAGGTATACGCGCCAACTTGGGTTTGGCCCCTTCTCAGAGTCCAAAAGCATTATCTAGCAAGTACAGAGATCTGTCAGAGCTAAAGACTTAAAAACACCTACTTTTAAAAACAGAGTTAAAATTAATTAAAAAAACAAAGCCAACAGTTTATAAATTGTTGTTTTATAATTTAAGTTTTTAATATTGCACATACCGTTCAATTCTCAATTAACCAGATGGAGGTTTTGTTTTTTTAATCTCTCGCAATTTCTTTTTCGTTACGTGGCCAACTGCTGTAGAACCAGCCAGCAACAAAACAGCTGGGCAGAGAGTCACACTTGCTTAAATACTGGGTCTCTCTTTATTTCAGTATTTTAATAGAATTCTGCTTAAATTTTTGTTCTAACAGCAGGTCTCCAACACGTGATATATTGAGGCTTTCAGTGGACTTCAGATAAAGGCCTTTTAAAGTGAGGAAATAATACAATCTCAAGGTGAATGGAAACAAATTCGTCTTTATACATACAACATGAAGCCCAGATCTGCAAATTAAACCAACGTGCCCACCGCCACCCACACACCTACACACAGTCAGACATCTACATATGTGATTGGGAAATTGACCGATATTTTCACTGATTGCTTTGAGTAGTGGGGTTTTCTTTTCTTTTCTTTTTCTTCTTTTCCTTCCTCCCTTCTTTCCTTCCTTCCTTCCTTCCTTCCTTCCTTTTTTTCAATGAGCATGTATTACTTTTATAATGAGGGGGGAAAAAAACTCTTCCTTTAAAAAATATGTACTCCGAGAGAGCAGATTCTTAAGTCATTCCTTAGTGTCATTATTTGGCTCAATTATTAGCACCCCATACTTCCGCGGGCAATTAACATCTTAAATTGCCTCTAAAAAAAGTCCACAGCTATAGTCTTGGTGAATTTATTCAAACAATGACACTGAGATTGTAGCTTTAGCTTTAATTAGAATCCCTTTGACCTTAAAGTAAAAATGGGAAGATACTGACTTCTTCAAGCCATCTGCGGAATCACAAAGCGTCCTAGAGCAGTAAAGCAACTGTAACTCCTGTGGGATTGTGGATGAAAGCTGGCCGCCACTACCTTTGTGAATGAGTGCTCGGTTCAGCGCTTCTGAACCCCCTGGGTGGTCCTTGGGCTCTGCTATCTGATTTTATAGTTTTCAAGGGCTGATTTTACGAGGATACTCCTTCCTTGGCCTCAGAACCAATCTGGTCCTCACCGAGATTTTCTTCTAACTTTACAGCTGCACATTTCATACCATCTGCTGCTTCCAGAAAAACCTCCATTAAGAGCAGAGAGTGAGAAATGCCTCTTTTGTGGCATCTTCCACTGCTCCTTCCGAAAACATGTGAACATACACACACCATATATATCACATACTACACACACACACACACACACACGGACCCCATTCTACCTACACACACATACACCACGTTCCCCACAAGCACAAGCACACGCCCTATATATCACCTACTCTGCACACACACAACACACGTACCCCACACATCACATCCTACCTAAGCTGCATTCCACACAGACATGTGCAGTCCCCTTGTGCATTACATGCACCCCACACACAGGAGACACCCGCAATAGCACACCCGGAAACATCCCCTGGGCACCAAACCTGTCAAGACGAGTGAGCTAAGACAGGGTGCTGATGTAATATTTAAATAAGGCTTCCAAAACATGTTAAAACCTCATTTCTCCAATATCAAGTTTTTCAAAGTTAAAATTAGTTTAAAGCAACCATATTGTCCAGATAATAAAACTAACACTGCTACTCCCTTACGAAACTATACAACGATCAGGTTAATTAAAATTCTTTCCTATCCTTGGATTTTGAAAAAATTTATTGCTATTGTGCCTATTCAATACCATTCAGAATTTAAATAAGAATAAAATATTCAAAGAGGATATCATTTGCCCTAAAGCCAAATGGCTCAGAAAGAGTAGCTATAAATGCAATAATTTGCAAAATGAACTGAATATTGCATTATACTAATTTCATCCAAAGCTGACAAGGACAGGGAGCGATGGGAAGGTAGAGTGATAGGAAAAATCAGGTATTGATTATTTTTTTACAACTTCCACATGACCTGCATTTTTTTTTAACTAATTAAGCTGTCAGAATCATAGGCTCTTGGTTTTCAAAATCAGTACAGACATACAAAAGCTTTAATTATTTAGCATTTCTCTAGAGCAAAGAATCTGTATTATTCAACAACCTTTGGGTCACACTCATTCATACCGTGAGTATCTTAAAAACAACTTTACTTGTAGGCGTGTGCTATGATTTACATCTCCTGGGGCTCATCTTTTTTTTTTTTTTTAAGATTTTATTTATTTATTTGACAGGATAGAGACAGCCAGCGAGAGAGGGAACACAAGCAGGGGGAGTGGGAGAGGAAGAAGCAGGCTCATAGCGGAGGAGCCTGATGCAGGGCTCGATCCCATAACACTGGATCATGCCCTGAGCCGAAGGCAGACGCTTAACGACTGAGCCACCCAGGCGCCCCTCCTGGGGCTCATCTTGATAACACCCTTGCAGGAGAGCCAAAGCCGGCGCTCTCTGCACGCCGGGGTTCCCAGAACCAACCAAAAGGGGTTCGTTGACTTAAAACCCAGTGAGCCCTGCAGTCTTCTCCACACCAGTGTCTGCCATTGGGGTCACTTTGGTGAGCTGCCTGAGCACCTGGGGATTGATCTGAGCAGTAACCTAACCTAGAGACAATGAGGAATGTAAGTTAAAACCCATGCGGTGACTACAGTTGATAACACTGTATGGATAACTCACTTTATCTAAGAGTAGAACTTGCATGGTCTCACCAAAAAATAAAAGAAAATAAAAAAAGTGTGTGTGTGTAGTGATGAATGGAATGAACTAGGTGAGAGAAATCCTTTCACAGTGTATGTGTATGGCAAATCATCACAAGGTACAGTTTAAATATTTTACAATGTTGGCAACTGTACTTCAGTTAAGCTTAAAAATACACACCCACACCCTGACTCACTTGGGAGGGGAGAGAGGCTAAGGGCTCGCATAAATGACTTTATTTAAAAGAACAAACAAGTATCATTTTGCTTCTTACTCCCAAGATAAAATATCCACTGTGGAAACTTGAGAAAACTGATGAGTAAAAGGGAAACAAAGATCACCAAGCTGTAATTTTCTGCCAAAAGATAACCACCACGGACCTCTGGGTAATATTTGTCTAATCCTATCTTTTTCCCTTTACATACAAACATATTAAGTTGCCTTAGCTGTGTGCCTTAGGCAAAGGGTATTTACTATACCGTCATCTATTTTATTAAAAATGAGTAATAGCGGCACCTGAGGGGCTCGGTCAGTGAAGCGTCTGTCTTCGGCTCAGGTCCTTATCCCAGGGTCCTGAAATCAAGCCCCGCCCGGTGCTACCTGCTCGGCGTAGAGCCTGCTTCTCCCTCTCCCTCTGCCTCTCTCCCCTGCTGTGCTCCCTTTCACTCTCAAATCAATAAAATCTTTTAAATAAATAAAAATAATAAATAATTTTATAAAGAATTGTGGGGAAAGTTTATGGATCTGGAAATACTCTAAGATATCTAGGATTATGTTCCTATGATATAAAGAGAAATAAAACTCTAAAGGACTATATATTTAAATGAACTAGAACAGAATCTACTACCTATCCCAGAGGGAAAAAAAAATCAGATCTGTAGCCAGTGTCATATTTAAAGAACATTATATATGTCACATCAAAGGGGACCTTCACACATGAGAACTCAAGTTAGGCGCAACTGAACGCTGTGAGTTATTCTGAGTGCCTGTAATTTATAATATAAAACGCTGATCCCATGTAAGTTTCAAATGTACAGGTTTTTTTTTTTTTAACCACACTCAAAATTTAGCAGGGCTTAGAATTTTTATGTAACTCCATACCAAAAACAGATTACTTTCATATAAAATACTTGAACTGAAAATGAAATCAGTCTTAATGTCAGTGATGCAGCAAGTTCACAAGCCTCTCTGTGCTGATTTCCTGCTTGAAGCTGCTGAGGGAACAATGATGCAGGGTCAAGTAAGCCTAGGAAAGGGGGGCTAATGGCAATGCAGTTCATAAGCCGTGGTGACCATAGAACAGGGGCCATTATAATAAAGCCCAGGCAGCAGCAGGATTTGCCTGGGGCTAGAAACACCCAGAGAACACACACACAAAACGGCACGGTCTCTGTGTCATCTATTATCCATTTACATCACGCAGTTTCCACAAGCTAAGAACTGATGAATAGTTTTTATTTATTTTTCTTGTGCGTATGTGAGAACATTTAGGTCCCACCTTAGCAAATGTCAATTATACAATACAGTGTTATCAACTCTAGTCACCAGGAGATACGTTAGATCCTCAGACCTCACTTCTCTTACAGCATAAAGCTTGTACCCTTTTACCAACCTCTCCCCATTTCCCCCACCCCACCCCCAGGTCCTGGGAGACACTTTTCTATTCTCTGTTTCTATGAATTTAACTTCTTTTTTCTTTTTTTCTTATTTTTTTTTTAGATTCCACATATAAGTGATACCATGCAGTTTTTGTCTGTGTCTGGTTTATTTCAGCATTAAAGCCCTCGAGTTTCCATGTTGTTGCAAATGTCAAGATTTCCTTCTTTCTCGTGGCAGAGTAATATTCATGCAAGTACGTATTTTACTCATTCATGTACATAAACAATGAAGGTTTGAACTGCATGGGTCCACTTATATGAGGATTTTTTTCAGTAAGTAACAGTTCAGTACTGCAAATACATTTTCTCTTCCTTATGATTTTAACATTTCTTTTCTCCAGCTTTTTTAAATTTTTCTTTATTATAAGAATACATTATATAATGCATATAGCACACCAAATATGTGTTAATCAATTGTTCATGTTATCAGTAAGGCTTCCCAGGCAACAGGAGGCTATTAATAGTTAAGTTTTGGGGGAATCAAAAGTTATATGGAAATTTCTTTTTTTTAAAGATTTACATATATATTTAAGATTTTATTTATTTGAGGGAGCGTGAGGGAGAGAGATCACAAGCAGGGTGAAGGGCAGAGGGAGAAGCGACTCCCTGCTGAACAGGGAGCCTGATACGGGGCTCGATCCCGTCATGACCTGAGCCGAAGGCAGACGCTTAACCAACTGAGCCACCCAGGTGCCCCTATTTATATATATTTTTAGAAGACTTATTTATTTTAGAGAGAAAGAGAGCACGCGAGCAGGAGGGGCAGAGGGAGAGAGAGAGAATTTCAAGCAGACTCCACCCTGAGTGCAGAGCCTGACACAGGGCTGATCTCATGACCCTGAGATCATGATCTGAACTGAAACCAAGAGTCAGACACTTAACCCACTGAGCCACCCAGGCACCACTTACGTGGAAATTTCTGACGACATGAGAGGTCAGTGCCCCTCCCCACTGTGTTGTTCAAGGGTCAACTATACAGACCACTTTTTTATTCATTCATCCAACAACTTAGGTTGTTCCATACCTTGGCTACTGTGAATGGTGCTGCAATGAACATGGGGGTGCATATATCTCTTCGATATCCTATTTTCATTTCCTTTGGATACATACCCAGAGGTGGGATTGCTGGATCACATGGCAGTCCTATTTTTAATTTTTTGAGGAACCTCCGTCCCGTTTTTTTTTTTTTTAAGATTTTATTTATTTATTCGACAGAGATAGAGACAGCCAGCGAGAGAGGGAACGCAAGCAGGGGGAGTGGGAGAGGAAGAAGCAGGCTCCCAGCGGAGGAGCCTGATGTGAGGCTCGATCCCATAATGCCGGGATCACGCCCTGAGCCGAAGGCAGACGCTTAACCACTGTGCCACCCAGGCGCCCCTCCATACCGTTTTCTAGTGGCTACACCGATTTACATTTCCAGCAACAGTGCACAAGAGTTCCCTTCTTGCCACATCCTTGCCAACACTTGTGAGCTCTTATCTTTCTGATAATAGTCATTGTAACAGGTGTGAGGTGATATTTCATTGGGGTTTTGATTTGCATTCCCTGATGATGAGTGATGTTGGGCACCGTTTCATGTACCTGTCGGCCATCTGTATGTCTTCTCTAAAAACACGTCTATTCAGTTCTTCTGCCCATTTTTTAATCAGATTGTTTTCTGCTAGTGAGTTATAAGAGTTCTTTACATATTTTGGGTATCGGCTACATGATCTGTAAATATTCCCTCTCATTCCTTACATTGCCTTTTCTTTTTTTGTGTGATGTAGTCCTACTTATTTATTTTTGCTTTTGGTGTCAAATTTAAAAAATCACAGGGGCGCCTGGGTGGCACAGCGGTTAAGCATCTGCCTTCAGCTCAGGGCGTGATCCCGGTGTTACGGGATCGAGCCCCACATCAGGCTCCTCCGCTATGAGCCTGCTTCTTCCTCTCCCACTCCCCCTGCTTGTGTTCCCTCTCTCGCTGGCTGTCTCTATCTCTGTTGAATAAATAAATAAAATCTTTTAAAAAAAAATTTAAAAACTCACAGCCAAGATCAATGTCAAGACATTTACCACCTATGTTTTCTTCTGGATGTTTTAGGTCTCAGGTCTTACTTTCAAGTCTTTAATTCCCTTTGAGTTGATTTTCGTGCTTGGTGTAAGCATTCCCTTGCATGTGGCAGTTCAGTTTTCCCAGCATCATTTATTGAAGACACTGTCCTTTCCCTATTGCCTCATTTGTTGAAAATGGACCATAAATGGGAGGGTTTATTTCTGGGTTCCCTATGCTGTTCCACTGATCTGTGTAAGTGTTGTTCTGCCAGCACCATGCTGTTGTGACTACGATAGTTTTGCAGTATGGTTTGAAATCAGGAGGTATTTTTACTTACTCTTTAATCTTCCAAATAACCTGCCTTCTTAAGCTTTCTTTCTGACTACATGAGAGGTCAGTGTCCCTAACTACTGTGTTATTCTAGGGTCAACTATATATACCACACCAAATGTATTTGTGTATACACAATGTATATTTTGTATACACAAATACATTTGTGCAAGTTGAATCAATGATACAAGATAAATCAAGAACAGGGGTGCCTGGGTGGCTCAGCGGTTAAGCGTCTGCCTTCGGCTCAGGGCGTGATCCCGGCGTTCTGGGATCGAGCCCATATCAGGCTCCTCCGCTATGAGCCTGCTTCTTCCTCTCCCACTCCCCCTGCTTGTATTCCCTCTTTCACTGGCTGTCTCTATCTCTGTCAAATAAATAAATAAAATCTAAAAAAAAAAAAAAAAGAAGAAGATAAATCAAGAACAGAACACACATTTAAAATAAGGGTATCCAACAGGAAAATATTTAACTTGTCCACAACAGTACCCACTGACAAGAGCAGAGAGTATATGCCTGAAGTGCCTTCTGCTGATTCTTGGGTCAGAAATGGAATCAAAGCTAAGGCATCCTACCAATCACTCAAAATAAACCCAATGGAAAGTAAACATTTACCGAGTATCTGCACGGGGATCAGCACTGTTTAAGGGCCTTGGAAGATCCAATGAAATGTCTGTTTAAAAGGAGAGAGCAGGCCCAAAATGGAGTCTCTCATGCCAAGCCCCACTATTAACAAACCAAGACTTAAAACCTAAGTTAACTGCATATTCATCTCTTTGGGAATGTGATCTTTAACCTGTCAACGTGGAACTAGTTGGTCAGCACTGGGGAGATACTCCACCCCAGAGACCCTTCTATTCCCCGTAAGAGGATGACCTTGCCAGAAACAGTGATTGTTTGCTAATAATTTCTTGTGTCCACCCCCTTCCACTTCTACAGCTCAGCAGAGCTCCTTTCTATTGCTAGATGGGATGTTGCCCAATTGGCAAATTGTTGAATAAAGCCAATGTGGTCTTCAGATTTACAACATGGTACCCTTGCCTACAGGAACAAGAATTCAGGGCTGGGGTGGGGGGGTAGGGGGTGGAAGTGCAGCAAAAACTGTCAATTTAAAAACTTCCAAAAACAAAAAACTTCCAGGCCAAACTAGCGGGGCAGCACTGCAGTCTTGAAACACAACAGCCAAGCAAGCCGTCCGCATTCCGGCCGCGTGTGGCAAGCAGCAGGCTGCACACCGACAGATACACAGGACCCAGTGCCCGTGGCCTATTTTTCCCCCAAAATTCAAAGCAGGTTGCAAAATTAAAAAAAAACATTCTCTTAAGAAATTGGGATGATAACGCCCATGGGATCTTAGTGAGGGCCAGGACTACCTATGAAAAATGCTTGAAACATAGTAAAGCACCATGCAAACGTGCGTTTCAATAGGCCTCAGGGACAGGGACTCTCAGAACAGCTGGAAGAAAATGACGAACACAATGGGTCAACTAAGGATACAGCGTTCCTGTCATTAAAGCACTCTCTGATCAGCACTGGTTCCTCACTGACCCTTTAGGTGACAGGCTGCCTAATGGATTTCAAACATTTTTCCCAGGGATCACATTCACACAGAGGCCACTCTTCCTGCCCCTCCGCCGCCCTCCCAGGACACTCTCCTGTGCGGACCCAAATAGGTTCAGGGAGCCACAGCACCAGGGCCCCGAGCTCAAGCTTCTCTCGAGGATTCACCAGCAAAGGGCAAGAGACTCAAGGATGGCCTGGTGAAGCCACACAGCCTGGCCAGAAACGGGGCGCACAGAGGCAGGCCTGGGGCACCTTTAATTTCCCAACACTGCCCCGGGGCGGGTGTGTCCCAGCAGCTGCTCCCGAATCTGCTCTCCCAACACTCCACTGCTTTATGGACAGCTTTCTTCGTTTATTTAATATAAAGACACACACACACACTCCCATATACATACCTCTATGTACACACAGACACATATGTATACACACACTGATGCAAAATTTTACAATGTGCACATGCATACATATGGACACACATGTATATATTTTTAAACCCAGGCTTTAATTACATTGTATTTTTCTCTTAACGCTTCCCTCTTACCCCATTCAGGGAGTACAGATACTCCAGACCCTTTGGGCTATGCCTAATCAACGTGCAAATAAAAGTAACCCGTAGTTCACATGCAATAGCATCCACCACTGATCTTGAAATGCATCAGAAATGAGCTGGAAAGACGGATAAAACAAACACGTGGTAGATAAAACAAAGCAAAACGTCAGCAATTGTAGAACGTAAGCGGTGGGCATAGGGTTTTCACTGAAAAGTTCTTCTCAACTATCAACTTCTCCGTATATTTGAAAAATTTCAGAACACGTTAGACGAAAAGAAGAAGAGGGTGGTCAAGGAGACATGAGATCTTTTTTTTTTTCTGTGAAAGCATCAGAAATTACAGATGTCTGGCTATGTATATTCAAGAGTTTAGACATTCTTTCATTGACTAGCATTTTTGGATTCTTAGGGGGGGGTGACACGGGCTACCAAAGTAAAAATCGTTACATTATACTATGAACGGAATTAATTTAACATTTACAAATTCGGCATAGGATAATGGCACAGCACGCCTCGCCCAGTGATATAAACCACGGATTGGCAAACTTTTCCTGTAAAGGGTAGAAATGAAACACTTTCACCTTTCAGGACTCCAGGTCTCTGGTCACAGCTGCTCAGCTCTGCTCCTATAATGTGAACGAAGCCAGAGACCAACCCTAAAATGGGCGTGGCTATGTTCCAATAAAACTTTATTTACAGAAACTGAAATCTGAATCTCACGGAATTTTTACATGTCACAAAATATTCCTGCTCTTTTGATTTTTTCCCAATCACTGAAAAACATGAAAACCATTCTGAGCGCATGGGCTGTACAAAAAAGGCCATGGGCCAGACTTGGCCTGAGAGGCCCACTTTGTGACCCCTGATGTCAACACCGGTCCTTGGCCCTGTCTGACACCAGTGAATCACAGGACATTTGCTTCCAACAGGAGAGGATCAAAGGTGTCATGAATCACAATTTGGCCAGAAAGGGAGCAAGCCTCCGCCGGCTCTAAAGCCTGTTTAGGGACGCGCTGGTGATGATGACAGTGCCTCGCCAAAGGAAAACCAAGAGCCACCCTGGAAACTCCCAGCATTACCCATAAGAGCTCTGGGGTACAAATGCCCACCCCGGGGGCACACAGGAGGAAAAGTGCATCAGTAAGACAGTCTGCGGGGATCTCTCTGAGCGGACAGCCACCTCTCAGACACCCAGCTCTTCCGACGTCCCACAGTGTCTGACGTGCCTGTGTGCCATAGGGAACAAGACAGAGCTGAACTTCCAAGCAACGAGGCTTTCAAATTATTTGCCATATACAGTCCCTGCATGGAATCCGGAGGGGTTTCCTGCCCTCTGCTGCGAGGGGTGTCTTTCTGAGCATTCTGCTGAAGGGACAGGCTTCTGCATCTGTCTCTTCTGGTCGTGGGTCACTCCTCAGAGGAGGTCTGCGCTGGTCTGAAGCACAGAGGGGAACGGCGCTCACCCCAGCCTTCCTGCCCATCACAGACAAAGACCGTCTCACCTCATGACTCTTCCTCGTGCAAGATTTCCCCAATCACAAAATAATCCATACTCAATGAAGAAAACGCAGGAAAGCCCGCAGAAAAAAATCAGCCCTGTTTTCAAACGTTGTTTCTTCTTTGAATGACAGGCCAGAGGCTGGTGGCACGGGGAGTGAACTCCAGCCCCGCTACTTACTAGCAGTGGGCTGAGGGGCACAGCCTTCCACTCTGAGGGGACCCTCAGAGGGATGCTCGTAAGCAAGCCCAGATCCATCGTAGGATAGAAATGCAAGCACACTGAGCCTAACCAACTGCATGCAACACGAAAAGATCAGACCATTTTCTCCCTGAATTTTGTTTTGACAAAGTCTCTCTCTCTTTCCCTTTTCCTCTCCTCCCTACCCCCTACTCTTCCCATAAATGCACCCCCCCCACTCTGTTTGTCTCCCTCTGTTTCTGGCTCTCCTACCTCCCTCACTCTCCTTTGTCTTCAAAAGAGAGGGATGGAAGGATGGATGGATGGATGGATAGATAGTTTAAAACATATCTATGGCTCTACTTCACTTTCTGAAGGCTAAGCATTTCTTAAATTCATTACTCTCTATTTTTAAAAGGCCTGATGCTAATCCTTGGCTCACAGCTGCTCCAAGCCCCCTGGGGAAGGAAATTACTTAAAAACCTCCTTTGAAAGGGAGACCTGCATGAATATGAAGAGGTCACTGGTCTGGCCCCAATGACTACTTTGTTCCAGGGATGCTGACCTTTAAAAGGGCCCCTGGGGGATTTCCTTGGATGTCTGTTCCCACCTGCCACAAGAAGGTTTCCCTCTGCACATCCTTTCCACATGGCACCACCCAAACCCAGCTGACATAAAGGGAAATTGGCTCATTCAGTCTGTTCCCAAAACGTCAGAATTCATATGAAGGTTCATTGAAAAATTAAATAGCATGTTTATCTTTTTAAAGAGCCAAATTACTATTCCTCAGACAGAAGAGAATTATTCTAGAATGTTCCAAGAAGCACAGTGGATGAAAGAACTTTTCATCCATTAATTATTAAAACTAAAATGCAGTGCACGCAGCTGAGCTGAATACAGACTTTCTCTTCCAATTTCAAAATGGGTCCAGAAAAACAGACATTATTTGCCCCTCAGAGGGACTGAGGTTGGTAATGTGCTTCATATCAATTGTTCAAACTTGAAATCAACTTGCACATTTAAAATCAAGCTACTTTGTGAAGGACTCGAACGCATAAACTGATGCTATGCCCTGGGCTGGCAACACAGTGTCTCTGAGGCTGATGTCCAAAGTTACAAGAGCTCTTCACGCTGCCTCTGGACTTCTGACACTGCCTGAAAGTGACAACTTCACATGTTCAGCTTACTTCTCACATTCTGGAAATGCTGTGTTGCTCTGGTGTAAGTTGTGCTAAAGGTAATAATCACAACAGAACATGAGAAAAACCATACAGGTTCTTCCTGGGACAAAGAGGAGGGGCAAGATTGGGCTGGGCTTGTTCATTCTTAATACCAGACAATAGCGGGGAGGGGGGCTTCCAAATTAAGAACAGCACTGCAGTAAGAAGTGAAGCAGATTCTCTGATGTAATGTCCACAGATGTCTAAGGCAGTTCCCTTGATCTTTGCTTTGCAGATGAGGAAGTTAGGGAGCCATCAGATACTCCCTCACTCCAACATTTCTCACGAAACCCTAGATTTAAAGGGCCAGAGGTGATCTGCAGCAGAAGACCCGATCCCAGCAGGACAGAGCGAGCCTGACCTGCTCTGAGGGCCAGGCGACCAAGAGCTCTCCTCCTGGGCTCTCCTGGGCCAGCCTGAGCCCGATGGGGCTGGAGGCTTCTCTGCTCTAGCTGGGCCTGCAGGAAAAGGGATGGAGGCTTCAGCCCACGTGCTGTGAAAGCTCCGTCTCCTCCAACGCAACCTGAGCCTTCCCTCCAGCTTTGCGGTCAAGAAATGAAGGCAAACGAATAACCCAAGAACTCCGCTACACGTCCCCTCACGCACGCGTGCATTCACTCCGTAACTTTCTAGGGAGCATCTCCTGTGCGTCAGGCCCTGTTCCAGACACCTGGGGTAGAACAGACAAAGGTCTCTGATGAGACAGTCGCACCATAAATGATGCCCCTAACTTTTTAAAAGACAAGGTAGTTAGCTTTTGTTAGTAGTACGTTAAGAAGTGCCAAGTGCTGGGGAAAAGGAGGGCGGGAAATGGGGTATGATGCGGAGTGAGAGCTGATTTTTAGAAGGCAGTGAAGTTTGCCTTCACTGAGAAAGTGACACTTGAGCAAAGGCTGAAAGAGGTGAGGGTTGGCGGGTAGCTCTCTGTGCGAAGAGCACACCAGGAAGAAGGAACAGACGAAGCAGTCTGACAATAGGCTTCCAACTGGACAAAGCGTGCGGACCTTAGGCATGCTGAAGTTGTCGAAAATCCGACGAACTTGGGTGAGCGTTTAAACGAGGATGTGACACTGTACACGGTATCAGAGCTACCAGCACGCTCTGGGCAAACACGGCTTGATGAATCCATGTACAGAATTCAAACTCTCTCCGTCTACAGGTGCACGAAAATAATGCGGGGACGTATCGGCGCTATGCGGGAACTTCTGGAATCTGACTTTCCATTCCCAAGTCATTAGAAATGTCGTGGCAAAGGAGGATTAATGATTTCTGCAGTCTGGCTGGCCAATGATCACTTGCCGTTAAGATCTTGGCCAAAAGATCCCATCCCGTTCTCAGGTTTTCTCCTGGCCTCCCATGCGTGCTTCAAAGGAGAAGTATTTCAAGCGTCACTTGCAAGACAAGGAGGATATGAAATAACCACCTGAGGGAAGTCCCACTCACGCCGCCAGCAACGGCTCGGAAGGAAGCTCTGTTTGATGGCACAGCCACTAGGTGTGTGTTTTGATATATTTGCTAATGGAAGACGGCATTGCACCTATAAAATGGGCTTTTCAAGTCTTTGGGGATCTTTTCTCAGATCGCCTTCCTTACAGGCCTGGATTCTGAGAAGTTTCCCCCAAGCTCACCTCGGCGGAAGCACGCACATCTGTACTTGCGAGGCTGGCTTAGCCAGCGAAGGCTTGTCCCGCAACTGAGCACGAACCCCCCAAGACGCCGGGTGAGCAGTGAGGGCAGCTCAGCATTCCCGAGGTACGAGCTGTTGTTTCTGGACTCAGACGCAGCAGATGCAAAGAGCAGCCATGTGCTGGGATCTGAGAGGGTGAGACCAGCGTCAGAGACCCAAGAGGCCCATCCCTTCCAAGGCCCTCATCCTAACTGAAGTACGCACAGCGCTGAAGACGACACTGTCATGGTCAAAATCTATGTTTCCTCAATGCCACTCTTGGGATGTTTCCAGCCACTGGGAGACAGAGGGTCGCTCGAAATGATACAACCTGTCAGTGAAGTATGCAGACACCAGTTCTCTCCGGAGCGTGCAGCCGGATACCAGGCTTTGCTACGGAATTCTGTTTCTATCAGCTAAATAATTACAGACAACCAACAACATCCTTGGCCCTCCTCCCTTCAGGTGTCCGCTTCCCCAGCCTGCCCGAGACGGATGTCCTCAGGGGGTTCTTCCTAGACTCTCCTCCTTGGCCCCATGGTGAAGAGCCTTCCCCTGTTCTAAAGGAAAGAAACCGTGTCCAACTATCCTCCAACCGTCTTTGAAGTAGAAAACAGCATATGGAGATGGTTTCGTTTGGGTTCCGAGTTTTCAGGGAAATGCTTTTAGAACATTTCTAATTGGCCTCCACATCAAAGGACGTATGTCACTCACGAGAGACAGCGGTAGAGAATAATGGAGGATGGCTGAGGTGGTGAGGTGTCAACCAGACTGGGGCACGGTGACACCACTACTACCACCATCATCTTGAAGGACCATTCAGGGCACAATCATGGAGGGTGTCTTGGGGGATGCCACCCAAAAAACTCTGCCCCGAAGAAAGATACCAAACATAATTGGTTAGCAAGACAGCGATTCTCTAGAAAGCTTCCCACCCACTAACAGATGGAAATAGAAAAAAATACTAATAATATACTGGAAAACCCGGAATGTCCTGCAGTTGCTGAATGGATAAACGATGGCCTATTCAGCCAACAGAATGCTGCTCAATGAGAAAAGGGATGAACTGTTATCTCCGCAACACAGATGAACCTCAAACGCATTACGCGAGCCAGACTTACAGGCACGGATGCTATGTACGACTCCATTCCTACATCATTCTCAAAAAGGAGACTGACTATGGAAACGGAAGATTGATGGGTGATTGCCAGACGCTGGGGGAGGCAGGGTGCTAGCTACAAATGGCATAAGAGAATTGGGGAGATAAGGGAACCGCTGTAAATTCTGACTGCGCTAGAGGTCACATGACAACATGCATTTTAAAACTCTTAGAACGGCACCATAGCAAGTATAGCGTCAGTGCATGCAAATTATACCTGGAAAAAAAGGCAAAAGAAAAAAATCTAGTAATCACCAAAAAAAGCAAAACTCAACAAAGAATTTAAATATTTAATGTTTCCAGGTAAATCTCATTTTAATATTTCAAAACAAACGCACATCTCTCTGTACAGCTATGACTCGACTGACTGGTCATGTCCTTTGGAACAACTGACTTCTCACCCCATGATGACAGCAACAGGGACAGGGAATTAAGCTCCTCAAACATTCAAGCTTCCAGGGATGCCAGGCGGTGGGCAGAGAGCTGGGGAATGAGCAAAGCAGCCCCAGTATCAGACCTTGGAGAGCTCTTTGGGGGGGGGGGGAATGAAAACACAGAAAAGGAGGTAGACCAGAAGTTCCCAACCTAGACACAGCTGTCTTGACAAAAGAACTATTCCTACTTTATTTTGGAACTTGGCATTTTGTCATTCATTAATTCAACTCATTTCTGAGGTAAGCACAGTGAAAAATAGAGTGCAGAAAGTCCTAGAACTCCCCGCCCACACAGAAAGACATATTCCTCCACCCCAATTGCTTCCATAGGGCCACCCACAGGCTACCATGGGATAAAAGGGGACCCCCAGGGAAACCACAGGACATACCAGTCACACTGTTCGGGATGTGAATAGATTGTAACTGGTGTCCCCTGGAATTCGTGGACAAGGTGCTTCTATCAGGTAACCCACCCCTGCTTCACCTCAGGCTTCTGAGAAAGATGCAGGTTCGAGGCTTCCCAACCTTTCCTACCCCACCCCATAGAACACACAGAAATGATGTCTCTGTTGCCTGCCACCTGCGATAACCAGCCTGGGGGCTCTGATGCCCCAGCCCCACCAGCTACCCTGAGGGTGAGGGGCTCAGCAGTCCAGCACACCCGGAATGCAGGGGTGCTCCTTGAAGCTCGTCTCGAGGAGCCTGGGAGGACAGATCCAGGAGGGTACTTGTTAGCACAGCAAGAGACTCAGCAAGCTGGGTTCTAGGGTTAGGGCACCTCTGGCCTATTTGGACCCTTTGGGTGAATGACAAACAGGTGCCCCCTCTTCCAGGCAGAAGCCCCTGAGCATCACCTGATGCCCGCCCCTTCCTAGCGTCCTTTAGAGCCTCTGGCAGGACACGAAGTGCTCGTCCTTGCCCGAGAGACGGGAAGTTCTGTCCTGCGTGCTGCACAGATCCTATCCAACTGTGTCAGCAGGGATACAAATAGACTGTCTTTCAGCAAGTTCAGACGAAGTACTGACGAGCGTGTCTGTGATTCTATTTGAGGTTAGCAAACATAAACACCCGGGAGCTTGAATTTTCCTAGAATGAGATTTCTCCAATCTAGGTCAGGCTTATTTCTGAAGCCCCCCACAATTCACATTGACTACTCAAGATGGCTTCTTGGCTGTTTCCTTACAGCTACTGAGGTGCCAGACACCACCTCCCCCCCCCCCAAAATGAATCCAGTTTGTTCTCAAACCATGTTTGATGACCAAGTGGCCATCAAAGGGCTCACTATCTGGAAAACATATATTTGGAACCAAACCTCATCCTTTACACCCAAATGAGCTCCAGATGGATCATCTATTTAAATTTAAGTAACACACCACAGAACTACTACAAGAAACCATAGAGACTATTTAATAAACTCAAAGTGGGAAAGGACATTCTAACTGCGAAACAAAACCCACAAAAGATGTGAAAAAAAGCAATTTGATAAATTTGGCATGTTAAAACAACATCTGTTTGAGATGATGACAAGAGTTCTGGAGCTGGGTAGCGTGATGGCTGCACAACCAATGTGAATGTACTTAATAATCTACACACTTGGAAATGGTCAAAATGGAAAATGTTGTTTCACAGAATTTTACCAAAGTACAAAAATGTATCCATGGGAGGAAAAACACTAGAAACGAAGTCATAAGACAGATGAGAGCCTAGAAAAAAGACGTACAAATCATGTCCTAGACATAAAGCTATTTTTTTGAGTTGGGGAGAGGGGCACAGGGAGAGGGAGAGAGAGAATCTTAAGCAGGCTCCATGCCCAGCACACAGCCCAATGCAGGGCTCGATCTCACAACCCTGAGATCCCAACCTGAGCTGAAATCAAGAGTCGGACGTTTGGGGCGCGTGGGTGGCTCAGTCGTTAAGTGTCTGCCTTCGGCCCAGGCCTGATCCCGGCGTTCTGGGATCGAGCCCCACATCAGACTCCTCCGCTGGGAGCCTGCTTCTTCCTCTCCCACTCCCCCTGCTGTGTTCCCTCTCTCGCTGGCTGTCTCTCTGTCAAATAAATTAATTAAAAAAAAAAAAGAGTCGGACGTTTAACCAACTGAGCCACCCAGGCACCAATGAAAGCTATTTTTCATATATAAAGGGCCTCTATAAATTAATAGAAGTCTACAGACCTATCAAAAAATGAGCAAATAGTATGAATTGAAAGTTCACAGCAAACAATTTTTAAACACATGAAAAGCAGCTTACACTCCTTCATATTCAAAAATTAATGAAACCATACTCAACAAATGGCAAGAACCCAATAGTTGTGGGAGATAGTAGGGAAATCGGCTCTCGATTGTGGGTAGCACGGTGGTTAAAAAGAACCACCTGGCAACATCTACGAGAATGACAAGGGCTTGGAGCCTTCGACCCAGCAATTCCACTTTCAGAAACTTATCCTACAGATAAGTATAACATTTTACACAAAGGTATTCATTGCAGCATTATATGTAATACAAAAATTGGAAAAGAACCCTAAAAGTTCATAGACTGGGAGAGTTAAACAAATTATGGTAAACCCCCAGAACAGAAAGAGGCACTCCTTTTTGTACAGTAACAGAACCATTTTTGAGATATGTTATAAAGAGAAAAAAACAAAGTACAGAACAAAGCAAACAGCATGATACATTTCAGTAAAAAACATGAAAATATTTATATGTTTATTGACTTAAATGTGCAGAGACTGTATCTGGATGGATCCCAAGAAGCTGAGCTGCTGGTGCCTGGAAGACAGAGAGACGGACACTACCTCTCCCTGTCCACCCTCTTTGATTTCCGTGCCATGTGAATATACCAACTATTCCAGAAGACATTAAGGGATTGAACTCTCTTGTTCCCCATAACCGGTCATCCTCCACTGGCTACTGATGACTAAGGGAAGTCACCACTCTGCTAGATGAAACGGCCTTCCCTTTCCTAGAAGATGGGGAAGAAAAATGTCAGGTTTCGTGAGCTGAGAGAAAGGGACACAGAAGGAGATGCTGTCCTCTCCCCTCCTGTTAGCATCACACTGCTCCAGTGCCGACATCCCACCAGAGGGCAGGACTCTGTCAGCCCGTTCCGACCACGGACACGCTGTTTCTGGACCCCCTTCTTTCCTGAGTTTCCTCATCGCCCATCAAGGACAATGGGGTACAAATGGAGTCTCATGAACTGGCTCCCTGTCCCAGCTTCAAAACCTCACTCACTCAAGCCACCAATACTTTCTGAGTTTCCAACCAGACATTCAGCACCATCCTGGGGACTGAGTGAGACAGGCAAGCACCTCCTTCTCGGATTTTAACAATGGAATAGGGGAAGTGTTCCAGCCTGCCTGTGCCAGCTCACGAGAGCTCCCTGTTCATTCTGCAGGAATCTGGAGAGCTGCTGGTTAAACACAGCCACTGTTATAATAATATAGAATCAAACAAAGTCCCAATCCCTGCGATGACACCGAAAGCTAAAAAGATAACATGACTGCAGTTGGCAGTGAAGTTGAAAAACGGCTGAGTTTAATGAATATAATTTGTACAAGGATGAGAGAGTCCAACAGGAGATCGCATGTCAAATTTAATGGTGATAAATTTATCGGGAAAGGGATTAGCAGACAGGGATGCAACTCCATTTAGCAAAACACTGTGGACCATAGGTCAGCCAACGCAAAAATCAAGGGAAGTATCCCGCGAGATTCAACTGGCTATGTGGAATTTACAATGCACTATGCATATTTTATTACTTATAAATGCGCGTTATACGTCCTTGATCAGTCGAATTTATAACAAGTGCATACATTTGTACACATATTACACGCACACACATGTATGCCTATACACACATGCCCGTATTTCAACTACCACTGAACTGAACTCTGCTGCCTTCAGCTCTGTTTCCCAATCTGTAAAAGCAGCATAAAAAAACACTACCCACCTACCTTCAAGGGTCGAGAAGAAACAAGACGTTCGATTCCAGTTGTTACCAATATCCTGACTCTTCCCACCCCGCAGTGGCTGATTTTAAAATACCCGCTCTCCACCACTTCCCCCTTGTCGTGGGGCTTTCGAGCACCTGTCTTCTTGCCTGCGATCTCTTTGTCACCAAAGAGGAAGTGCAGCCCTGGGAACAAGAGCTGTACCCCACTGAAAACTGTCTCTAGCTGGTCCCAGGGGTCAGCCAGGGGTCATCCGCAGGTGCTTTCAGAGCCCCAGCCCTGGCAGGGGAAACGTGTGCGGCCAATGCCTGTTTTCCCATCAACCCTTTACACGATCCCACCAGAGCTGCCGTCTCTTCTCTCTGGGTGGAATTCCAAGCACTTCCCGTAGAACTAATTTTAAACCATAATTGAACCCTATCCTTTCAGAACACATGACACACCTTTCTACACGTACTAGAATCAATTCACATCTACCGAGGAAGAAGTCGATTCTAGGTTAAGACTTCCTTTTTCCTTTGTGAAGCCCCAATTTTCAAGCATTATCAAAAAGAGAGCAAATCTGACAGAACTGACAGCAGGGCAACTGCAGATTGCAAGCAGGTTTAACAGCAAGTCCCTTCGGTTTCCACTCGGAAACTGCAAATATTCCAGGGCACACAGCTGTGCTGGAGAGGCTCTGTCCCCGTGCGCTGCGTTGTCCGAGAATCACACTCGCTGTGACCTGGGATAGATCGGTACCTGGTACGCATTGCCTTCACTTCCTACCTCCCCTTCTGTCACTGAAATGGGGTCAACCCTGTTTTATTCCCACTAGACTCCCCTCCCGCGCCCATGCTTTCACATTTTTAAATATAGAGAACCCTGAGAATATGTTATGGCCAAAAGCACCAGCAGAGTCTGGGGACATCATCACTGCGCGACAGTAGAAAAGACACAGTTGCTCTGTCCACATCTTCCCCTGCAGAGCGTGGTGTGATATGGGGACATTACGAGGCTGTCACCTCTCAGTGTTATCCCAAGGATGAAAACACACGATGCATTTTAGGGACCTTTTGAGCGATTATTGGTCCACCATCCAAACTCAGAAACTATGGCTACGGTCAGTCCTTCAATGCAGAATTTTGTGCTTATGACCAGTTAAGGGAATTGATCACCACACAACAGGTATTTCTGGAACATCTTCTTGCAAGATGCTGGGAACAAAAGAATCGTGACATCTTGAAGGGCTTCCAGTCCAGGGAAGATACACACACACACACACACACACACACACACACACACACACAGATGGCCAACAATGCAATGGTGGGGAGTCTAAGTGTTGTATGAATGTGCCAAAGAGGAAATGGCCCACAGGTTTACAAGGGGAGGGCATGGCTTTGAAGTGGGGTGGTCAGGATGACCCCTGGCGGAAAGAGCATATAAACCCAGCATCCAGCGGAGCGAGGAGGGTCCTGCATGTTGACAAGGCAGGTTCCGATCACCTGCGCTACAGAGCGGAACAGTAACATACAAACCCAGCATCGGTTCACCATTGTCACCGATGGATGTCCCCTCCCTGATTCTTCTCCATCGCCTCCACCGGTCCAGCTCCAGCCCGCACCCCCAATGCGTTCTTTACTCTTCTCTAAGCGGCCAGGCGGCCGCCCCCATAAATGGCATCACTGTGTCTCCCCGCAGGTGGGTGGCTAACAGGAGGCACTGGCAAGAGGTTGGAGGGAAGGACAGAGAAGTCGGGGTGTTTCTTCCCTAAAATGGTGTGTGCCGGTAGCTCTCTTGGGGGCTCCAGCTCAGCCTCGGCAGGCGTCAGATCCCCAGACCGCTGTGTACCTGGCCATCCCACAACCTTCGCCCGAACCCTTGGGAGTGGGCTCGTTTCCTGCCAGCACCCTGACTGACACATTTCCCTTTTCCACAACACCCCCAAACCGGGGGCCTTCCACACCCTCCCCCACTGGGCAGCTTCCCCAGCTGACTTCCACACAAGTGCCCCATCCCCAGGGAGCTGGGAGCCTGGGAAGAGCACTCGTCACACCTCCTGTTGGGGTGGGGGGCAGACCTGCACTTCGACCTTTCAAAGCCCCTGCTAGGAGGAAGGGATCCGAGGCAGTAACTCAGCCATATGGGCCCCCCACAGTCACACAGCATGCTATACCATCCGCTCTGCTAGACAGGCAGGAACCAGGGGCTGATAGAAATGAAAAGTGAATAAAAAGTAGGAGTTCTCTAGCTTTGACTTAAAATTAGCAATCAGTATATTGAAAGAAAAAAAAAGAAGAAGACAACACCTATTAAGCAGGTTAAAAACAGTCCTCAAGACAGGAGCAGCATGCCACCCTTGGGAGACAGCAGGGTGGATGGAGGTCAGGCAGCAGTGGGAGCCTGGTTGTCCCCAGCAGCCTGGTCAGCAAGGAGCGGCACAGCAGAAACCAAGACGTTAGCCACGGGGGGCTCCCATGCCCAGGGGAGGGACATCTGGAAGTCTGACCAGCAGCCTCTCTAGGTCTTCCTCACTGTCAGGCCCATGCCAGGCCTCTGGGACAGTACGTCAGACACCACCTGCCCCAGACCGCCTGCTCACAGCACCTGGCCACCCGCTCTATTCATTCCCCAGCTCTGGACACCAATTTCAATAGCTTCCTTCAAGGGTGTTTTCTTTGCCCGTCGGGTGCGGGATCCTGCCTGCCTACTACCAGCTCCAACCCTTAGGCCCGCTGGTCAACACTTCCCTGCCTTGATCCTGGAGCCCAGTCATTCTCAATGGGCAGTGGGGAGGGGGTGCCCCTCAACAGCCATGTAGCAATGTTTGCAGACATTTTGGGTTGTCGCAACTTGGGGGACAGAGGGCGCTACTGGCATCCAGTGGGTGGAGGCCAGGGGGGGCTGCTAAACATCCCCCAGTGTACCAGACGGCACCCACCACAAAGACGTATCCCACCCACGTGGTCACTGGCGCCACAGCTGAGAAATGCCTGGTATAGAAGGAACAAAGGACACCTGCACTGAACGTATTAGAGGAGCGGGCACTATGCTGAGTGTTTTCAAGGTCTTTAACCCTGGGCAACCCGCCGTCGCCTCTGCCATTTTATACACATTATCCAAGGCCGATGTCTTTCTGAACCTCAGTTTTCTGACCTGTAAAATGTGGACGACAATATCTACCCTCCAATCCCCGGTCTAGATGGTTCCTAGTAAATCTCTGTTTCCTTGTCTCCTGCTTCATGCCTGATTTCCACTTGCTTCCAGGGAATATATGGGTAGACACACACACACACATAGCCGCTCAGGCACCCACCTGCCTACATCTTTACATCCCCACAAGAATCTGAACACATGAACGAAAAGAATCAATGACCCCTCTAGGTCAGAATGACCTTTCCCTGCCCGAACTCCAAAAGCAGGCTTCCGTACTTGATTTCTCTCACTTCTTACTTGGGCTTTCTGTTATCGTTGGCTGTGTAAAGTCTGTCTACTCTGCATGATTAGAAACTTGTTGAGATAAAGGGTCCTGCCAAACGCCTCAGCAAGTCATTCACATGTCCAGCCAACCCTGCAGGAAGGAATAAATGACAAACAGATAGTACGGCTCACGTGATAGTTCTGTTTAACGGTCTACGTACATTACCTGTTTATACTTTACCTATGTCACTCCCTGATATTTCACCTGAACTCACCTTCTAGACCCAGCTTCCAAGTATTTTCCTTTTCAAATTCGTGAGCATCTAATGTCACTTTTATAAACTAAAGTTATCCACTCAATGGGCCTGAAGAATAAGGAAGCATCCTTTAAAAGTGGCCTCTTGGGCAGCAGCCATGTTCCCTGCACAAACGAGACCCCGGCCCAGGGGAACAAGGACGGGCACTCCAGTGTGTAAGTGGGCATTCACTCCCAGCAGCTGGCAGAGTCTCCTGGCCATTAAGCGAGTCCTAACAATTCAGTCTTTCAGCCACCAACCTAATAGGCTTTTCTTGGCACGGGCAACTTGGGCTTGGCCAAGCACTCATTTTCACATCTTCAATCAGTACGTGTCAGAGCTGAATGGAGGCTCGATCTGCCATAGGTCTTGTGTTCTGCGGCAAGCTCGTCTTGCTCAGGAACTCGGGGGGCCCACACTCTCATTTCAGACCTCTTGTACCATAAAGATCTATAACACAAAGCAGTGGTTTGTGTCTCTGATCAAATTCCTGGGGTCTTATCTGGCTGCTTAGCACAAGTTTTAACTTAAAAAGCAGTGAGAAAAATGAAAGAGGCTTTTCAGGAACTCCAGGACAGCATGTGAAAGCTGAATTTGCGTGCTGACATGTCCCGGGTTCCCGATGATGCCAGGAGGGCTATCCCCCGGAGTGTCTCTGAGCAGCTGACGTGGCTGTCTTGCCGCTTTCGTCACCCTGGCTTCCCTGGACACATCTCTTTCCATCTTAACAGAACCTCCTTAATGGAAGCTTCCCCCTCCCTCTTCCCATGGCGTCTGGATGGACTTTCTTTCTTTCTTTTTTTTTTTTTTTAAGGATTTTATTTATTTATTTGAGAGACAGAGCACGAGCAGGAGGAGGAAGAGGGGCAGAGGGAAAAGCAGGTTCCCCCCTGAGCCTGATGCGGGACTCGATCTCACGACCCTGAGATCATGACCTGAGCCAAAGGCAGATGCTTAACCGACTGAGCCGCCCAGGCGCCCCTGGGTGGACTTTCAAGATGGCATCTTATCCCCAGCAGCCCACTTCTGAATGCATAGCTAAACTCCTAATTCGTTTCTCAGGAACTTGAAGAACCATCTACCACAGCATGAAGCAGACTCGCTGACGGAGCCCAGGACATAGCCCGAGTCCTGGGTCAGCGCCCACCAGCATGGGGCAGGCACGCCTGTAAGGACGGATCAGATGAACAAAGTCGAATTTGGTAGAATGACCCACCGTGCAGGCTGAGCCAAAGGTAGAGGAGAATGGAGAAGAGAAGGCGGAAGGATGAACTAAGGCGTGAGCCCTCACCCCCACCCTGCTGCTGGGTGTCCAGGCCAGAACCTGAGCAGGGAAAGGAGGAATGAATGGAGACAAGGTAGGGTTCTGTCACAGAGATTCAGAAGCATGTTATACAGTCCCCTTCTCCCTCGGTCCCTCTCACGCTCTCCATCTTGTTAACCAGCTCCCACTTCTCAAGCATCTACTATGTGCCTGGTACCAGGCCAAGCACTTCACCCATATTATCTACAACCTCACAACGAACTTACGAGACAGGTATGATTACTATCCCCATTTAACGGATGAAAAAACCGAGTCCAATGAGTTTCCCAAGGTAGCAGCTGGTGCATTGTGGAATCACAGATTTGGGTCCAAAGCTCTGAACCATATTCTAATTTCTGCATATGTCCCTTCATAAGGCAAATGAACAAGACCTACTGTGCGCTGAGCCTAATCCCACCCAATGGAAAAGACACAAAAATCCATGTGCTCTACTCTCAGAAAACGTACAATCTATAGGGAGAGCCAAGAATCACATGCAGAAGCCAACTGCGGAAGGACACAGAGTGGCCACTTCTTCACTCCAAGCTGTTAAGGAACATAAAAAAGAAGAAAGACAGCCTTCCTGGTGGAATCGCCGGGGACGTGCTCTGGAGAAGACTGTGGGCTGACAACGGCCAGGTCGTTTCCTATTGCCCCTATCTCTCCAGGTGATAACTTCTCTCTAATGCAGATAATTTTTCAAAATTCTCTTCATCAAAGAGAAAACATTGCTTCTGAAGATGAGCCCTACACAGGGTGGTCCCTATTAATTCGCCCTATTCAGAAAACAGGACATACTCATTCAACGCCAGAACCACATTTGGCAAAGCCCAGGGACTTTGTGCTTCCCCAAACATCACCCCTAGGTTTCCCTTGCCTGTGCGCTGCTGTATTTGCCGAGCCCTCCGCCTCTGTGCCAAGGGAGGGGTGGGGAGAGCACAGACTGATAAAACTTTATCCTGGAAAATATTCCACTTGTACTCATTCACTTCCTCTCCCATCAACTGAATCAGCGGCCTGCAGCTCTACGTGAGGGAAAATAGAGGAAGGTCCTTAGAGCCAGCCCTCATCAGTTCTAGAAGGGAAAACGGTAAATATCCCCCAGCTATCCCGAAGCTTGGTTGAATTACGGTGCAAAGAAATGCCAAGAACAGAGCCCCAAGCAGTCACTTTGTAGGCTCACAGCCAGATGGGATGACAGGTGAGGAATCCACTTCGTTCCAGCGGCACAATGTGGAAAAAGTGACATTCGGGAGGAAAAGGAGCAGACGTGCCTGCAGTCAGCCCGGCCTTGCCCTGAGCCCCCAGGTGCAGAGTGGCGTCAGCAAGCCGGGAAAGGGGCTACTCATCCCGTGCAGTGGGGAAGGAAGCCAACCCGTGATTATCAGGCGTCAGAAGAGCTCCTGAGGGCAAACTCGGCGGAAGTTTCTGGCTTCACGAAGAGCAGCTCACTTGCTGATTGTAGATACTCTGAGTGGCGAAGACGACGTTTCGAGAGCCGGCTTTGGATAGCTGCCCCAGGTGCACAGGAGACCCCTGGCAGGCTCTGCTTGCAATTATGCTGATCTGTATACCAATAAAATGGTCTTGGTGAGGTAGCAGGTGACCTCTTAGCTTTTTTGGTTTGGGTTTTGCTTACCAGTTTCTCCAGACAGCTCCTCTGTGTATCGTGTTCAACTCAGCATCTCAGACCTCAGCAGTTGGCGGGTGAAAGTCTGTTCTCGACAGCATCCGGCCACCTGCAGTGGCCCTGGCTTCGTGGGTTGCTGTTGCTGTTTGTAAAGCGAAGCAGCTTGTAGCTCCCGGCCTATTAAAAACTACGCTCGAAAGGTTGCGGCCTTTTTCATCACTTTCCCAGAGACATGCACACTGCTCACCCAGAAACCACAGATACCACCCCCCCCCCCAAAACGGAGCTCCGCACAGGGGAGGTAAAGTAACTTCTCAAAGGAGGGTGGGAAGCTGAGGCCTCCGTCCGCTCCAAGTACTGATTTCTTCGGTCCCAAGCCACTCCCTCTCTGTCCCAACAGATCCCTCGGTCGCTGTTCCTTGTCTCACCCAAGTCCCACCTCCTGTCCGCATACACAGCCTGGTCCCAGGCAGACGTGCCACTCAGAGAAGAGCTGATGCTTTTCATGACAGAACGAAAAAAGGGGCATTGATTATTTTCCTTACATGTCTTTTTCAACTGGAAAATTCTACCCTCAAGGGCCTCAACCATGAACATGGAAGATGGAAGTGAAGTCTCAAAACTCCCGACTTAAGTTACAAAGGAAAAGTGTGCGTGGTTTCAAAGGCAGGAAACGCCGAGCTGCAGAAAGAACTATTGAACAATGGGGAAGAATGGGAATTAGCTCCTTCCTTGCAGGTGAACGCTTACAATATCCACTGTACTTGAGATAAACCAGCCTCGTTCATCACATCAGATCTAAATAAGAACAATGAGGTAGTTTTGACAGAAAATGTGTCCCAAAAGAGAGGCCACACTCAGAGCCAAATTTCCCAGCTGAAAACCACCGGGCTTATGAATATAAGCACATGAATATAAACTTTTCAAACACCAGAGATCAGCAGTTTCCAGCAGTCATTTGCTCAAACATCATGTTCCTCATTCAAAGTTGAACGTGTTTATAAAGGGAAAAAAAAATCAACGACATTCCCCCACCTCCTCTCCTGACATCTCTGAACATACATTAGGATGCTGAATAAAATTCCTCCAGCTCACACTGGAGATGTCATAGGACAGAGCGGGGAGCCCCACGGTCATTTCTCGGGGGGAGGCGACATTATACTTAAGGGACCACAGAGTGATCTGTAAGCCACACTAGCTTCTAATGTCACCTACAAAAGAGAGAGGCGATAAACAGGAGTCACCAAGGATCACGCCAGTCGACCCACTGCCAGAGACGAGTGACTTAGCACAGGACTGTTTTTCTTTTGTTTTGTTTTGCTTTGCTTTGGACTGCGATTGAAAATAAGACACAAACCATTTTAGGTTTTAGACTCTGTAAAAACCCTCTTGGCACATTAAACCTGGAGAGGGGTATAGCACTTTTTGGTTTACCTATGAAAGATTTATTATTCAGACCCAGTTGTTTTAATCCCATTTATTTAGATATTGTAGAAAAACCGAACGGCAATTTTTTTTTCCACCTCCCGCTCCTCACTGCACATTTAAAGGAATTCATTTAGAATGTTAACAAAGTGATAAATTGGATTTACTATAAATAATTGTACTGTCATATCATCTCTTTCAAGGCTGAGAGATGAGGCTTTCTCTTGTGATAATTCACCTCCAAAAACCAAAGCAAAACAATTAAGTATTGCCTTCCACATGAAGTCTCAGGCAATCACACAGCAGCCCTACACCAGACAGACCAGTGTCGCTTCATGAAACGAGAAACTGTTTGATATTCAGGGGATGGTCCACCGGGCAGGGCCATGACTCTTACACCTTACGTTACTCAAAGGTTAAATAATAATGAAAGTGCTCTGTGAACTTTCTAAAAAGCTGAACCATTAACTTTGGGAGTTGGGTGAAACTATGCCACACGCTAACATCATTCGTGGGGCACAAGGGAAAAGGAAAGAAGTTTCCGTGTGCAGGAAAGTGCCCAGGGGAGTTCTGGGCTCAGAGGAAGCCTCTGGCTGGGGGCAGAATAAAACCTTCAGTGAAGTTGGCCCCCAGCTGTTCTAACCACCGTCTCCAAGGCAGATATTAAAAATTGGCATTAGCTGGCTGTCCAAATCACCACTCTCAAACATCTTGCCAAATCCTAACTAGTGTAAAGAATGTTCGAAGCAGGCCTGGCCAGGGTTCAGGGCCCACCTCTTGCTACCTACCAACCAGCTGCTTGAGACACCGGACTCGTCTAAGCCCCGACAGGATGAAGTGAGAAGGGAGGACCCACGGATCACTCCAGCTTCTTCCAGATCCCGGTGCCGAGGGGTCTTTGGGCTGCCCCTCCCCAAGGCAAGCCCCTCCTTTCCACCAGTAAGCAGCTTCTTTGTCTCTCGCTCAGTAATAAGTTTCTACTAAAATCATGTTTTATTGCATTTAGACAAAATGCCTGGTTAGCTAGGTACACACAGCAGCTGGCGAGAATTAAGGGTGAAAGTTCAGAACACATTTCCCTGCAGGAAGATGGGGGTATTCGAAGAGGTCAGACAGTGTAATTGACCTTGTAGCTCACAGGGCTTAGGCCTTGCGCCCCCCACACCACCTCCAAGGATATCCAGCCACACACGTCTGTGCCTCTGCACCCAGATGCCCTCCCCACCTCCACTCCACCTGGGAGGAAGTGGTCTTTGCCTTTCAGGGGCCACGACTTTGCCAGGAGGTGGGAGGACATGTGGACACTAACACCTCTCCTGATAAAACCCCCATATATAATTACTGAAATTAATCCGAGCGTCCATCTCTGTAAGCCTACCATGAGTTTTCCATGGCTTTGTAGAGGCAGACGATGTTATGGGGCCTTAGGTTCCCAAGTGGCTCGGTAAGATACGGGCTTGGGGTAACAGGGCATAGGGGCATCAGAGAGTCAGCTTCGAGGCTTCTGGGCTCCCCATCAATAAAACCTCAACCCCCTATGTTTCTAAATCATGTCTGCCTGGGTGGTCCGGAGATGCCTCCCAGGGCTGGCAAGCAAGCATCCAGCCAAACTGCCACTCACCACCATCACCGTGCCCTCCCTTCACAGCCTGGAAGACCATTATTAGACCTTCCTAAAATGCATGCAACTCAAACATCACTGAATGCAGGACACAGTCGGTGATGCCGTAACAGTGTCGTACAGCGGGTGACGGAGGGCAGCCGCACCTGCGAGCATTACCGTAACACACAGAGCTGTCAATCACTATGTTGTACACCTGAAATTAACGTAACATTGGGTGTCAGCTATACTTTCATAAAATCAAGTCGCTGGACACTACCTCTCATACATATATTTGAACCTTATCTCTCTTAAAACTTTGCAGCCTCTCTTATCAGAGGAAACATAGGAGGGTACATGGAAGCAGAAAAGTAAATAAGAAAATCCCATTCAGCGCCGTCCTACGGGATTATCTCACTCGCCAACCAGGCAGGCCTGCGATTCGCCCTTCCAAAGGGAAAACAGGCCAAGAAGTCTTTCCTCCTGCCATTCACACAGGATTGCTGTAATTCTTAGGACCCACCCTGAAGTCCCCAGTAAACCAAACGAAACACATGCGCTGACTCTTGGAGTCTAGGACAAAGCCTTACTTATTTCAAATGCCTACGGATTGTATGCTAGAATGAGAAAGTTTTAAATTTGAATTATTAAGCGTCTAACCACCACCCAAACCGATGTAAATTATCTCATGCTCCACTTTGGTTTGTTTAAACTGGTCTTGTGCTTGGACATTTTGGCTGGTGGGCATATTTCTGTCCAATCACAGAGAACACAAACACTTTTTACTCTCATGAGCTGCAGCCCTTAACATCCTAAGCTCAAATCCACCGGGGCCATCACTTAGTGAGGGCCATACGTATGTACGTGTGTGTGTGTGTGCGTGTGGGCGTGCACGTTCACGGTGCTTTACAAATATCAATCCAGTCATCCGATCAGCAAGCATTTATTGAGCCCCTACTGACACGTATCTAAGTTGGCTTTAGAGATACGAACTGATGAGCAAGTCCAAGGTCACGACCCTGTGACAACCTGCGAGGAAAGCAGGTAAGCAAATAAACAATGACTCTACAATGTGGTAAACAGACGGGGACAACAGGTTGTTAAAACTAATACCTGAGGCAGTGACGGCGTGTCAGGTGTTTACAGCCACGGTCTCTCGTTCCCACAACGCCCTATAAAGGTAGGTGTCTCCCCACTTTCCCAACGCATGTACTGAGGCTGTCTCACACCACACATTGCCTCTCTATCAGCATCAGCACCCGCATCATCACTTAGGTCTTAAGTCCCCATTCTGGTCCCCATACCGCACCTGCCGACCTGCATTATCTTGTCCAGGCTCTGCTCGAGCTTGCGCCTGCTGTTACGGCACACTGCATATGCCCGGGGGAGAAAAGACCACGGAGCTCACCAGAAGGAAAGCTCAAGCGGGCGACAAGAAGCCCACAAGAATACTGAATACAACACAAAGCAAGGACACGGCGTGGCACGACGCAGTCTGCAGTCAGTCGTGTACCAACAGAGCAGAGTGCTTCGAGAATGCAAGTCTGAAGGGAGAAATCATTGTGGAGGCAATTTCTTCAGGAGGTAGGGCCTGGGTCTTAAGATCATGTGAGGTCAGACAGCGGGAGAGGAAAAAAGCCCAGTTCCCCAGGAAAGTGGTGCTCAGAGAGCTGTCCAGAAGGCTCATCGGTGAGGCTGAACCACCGCCAGCCATGTTAAGGGGAGCCTGATGGTGGGACAAGCCAGCCTGCAGCCTCCCAAGGGGCAGCTGATGAGAGTGGCTAAGGCACCCAGGTATAATGGCAGATGGAGAAATCTGCATTCATAAGCACTCCTCGCAGAAATCACTCCATGGGACGGAAGCAGTACTTGGTTTCACCTCCTGGGACCAAGAGTGAGGCCCCAGGAGTCAACACAAAAGGTCACCAACCGGGGCGGGAGGGCTGCTCACTACAGGAGTTCTTTTTCCTCCAAGCACATGCTTGAGTTCAGAGCTGCTTTATTCGGACTCACAGTGGGGAGGCCAAGGGCAACATCAGTGTGCCTCCCCCAAGCATGACTTCTCCCAGAAGGCCTCCCTTCCCAAAATTGGTAAACAGATACCTGAACGAAAATTGACTTGCAGGCCAAGTTATTAGCCTGCCGGGAACACCCACATGCCTGCAGATAATACCTGCACTGGTGTCACTCCTCACTGCTGATTTAAATAGCTTGACATGTGTTAGATCATGTGATTTTCACAACACCCATGACATAAGCACTAAGCCTCTTACTTTTTTTTTTAGTTTTTCTTTATTCATTTATTTAAGTAATCTTTACATCCAACATGAGGCCCAAACTCATGACCCCAAGAACAAGAGTCGCATGCTCTTTTGACTGAGCCAGCCAAGCACCCCTAAGCCCCTCACTTTAAAAATGAGGACCTTGAGGGTCAGAGAGGGGGAGGGACTTATTCGAGGTGATCAGCACGCTGCAGAGCCCCATTCTGAACCAGGATCTCTGTCCAGTGGTCTGTCTGCCGGATCACTATTGCACCAATCAGAATACTTTTCAAAGGTCTTTACTGCGACAGAGAGCTTTTTAGCAGTCCTTGGCAGTACACACAGACACACACTAACACACACACAGACACACAGACACACACACACACGCTCCTACATACGTACTCTCTTGGTTTTCCTAAAAGTAAAGTCATAATAGCAGTGATACTGAGCGCACCCATCTTCGCTCCGCTGGCTATGGCCTTGGTTCTCAGCAAAGGCACACGTTAGAAGAGTAGCTCTTACTGAGATGACTCCTAGAGACACGCAGGTCAGGTGTTGAATGTATATGCTGGTCTGCACATAACTCACTGCTCGGAGGGCCCTGCCTTTGCGCTCAGTATCTGCCCATTTCCATTTCTGTGACACGTGAAGCAGCCTCTTTCAAAAGTTTCCTTCATATGTATCTTCGGTCAGGACTTGTTTTCAGGAAGTGGCTGTTTCCAAGCCAGACGTGAAAATCACAGGGCTTGGAAAAAAAACTTCTCCCTCAAATCAACCATTTTCCCCATTTTTAGGCCAAGCAAAAGCAGCTCTATCAGATGGATGGACATACAGACTTCGCTTAAAACAAACCCCAACTCCCACTTGCTCAGAGCCCTTCTCTCAAATGCATTGGTGACCCAAATTCAATCAGCCCATCAACGAGGTATCAATTAGTCTGGCACGGTGGGAAGAAAGTTCTACACAGAAACGGAGACTGAGACAAAAATCAAAGCTAAATGTAGTGAGAACTGAGCAAGCCACCTCCCAGCTCGGAGGCGGAGGACCTGTCATCCCGCCCACGAAGTCAAGATTGAGAACTCCCCCACCTCAGGGAGGCTTCATTTTTTTTTTCTCATAACACATAATTCTACCAAAAGACCTTACTGAAAACAAGGTCACATACCTAATCCATAAAGCAATCGGCTCACCTCATTTTAATTACCCTTCTTTCTAAGAGAATTTATATAATCGGGTCACACTACACAAATGGATTTAAAATATATTTTTTCACCTTTTTTTCCCAGCAGGGAAACTCAAAGGAAAACTCCATATACCACTCGTCTTGCTGAAAACCACAGGACAAAGTGATTTAATTCTAGTTAAACCAAGTACTTCAACCACATACCCTTAAACCTTAATCTTAAACATATCCGTGAAATATGATTTTTGAGAGCTTTCCTTCTTCCTTATTCCTTCAGTAAATCTCCAATATATCATAAGCCCTTCCTAAGTGCAGGCTCTCAGTGATGTCCTGAGTTGATACTAAACACATACAGAAATACTCTGTTACAGTAACCTTTTAAAAATGGCTTTTATTCCCCACTCTTACTTGAACTTGTAAAAAAATTTTGTTAAGCTCCACACTGGAAATCCCCATTAGGTAACGCAGGGTGTGGGTGTTTTTGAATTTCCTTCTAATAAAAAGAAAAGCTTAGGATCAGACATCAGGTAAGTATGGAAAATACATATTTTGATACAAGTGCAAGTAAATACACACTTTGTTTCAAGATCCTTTACTCAATACAAATCCACGAAAATCAAATTCTTACATTGAATCTACATTTAGGTGTGAAAACTGGGTTTTGTGCTTACTTAGACCAGAGCTCAACACATCCTGTCAAATACCCAGTCAAGGGGAAACTGAGCCAGCCCTGAGACGCCTCAAAATAATCATTCTTTGTTCACCTAGAAACTGAACGACTTTGCACTCAAGAGTCACAGCTCCCACAGCAATGGAAGTATGCTCTGAATCCAGATAGCCATATTAGACTCTCGATCATTTATTTGTTAAAAATTTAACATTGTAAATGAAACCAAAGCAACCACTAACACCAACTGGGTAATTAAATCCCTGGTTGGAGGAAGTTTCAAAATCCAAACCCAACACCAACATCTGGCAAGTCGCCATATGTGATCTACCAATACTTGCTCATGTTACTCTGAAAATTCAGAAAGACAGGAAGTATTAAGATTTTAAAAGCCTACTAATGAGTTTGTACTCTGTTTAAATCACATATAAGACCTAACACCAGATGCAAATACATCTTAGCTTTTGCCTCATCTCGGAACGGAATTACTGCGAACAATTAAACCTGTTCCTGTCCAGGGGTCTTGATCAATACCCTTTGCAACATAATCTAACACTGAAATTGCCTCTCCATCAGAGCCCCTTGGATCGGTGGTTTATTTCCGGACCCCAGCCCGCGCTGGGTTAGTAACTCTTTTCTCTATCATTTGCACATCTCTTGGAAGGGAGAGGGAGCCGCCTGATTCAAACTGCATTTGTTTACCGCCCACTGCCCCCAATATTATGCATTCCCACAACCCGGTAGCATGCGCTTCCGGCACCCCGCGTACCTGCCAAGTTCCTCGCCGGTGTCGTAGTAATCATCCACGTTTTCCTGCCTGAACACAGTCATGATAAACTGTCACGCCTCACCAAAGCCCAGCGCACTTCAGCTCCGCTTCCCACACCATCACCACCGCTCCTGCGCCTCCTTGGGCCCCTCATGCATCAGTCTCCAGTCCTTTAAAATAATAGCAATAATAATAATAAAATGACAACCCGAAAAGGAAGGAGACGTCCCCAGCTAAGAGCGGCTCGCCGAGGACCACCTCTCCCCAGCTGCCCCTCCCCGCCGGGTGGAGAGGAGCACCCTTTGTTAAACCCGCGCCAGGGACGTCCCCAGCCCCGCATCGCCCGCGCGCGCGTGGGGCCGGGCACAACCGCACCCCAAGGTCCGCGTCCCCGAAAGCACGGCGCTCCGCGCGGATCAGAACCGGCTCCGGAAGTGACTGGCCTCCCCGCCTCCCCTTTCTCCACACACACGCCCACCCAGCTCCCCACCTCCGGGGGCGCCGCGGAAGAATGAAGCCCTCGCCCGGGCGGAACGCGCCTCGCTGGAAGCATCCCCCTCCAGCCTGCGGCGGCACGGCGGCCCCCGCGCTACCTCTCGGCTCCCGCACTCCCCGGCCACCGCGGCCATCCCCTCCCCTCCCTCGAGCCAGGCAGTCCCCAGAGGCACATTCCTGGCGACTCCCGCTCCGTTACCCAGCCGACCCGGCGTACGGCCGCCCGGGGGAGCAGGGGAGGAAAGGGAGCGGCCGAGGGAGGCGCGGCCACCCGCTCCCGGTCTCCGCGCCCCGACACAAAGCGCCCGGCCCGCCCCGCGCCACCTGTTCCCACCCGGCCCGCGGGGCAGGGGTAGCCTCCTGGCTGCGACCCCACTTCTCCCCGCAGTCCCGCCGCCCCCGTCTCGGCCTTCCTGGTTGCCCTGGGCGCTGCCCGGGCAAACCGCACCGCGCCGCCGCCGCGAAAGCAAAAGCAGGCGGCGGGGCCCAGGAGGAGCCGGGGAGCGCGCGCGGCCACTCACCCGGGCTCCCGGGAGCTGCCCGGGTCCCTCCGGAGCTGTCGGAGGCCGACCGTGGGCGGCAGCGCCGGAGACGGAGCGGGGCGGCGGCAGGAGTGCGGGGAGGGGGCGAATGGGGGGCGCGGATCCCACGCGTCCGCCCTGGCGTCGGCTCGGTCGGGCGCTCCCCCTCCGGCTCGGGAGCAGCCCCTCGGCTCCTCGCCGCCTCCCTGACGGAGGGCGGCCGGCAGGCGGCCAATGGGGACCCCGCGGGCGGGCTGGCGGCACGGCCCACCCACCTCCGAGCTGCCCAGCCTGGCGGGCGCTGCGGGTTCTGCGCAGCGCTGACTGCTCCTCCCCGCTCCGCGCTCCGGGCTCGCTGGCGCGCTCTACCGCGCACACCCCCGCACACACCCACTCACCCACCCCCACCCTGGAGCCGAGGGAGCGCAGCCGCGCGCGTCGTGGGCGCCCCACCTGTGCACGCCGCTCGGCTGCCCCGTTCGGCCGTGTTCCAGAGAAATGCGATTCCTTCGTCCGGCAAATGTGTACCGAGCTCCCGGCGTGTGCCAGGCACGGTGCTCGGCACCGGGAACTCAGAGACCAAAATGGATTTTTAAAAATCCCTGCCCTCGTGAAACTTACACTCTAGTGGAGAAGATAGAAAAGAAATACGTAAGCAAATGAATAAGACCAGTTTAGAAGAAATCAGTTCTATGGAGACAGTAACACAGGAGAACGGGATAGAGAAGGGCAGGGAGGGAGTGGGTCGCATTACTTGCCTTTCCTCTCCGGAATAGGTGTTTTGAGCTGAGATCTGAATGATAAGAAGGTATGCAAACAGAGAAGGAAAGATTGAGGTCTCAGAGGACCAATGAGCAACAGAAAGGAAGTGTTTATGTGGCTTTTCAATACGGTATTGGCTATTGATGACTTGAAACATGGCTCGTCCCAAATGAAGTGTTCAAGAAGTGTGAAATGCACATCGGATTCCAAGACTTGGTAAAGAAATAAGAATGAAAAGTATCTCGTGAATATTTTTGTAATAACTACATGTTCAGATGATAGTATTTTGGATATACTGAGTTAAATAAAATCTATTATTAAAATTAATTTCACCTTTTACTTTTAAAAATGCAGCTACTAGAAAATATACCACCACCTTTGGGGCAAAGGAGGAGTGTGCTAGTCTACACAGAGACCTCCTATCTCCCGGAGACTCCTCATCCACTCTTTCTTCTTCTTACCCCATGCTCCCACCAACACTTTGGGTCTGGGAAACAGAAAGGATGGTTTCCCTTAGGGACTCCTGGGGATCCCCAAACAGAAAAGCACCTACAGGGAAATCTACCTTACTGCCGAGCATTGTAGGCACTATGTGAGCCCTCTGAGATTTCAGAGTTATATCACTGTTCAAATAACCCAGATTTTCTAAAATGAGGTTTAGACTCTCTTTGGGTCAACAGAAGTTTCAACTGTAGAAATGTTGGCCTACTAGCAAAAAAAAAGAAAAAAAAAAGAAAAAAAAATGCCCCTCAGACCTTATATCAGACTGTCCTCTTTTTTTTTTTTTTTTAAGATTTTACTTATTTTATTTTAGGAAGGGAGGCACGCATGCAAGAGCAGGGGAAGGGCGGGGGGGGGGGGGAATCTCTTGCAGACTCATTGTTGAGCAGGAACCCAAGGTGTGGCTCAATCTCACCACCCTGAGATTACGACCTGAGCCAAAACCAGGAGTGGGATGCTTAACCCACTGAGCCACCCAGGGCCCCCAGACCATCGGCTTTTAACATTTCATTTAGTGACCCACAGGAAGGGCAAATGTTCATGATGATAGAAGTAAGGGAAGGTTCCAAATCAGGAGAGGGTACCAACCTAAGTGGTGGGTTTGAGAGTTAATACCAAAGGATCTCAAGAGGTGAGAAATATAGTCAAAAAATAACAACAAAAAAGTGATTCATCTGGGGGAAATGCAAATGAATACATCTGTTGGGGGGAAAATTTTTAAACACAGATG
This sequence comes from Ursus americanus, assembly GCF_024610735.1. Classification (NCBI taxonomy): domain Eukaryota; kingdom Metazoa; phylum Chordata; class Mammalia; order Carnivora; family Ursidae; genus Ursus; species Ursus americanus. The sequence continues at coordinate 26,181,368 of NC_142160.1, read as the reverse complement.
TTTGGGAGAAACTTGGAAAGTGCTCATGGACGACTGCTTTCTGGGTAATCTTTTTCCTGCAAAATAAATGTAAGTGTGTTTTCCAAGGCAATGAGGATTAGCTCTGTTTGGGGGCTAACATGTCTTGCCTACCATGTTCCGCATGCTAATCACATGAGATTTTCCGGGATCCTGGGGAGTGCATGGAGGTGGGACCTCCAATATTGGTGGAACCATTTAAGGGCTGAATGACCTTGGATGTGTTCCTTACACTCCGAGCTTTGTGTCTGCGTTAATTTAGGCAAGCACTTTAGAGAAGAAAAATGTGGTAGTTAAAAAAACATGGCCAAAAATTCAATCAAGAAGTGGAGTCTAATTTTTCTCCCCATGACCGTGAGCTGGCCCTAATGCTTTGCTTCTCAGAAAATGTGACGGAAATGACACAGCAAAATGTCCTTCCAAGGCTAGGTCATAAGGCATTACAAGCTTCTGCCTCACCCTCCTCTTTGTAACTAGCTCTGGCTCTCTCTTTCTCGCTCTACTCTCTCACTCCCTCTGTTCCTGCTGGAAGCCTTCAGCTGCCATGGTTACCCTGGGGCTGCCATGTGGAGAGACCATGCGGAGAGACCACAGAAAGAAAGAAGCCCAAGGAAGCCAGCTGTTCCAGCCCCACCCCCACCGCCAGCAACTTGTGTTTTCGCAGCGCGGGCTCTGGGAGCAGAATCAATGATTGTTACTGTTTTAAGTCATTATTTTGGGGTGGTTTGTTACACAGCAATAGATAACTTATCAGAGAGTTAGAAAGAAAATAAGAAAAGCCTTAATGTATACGAGATGCCAGGTAGACTAAATTATTCTCTCGCTTCATCTTCAAAGAACTCTGTACATCAGCCGTCTCCACTTTTTTTTCCCCATTTCATACTTAATCTTAGTGTCAGTTTCATCACCTGCAAAAAAGGGACGATAACAGACCCTTGAACATTCCTCAGATTTGCTGGGAGAATATAGAGAGACATCACATGAAATAGGGCTTTGTATAAAAGACATCAGGGTGTTGTATATTTTCTGTCATGTTCCGACCAAGAAGGGCTCTAGGAAGCATCTCTCAGATAGGAGGCAGCAATGCAGTAATCCTCAAATAATGAGATTTAAGCTGGAAAGGACTTCTATGAAAATAGTTATTATGAATATGGACAATGGATTATGATAGTCATGGCGAAACAGCATTTGAAACAGACTCAGATATAGAATTTGGGACATTATTTCATATCTGTATTAGGGTAAAAAAACTGCGGCTATAAAGCCCAACAAAACTTACAGTTCTAACAAATTAAAAGTTCATTTCTTGCTCTCAGCACAGAGGTTTGTAGGAGGTAGAAAGGTAGACAGAAGGCTCTGTCCCCCATAATCATTCAGGGAGCCAAGTTTCTGCTCTCTGATGGATCCATGTTCCCTCAGTGCGTGTGACTTCTTTGTTGATTCTTCCCTTCTATTGGCTGATAAGAGAAGAGAGAATCCAGAGAGGACTACACTGGAAGCTTATTTATGAGATCGGGTTTGAAGTCTAAGGCCTAACCATTTGGGGGCAAGATATTCTAAGAGCTATCAGAGTGGACCACATTAACTCAGTTCATCTTTCAATTACTTTTTAATAAAAAGACTTTGGTTTTTATCAAGGGCTTTTTTATTTTATTTATTTATTTTTTTTTAAGATTTTATTTATTTATGTGACAGAGAGACAGCCAGCGAGAGAGGGAACACAAGCAAGGGGAGTGGGAGAGGAAGAAGCAGGCTCCCAGCGGAGGAGCCCGATGTGGGGCTCGATCCCGGAACGCCGGGATCACGCCCTGAGCCGAAGGCAGACGCTTAACGACTGAGCCACCCAGGCGCCCCAAGGGCTGTTTTAAAATATTAATTCCAGTATAGTTAACATACAGTGTTATGTAAGTTTCAGATGTACAGGGGCTTATATTTTAATTTTGGAGTTTTTTAAAAGATTTTATTTATTTATTTGCCAGAGAGAGAGCGACAGCAAGAGAAAGAGAGAGGGTACAAGCTGGGGGAGCAGCAGGCAGAAGGAGAAGGAGGCCCCCTCCTGAGCAAGGAGCTGGATGCGGGACTCGATCCCAGGAGTCTGGAATCATGACCTAAGCCAAAGGCAGACACTTAACTGACTGAGCCACCCAGGCGTCCCTTAAGTTTTTTTAAAAAGATTTATTTATTTGGGAGAGAGAGCGCACACGCCTGAGCAGGAGCAGAGGAAGGGGCAGAGGGAGAGGGAGAGAATCTCAAGTAGACTCAATGCCCAGCACAGAGCCCTATGTGGGGCACAATCCCACAACCCTGGGATCAGGACTGGAGCCAAAACCAAGAGTCTGACGCTCAACCAACTGAGCCACGAAGGCACCCCCAAGGGGCTCATGTTTTTAAACAGCCCTGTGAAAAATGTTTCTGCACCTGTGGCTTCCCTTGGAGGGATTGCCCATTATGCAGCCAAGCATCTCTTATGCAGGAAGTCACATGACTGGATCCAATCCTTCCCAGTACTGAGCACTAAGATAACTCATCTCTCTTGAACAAATGATGTTTCTTTTTTGTGAGACAATGAAAATCATAAAGCTCATTCTGTTTTCCACTCTCCCTGGATTCCAAAAAGCAGGTGGCAAGCTCAGAAAGTATAGTCCTCTAAGTAATATCCAATTCACCATGTTCTCGGAATCAATCAATAAGCATGTGTTATCTAGTATATATTAGATAGTGAGAATGCAGAGATGAAAGAAACATTCTCTATCCTCAAGTAACTCAGTCTAATGAGGGAGCCCGATGAACAAAGAAGACAGTTCCATCACGGTGTGATTGTGCTGGATATAATCCATTCACTTCTCTACAGAGCCAGTCTCGACCTTTCTTCAACCTTACAGGTCGGAAGGCTGGGCTGTGAGATTATTTTAACTCATGTCCTTGTCCTCTGCCCGCTGGTTGGTCTGGCCAGTGGGGAACCCTGGTATGAAGTCAAATAGAAGGGAGGAGAATGAAGCCAGGAGAGTTACTCTCCTGTTTTCCTTGTAGAAAGGTTGCCTTCATCACTGTCTAACAAAGGTCACTGCTCTTCATCAGATAACCTCTTCCACATGATTTTCTCTGTCCAGGCTGTTGGTAACCACTCTCTTACCTTGTCTGTTTGGACCTAGAGTTGGAGCCAGATCAACTGTTACTAAGCTGGGTTCCTATCCTATCCCTTATGATCCCCTGCACCTCTCCCACACCTCTTTGAATCATCCTAATTAGAGTGTGGCATCTCCTTCCTCTGGGACCTTGATTGCTAGTGTAATGAGAGCGGAATCTCAGACTGCTGTGAAAACACGAAGCGAGGGCACTTGATTCAGATAAAGGCCAAGGGTGGAGGGTGATGATGGGGTGAGCCTGGGGTTTTAGGGAAATTTCCTAGAGGAGCTGACATCCTAATAAAACATGAAAAAAAGATTAAGAGTCAGCAGAATAAAATGGTGGGTGATGTGTGACTGGGTTGGCGGGCACTAAGGGTGGGAGAGAAGGGCATCTAGACAGAAGAAAATAGTGAGGATAAAATCACAGATGTGAGGTAGATGATGGATCATTCAGCTCTAAACAATAGAGCTCAGGCAGTGAAATGGCAAAAAGTAAGAGCAGAGGGAGGAAGGGTCTTTCTCACCATGCCCAGGACTTAGATAAGAGCGGAGAGGTAAACCAGCGTAGATTTGGGCAGCCTTGTCCATTAGACTTGTCCATTACGCCATTAATTTGGCATATGCTCAGAGATGGTGGATGGAAAAAAACAACGAGATACTTTAAGGAGGTAGAAATCGCAGGACTTTGTACTTGAGGAAAAGGACAGAGTCAGGGCGATATCCAAGCTTTTGGTTAAGTGATTAGGTAGATATTACTGCCATGTAGGCTGAAATACAGGTGGACAAGTTGTTTGGGGAAGAGAAGACGAGGTCAGTCTTGGAGATACAAAGTTTGAGGTGCCGTGGGCGTCTAGATGATATCCAGGTGAGATGGGGGTCGGGGGATAGACAGGGCGATTCTGGCGTAACACCAGGGAGGCCAGGGAATGAAGTAGATGAGGCCACCTAGGAACAGGACGCAGGACTAGAAAGAGCTCTCTGGCAAACTCTTGGGAACAGAAACTATTTACCCAAGCAAATACAGAGGGGTAAGTATGCCTGGTCAGTAGCTGTAGATTGCCAACTAACCAGCTAACTAACTAGCTAGCTAACTAACTAACGAACTAACTAACTAGCAGCTGTGGGTTTTACTCGTGTTTCTTGGGGCCAGAGCGGGCACCACCAGTGGGTAGTGAATTAAGACCTCGTGAATCCTGAGTGTCTTACACGCCTGTGTGTAAATCGTGAATATTTGCTGTCTTCTTGGTCTAATAGGTTACTAACTTCCTTATCTATGCTAATACATCTTATGAATTTCATCCATCTCATTTATTTTCTTGTTTTCTATTGTAGAGTTGAATATGTACAAACAAAATACCAAATGCAGGTTACACACATCCTTCTGAACTGTGAGTTATTCAAAGCACCTTTCTGACCCCTTTTCCCACCATTGCTCCAGACTCACTTTTTTTGTAGTGCATGGGTATAAAGATTAGGGCTTCACGTTTGCCTCCCTGGCCCTCTGAGCTGGAGTACATGACGTCAGACTAAGAGCCCATGGCATGGATTTTGCCTACTTCTCTACCCCTACTTCCCCTCTGACTCAGCTTCTTTCCAGTTTTCATTTATTGTACCCTGGGGTATTGAATGCTTCTCTGACCCCCATCAAATCCTTCGTGAAGACAAGTAGGGTGTAAATAAACACACAAATCACTGACCAGGATCTGAAAGGCCACAGGACATTATAAACATCTGTGGCTACAAAGTTTACTCTTGCCCATAGCCTGAGTTCTTTTGTGCCTGGCCCAATTTCTTTAAGGTTCTGACAGGACCCAAGACAAAGATTGGTAACCCTTGACAGCGCTTGTCAAACTCATGGCCTGGAATGTCAGTCAGGTCCCTAACTCAAGGGACACAGGCCTGCCTCTACACTGCATACACTTCGCTCTCTTGATGATTATATGCAAATGTGGAATTTGTGGGACAATGTACCCTTCTCTCCCCACAGGAGTTACCCACTGGTGGGTTTTTAGTGCAGTCAACTACCAGATTCTACATTTCCCTATGACAATGTGTGGCCATAATTGGAAAGAAGAGTAGAACATTCAAAGGAGTTTCTCCTTTGTCAAACAAATTCAAAACAAGACTTAAAAAAAAAAAATCATCCAGAAAGAAACACTCAAGATTATTCATCCATTAGAACTGGATGTACCAATCATGACTGCAGTTAAAATCTGAACTTCTAGCCACATTGAGTCAGTGAATGTAGTTATACTTATTTTCTATTGCTTCTAATTTTTTTCCCTCTGCTGGTGACTAATAAAGCATCAGACTTAATACCATTGATTTCTATTTCTTTTTCCTTTCAGCAAAAATTATGGTAAAAAACATCTTCAGTCAGTATCAACATCTATCTTTTGGGGGGCAGATAGGTATTAAATATTATAGGAGATTCAATATCAATGAAAACCTCTGGGTTTCTTGGCATGGTTTCATGAAATACAAGTCCCATTACTCAAGTCAGTGAAATGATTTACAGCCTTATTCATAGCAGTTTGGTAAGATTTATAGAAACATCGCTTTTTTAAAAGGACAAACTTGCCATAAATCTTTCCAGAAGGTTCTGTCAGTGTGAAGATTTGCAAATAGAGCAATAATCCTTGACCCGTTCAATGCTGTATTCTCCCACCAAGAACTTAAAATTTACACACCTATAAAATCGGTGTTTTCTGCTTGTATGGACTTAGTGAGTCTAAATTTACTCTTTAAAAAAAGAACTATGTACGAATAATAGGTGTAATTTAATTTGCTGCTTAAGTATTTCTGTAATTTTCTCTCAATTTTAAGAAATTTTGAGATGACGTTTTCTGAGAAAATACCCCTCAAGAACACTACACTGGGTTTATAACATCGTAGAAATCCAGGATTACTTTTCATAGTCTAATGCTCATCATTAACTTGATTATTGCATGATAAGAATAAAGGTAAGACAAACCCAGGGAGTGATGATTTAGAAGGAGCCACATTTTGCATTTCTTTAGAATTCTCTTAAGGAGAGGATCTACTTGGGTTTTCTGTTATTTCCGGCTGGTTTCCTAGAAGAAATCCCTAAATGGAACTTTCCAACCACAATCAATAAAAATAGTCCCTCACCAGGGTTACCCAAAAAAGCCACAATAGTTGAAAATGCATTTCCCATCTCTCTTGCACAAGCCCACCCTATTCCCTCCAGTCTACCTCACCTTCTTAAGGTTTAAAAAACATAGATCCCCCATCCTATCCTAACTTTTTGCATAGGTGATTAATTTTTCAAATATTAACTAAATAGATTCTTCCATATATTAAAAAAATTACATTTCAGTGGACTTAAATACATCTTAAGTGACTTTAGCGTGTCTTTTTTTTTTTTTAAGATTTTATTTATTTATTTGACAGAGAGACAGCCAGAGAGAGAGGGAACACAGCAGGGGAGTGGGAGAGGAAGAAGCAGGCTCCCAGCGGAGGAGCCCGATATGGGACTCGATCCCAGAACGCCAGGATCACGCCCTGAGTCGAAGGCAGATGCTTAACGACTGCGCCACCCAGGCGCCCCTTTAGCATGTCTTTTAAATGGTTTTTGGTTAGGTACTTGATTACAAGCAGCATTTATATAACCTTTTTAAATACTTGTAGGCTCTGGGTTGCCTGGGTGGTTCAGTCAGTCAAGCATCAGGCCGTGATCTCATGGGCTGTGAGATCGAGTCCCGTGTGGGGCTCCGTGCTGAGCTTGGTATTCTCTCTCTCCCTCTGCCCCTTCCCCCACTGGCACACGAGTGCTGTCTCTCTCTCTCTCTCTCTCTCTCTTAAATAAATAAATCTTTATATAATAAAGTAAAATACTTGTAGGTCCCTCTAGTGTTAGAAGTCCATGTTTTATGTCTTTCAGAATATCTCGAAAAGCTAATACTAAAAAAGCATGGTACTAGGCACGTGGTAGCACACAGTGAATATTTTCTCCTGGATTGATTGCCTTGTAGTGTAATTAATTAGCTACAATAATCTTCTGATATGCAGACAGTGTTTGCTTTTAACCAAAATGCATTCAGGGAACGGAAGCATCCTGCAGCCCAGGATAAAACAGCGCTTTTCCATGGGAAGAGCGGGATAATTGGAGGTTGTCCTCCTGACCAAGGGTTTGGCATGAAATAAATTGTGGCAGTAAACAAAACTATGTCATAAAAGCCAAGACTCAGCAACTATAACTCCGAAAATACAAAACAGTAAAATTCTGCTCCAAGCCTAATAAAATGGGCCTGAATGCACTGCGCAGGTCTACCAGCACTCCGTTGGAATAGGCAGGTGTATATGTGTGTGCGTGTGTGTATACAATATCACACAAACTGTTCTGTTACAGTAACATACATTCTAGATAAAATTGTAGGTGAGTAAAATAAGCATCAGTTCATCACTAATAATCGTGTGGAAGGGGCAGTAAGAGTCTGGAAGGACTTTTGAGGGGTTATTGGCAAGAGGCAGTTTTCCAATATCTGTCTGAGAAGGTTTGAGCTGATTCCCGCTTCTCTCTTAGAGAAGTTCCTAGGGTGCCTGGGTGTCTCAGTCGGCTCAGTGGCCGACTCTTAATTTCAGCTCAGGTCATGATCTCAGGGTTTTGGGATCAAGCCCCGCATCTGACTCCATGCTCGACAGGGAGTCTGCTTGAGGATTCTCTCTCCCTCTCCCTCTACCCCTCCCCCCACTCGACCGTTCCCTCTGTCTCTCTCTTTCTCTCTCTCTAAAATAAATAAATAAATCTTTTTTTTTTAAGTTCCTTAAAGCAACAAGAATCTTCGTAATTCATCAGTGCTGCTTCAAAGGATGGTATGAGGCACTCAACACATGTTATTTGTTGACACTCAGGGTTGCTGCACAGAGTTTTTTTTTTTAAGGATCTCAGATTTAACCAAAAGTATCTCCCTTCACTGTTTGCTGCTTCCACCGTTAACTTGCAAGTGCTTTTTATTATGACATATAGGAAAAGTTCCCAAAAAGAATACACAACAGCTTTTCCCAGTTTATTGGAAAACTTCGAACTCACGGTAGTTTTATGTATTCTCAGAGTGGCCAAGCAAGGGTTACACCAAAATCCAACCAACTTAAGCTGTTCCCTCGGTCTCTAACAGAAGTCAGACAGTGAAGGCCAAAGGGCATTTGAACCTGGTAGCATATGGAATAAGGAACCGCAAAACTCTCTAGCAGTGAGCTTCTAGAAACACGAATAACATATAACAAACATCATTTAAATGCACACCTGCACCCAAAAGAAAGGAGGGAAGACACAACCAAAGAAAAAATTACGAAGATATAAGTGGATCTTGACAGCACTAGGGATGGTGTCAGCTTCAGCAATATAAGGCATTGCATTTTTAATACCCAAGTGAGACAGGGGATGAGACTTTTGGCAATTCTGGATAAAACACTTTCCAAGAGATCAAACCTTCAGTAAGAGATGGACAAAAAATTCACCATTTACACGGGCCAATGACAAAAGGCTAGTCTGTCATAAAGTGCATGAGAATTCGTAACCTCGGGCCTCCTTCTCAAATGGAATTGAGTATAAAATGCATACTTCGTGTTCGTCCAAAGTCACCTATACCAGGAAACTGGTCCTGTACTGGTCCACTCCTCGGGCTGGACTTACCCTCGTCCCACGCCACGGAGAATACTAAACCCACTGTTGTCAAGATGGCCTCACAACTGAAAACCGTAAAACCCTCAAGAACCCAAAGCAGCAAAACTCCAAATCATCAGATTTAATAAATAACAGGGATAGCTTCCTTCCTGAGAACTTCAGATAACCAGACGATGAAATAGAGGCCTGTAAAACAAGAATATTTAAAATGATTCATGACATTAACAAAGGAATCAAACTTAAACATGACCTACCACTCAGTCAGTAGGGCGTACAACTCTTGATCTCAGGGTCGTGAGTACAAGCCCCACTTTGGGCCCAGAGCGTACTTTAAAAAAAAAAAAGATCGGAGACAAATGTTTAAAAGGGTTGGCAGGTGACAGGCGGTATGGAATGCAAGGACTTCAACACAAGGAGAGATGAAACATGGGGGCTGCGTGTCTTATGTGTGTTTGACTAAGTTGGATTTTTCTCCGTTCGCAGAGTTCAGTCCCATTTCTTTAATGTGTCTTATTTCAAGGTAAGAATTGGGTGGACGTGTCGCAATCTGTAAGGAGAAACCACAAATTTGTATGGTTAAAAAGGAGACCAGAAATTCTTACCAAATTTGTTAGTGATTGTAAATTCCTATTGGAACCCTCTCTATGCCTTTGAACAGTTTCGACATTTTTGCAACCAGAAGGCATTTTTCTTTCGTCATTTAAAAAACGTATATTTGGCCACATTTGAATAGGTTGAACTTTAGGCTTCTATTTTTTTTCCTCTCAAGATCAGTTGTGACATTGTCCCAATCTGTTCATCAGTCCTTCTGAGGGTTTCAGGATGTAGATAAGGAGGCTTCTGTAAGATAGAACTTTGTAGAACCAGCATCAGACTACAGTTGAGCAGATCTGGGTTCTACCACTCACTGACCGTTCAAACGGCCATATAATAACTCTCGATGCCAATTTTTCCTTTTTTCTTGGTTTTGTTCTGTTTTAAACAAAGCTTTGCACTAGACAGGTAAAGTAGCAAGAAAAAAAAGGGGGTGTGGAACAGATTCCACTCGGCACTGCTTGCCTGACTGGATTGCATTTTTAAAAAAATAGACTGTATTTTTTAGAGCATTTCCAGGTTCATAGCAACATGGCGGCAAAGCTACAGAGATTTCCTCTTTACCCCCGTCCTCACCACACGCGCCTATTATCACCATCCTTTACCCCCGTCCTCACCACACGCCCTATCATCACCATCCTTCACCAGAGTGGAGTACATTTGTTACAGTCAATGAATCTGCATTGATACATCCTTGTCACCCAAAATCCATAGTTTGCATTAGGGTTCTTTCTTTCCATACGCTCTATGGACCGGGACCAATTTATGACCTGTATCCACCATTGTAATATCATACAAATAGTTTCACTGCCCTAAAAATCCTCTGTGCTTCTCCTATTCACCTTCCCCCCCTCACAGCCTCTGGCAACCCCTGATCAGCTTACTGTCTCCACAGATTTGCCTTTTCTAGAATGTCATATAGTTGGAATCCTACAGTATGCCGCCTTTTCAGATTGGCATTTTCTCTTGGTAATATGCACTTAAGTTTCCTTGACATCTCTTCATAGTTTCCTAATTCATTCGCTTTTAGAGCTGAATAATATTCTACTGTCTGGATATACAACAGCTTATTTATCCGTTCATCTACTGAGGCTCATTTGGTTTCTTCCTCGTTCTGGCAACTACGAAAAAAGCTGCTATAAACATCTACGTGCAGATATCTGTGTGGAGATAAGTTTTCAACAAATACCACAGAGTACGGTTGCTCAATTGCATTTGGTTTTGCAAGAAACTGTCCTCTGAACGGGCTGCACCCTTTCGCAGTCCCACCAGCAATGAACAGGAATTCCTATCCCTCCCTCATCACCAGTGTTCGATGCTGTCGGTGTTCTGGGTCTGGGCCATTCTGATAGGTGTGTGGTGCCGTCTTGTTGTTTAGTTTGAATTTCCCTGATGCCATACCATGTGGAGCATGTTTTCCTATGTTCCCTTGCCATCCGTATGTCTTCTTCGGTGCAGTGTCTGTGAAGGTCTTCGGCCCATTTTAAAAATTGGATTGTTTGCTTGTCTTTGTCGTGGATTAGTATTTCCCAATCTGTGTCCCGTGGAGTTCAGTTCCTTGACACGTCTATTCGGTGAGAAAGAACATTCCATGGTCAGGTGAGCTTGGGGAATTCTAAAGTAAACAGACCTAAACAGTTTCTCTTCAGCACGAGTTCTCAGACCTTTAATACCCTAACGTGTGGGGTGTGCTCTGAGTCAGGAATTTGGTAAGTCAGGTCTCTCTGAGTGATCAGACCCCCATTTTCGCTCAGGAACTTGAGACATCGAGGAACACCAGATGTTGGCAAATTACTTATTATATCATTCGGTTCCATTGTTTTGTGTGTAGCCATACGGAGACATTTTTATTTACGTGCTCTTTCTAAGTCAATTTAGGTGGATGTAAATATAGGTTATGCCACTCTATCAAAATTATGACTGTACATACCAGAGTATTCCCAAATTTGGAAACATTCTGTTAAGAATATTAACCATCCCTTAGGTCCGGCTCATGTCTGCTTATGTCCATGAAACTTCGCCTGATGTTGAAGGTCTCCATTGATCTCTCTCTAAGCTGCTTTGACCCTTTAGTTTTATCTATGCGATTTACCTCCAAATGTGTTCCCTTGATAGTCTCCTTCCTTCCTTCCTTCCTTCCTTCCTTCCTTCCTTCCTTCCTTCCTTCCTTCCTTCCTTCCCTCCTTCCTTCCCTCCTTCCCTTCCCTTCCCTACCCTTCCCTTCCTTTCCCTTCCCTTCCCTTCCTTCCCCTTTTGATTAAATACGTGTTAATTGAAAGCATCACGGTTCCATTTATTTCCCAAGTGGATCGCAGTAGTGTCAAATTACATCAGCTAGCTTCTTACACACGTTGCAAACCATGGAGACACACCAATGCACAGGTGTTCCCAAGGCACGAACTTTACAACACCTTCAAATTATGCCTCACGGCCTTCTTTGCCAATGACCGATAGGCTGGACACCAGCCAAAACAGCAGAGAAAAATTGATTTAATGATGGCTACATGCATTGTATTTGGACAGTGGAATAAACCATTTTGAACTATGATTGCCCAAGACGAACTCCTGCAGCACTGCAAACGTTGACTGTATCGTGGCCTGCCCTCTGAGTGTTCGGGGATGTCCAATAGCAAGAGCCGGGCAGATTTCTCGGTGTTCCCATTACAATACGGATCTAACAAACCAGATATTTGTCAACAATCTGTCATCAGGGAAACCCAGGCCTTTCTCTCTCCTAGCTAGCAGGAACTGTGAGCTCTGTACGAATGAGTAACCTAGATACGGGAGCCGCCAAAATACCTAAATTGGAAATGATTCACATGATTGGAAAAAGCTCAATAATTGCTGTTATCAGGGATAATCGCTGTTCAAAGGAATCATAAAATGTACTAAACCTCATTGAATTATACTCTGAAAACAAGTGAATGTCAAATATGCTGTTAAAAAAAAAAAAGGAATCGCACCATTTTATCCACAGTGGTATTGAGAGTATTGCTGTGACGTGACAGACCACACCGTCCTGCACTCAATTTAGAGCACGAGCATCTTCTCAGCATCTGCTAGACAGGGCCGAATTCGTCGCCAGAGAACGGACAGAATTAACACCCTCATCAATTGTTACTATAATGGTTTTTTGTTTTGTTTTGTTCTGTTTTTAAAGATTTTATTTATTTATTTGACAGAGAGAGAGATGGCCAGTGAGACCGGGAACACAAGCAGGGGCAGTGGGAGAGGAAGAAGCAGGCTCATAGCAGAGGAGCCTGATGTGGGGCTCGATCCCAGGACTCCAGGATCACGCCCTGAGCCGAAGGCAGATGCTTAACCGCCGTGCCACCCAGGCGCCCCATACAATGGTTTTGTTTAAAGTAATTGTTCACGATTTTATGTTGAAGGACAGTTTCAAGTATAATGGCATGCAAGATACATTTTTAAAGAAAGCTTTCATCATCTTATTGAAAACACGATGTGTTTATCCTGGAGCAAGGCCATTAATTAAGTACCTACAAATAGATAGCAAGGTGCTGCTGGGCAAGGACATTCCTCGATAGTTAGAAGCGTGAAATACCTGAATAAAGCATTTGTTAATTGGCATGGAAGGGTTGCGTTTCTCCTGTTAAGATAATAAGGATGTGAACCTCAAAGACCCGCTTATTTTTTTTTCTTTTTTAAAGATTTTATTTATTTATTTGACAGAGAGAGACACAGCGAGAGAGGGAACACAAGCACGGGGAGTGGGAGAGGGCGAAGCAGGCTCCCTGCTGAGCAGGGAGCCCCATGCGGGGCTCGATCCCAGGACCCTGGGATCACGACCTGAGCTGAAGGCAGACCCTTAACGACTGAGCCACCCAGGCGCCCCTCAAAGACCCACTTGTGGGCAGCTAGCAATGGAAGTTTCCCATCAGTCCCTCAAGTTGTGTGTAGATGATTTTCCAACATCTTGCCTTCCCTGCAGGTGTTCAAACCAGTCTACAGCAATGGGGATGTGGCCCACCCCCCTTTTTTTAAATAGGCAACCCTAAGAATTGCCTTTTACTTTATGCTTTGACCCCACAGCAAGAGGACAGGAGTAGGCATTCAGTTTCTGTTCTAACACCACTTCTTGCAAGTCAACATTTGATCAGCAGTTATGACTGCTGAGGTCTTATCTTTCCCTATCTTGTGTTTTCTCCCACAAAATGCTTATTTCAGTCCTGTAGCCTGGACATGAAGGGAGACATCAGAGGGTTGTCGTGAGTGCCTGACGGTGCTGTGGCCAGTGGGGTTAATGGTGACATGACCTTGTCATCTTCACAGTTTGGGTGAGTCTCCAAAGAGTGGTGATGCCATTTAACATTGTGAAGGAAAGAGGGATGAAGAGAGGAAAGTCGACTAGAGGCGATTTCCTGGACAAGAAGGGTCACTTGGCCAAGGAGATCGACGGTGTCTCAGCCACCACGAGAACCACATGCTCCGGGGTGTTGCTCATACCTCTGGAGGCCTGAGAGAGGCAGTGAGGAGCGAGGGTGCATTCTGATCAGCTTTGATACACGCATTTATCACATTCGTTCACTGTGGTTTTTTGTATAAACATTTTAGGGGCAGAACTAACTAGCAAAATGGGGTCTCTCTCACACATAGAATTTTGTAAGATACAAAATACCCTGCATATGTCAAGTATTATCAATTAATTATTTTTCCACCCCCCCTAGATTTCTCCCGCCTTCTTGATCTCCTTAAAGCTGGGAGACTGATGTACCCCCCTCCCATCCCCACTCACACCCCCACCCCCACCAGGCTCACCGCACTCTACACCCAATGTGTCAGAAATCACCTTGCACCCCTGGATTTAGCTGCATCCCCCAAACTGTGAGTCTGTGGCCCAGATAGTCCTACCAGGCTCCTAGGGACTTCCGTGGGTTTCCTTATTACCAAGCTGGCCTAGGAGAGAAGACAGCAGGGCTGGGGACCCATGCCACACCTCTAGCACTCACGTAGCCCCCAGTTGGCTCCGTCACCGGCCCGAGTCTAGTGTGCGCTCTGTTGTAAAGCCCGGATTCATTTTCCAGGGCTCAGGCACCCTGCACCCCACCCCCATCGCTTCTCTTGAGATGGAAGGTGTTGGGACAGCAGCCCTGATGCCCTTTCCTCCTCCTGTAAAGTCCTGCTCCCAGGCAAGGAGCATGTTGATAACCCTGGGATGGTGCTGTGATGCACCCCTCAGTGGCTCCCTTCCAGGACTGAAGGACTGCCCTTCCCAGCCGCTGGACGTGCTCCTGGCAGAAAACCTTTAGCTGTCAGCCCACTGGGGGACTTTCCTCGGCTACAGAGAGCCTCCTGGCCTTAGCTGGGGTAGCCTGCATTCAGGGACCACTGCAGGTGGGCTACGAAGGCCCATTTCATTTGCAGGAGCTTGGGACAACCCTAAACGTGTCACCGCAGTTTCAGATGTCCCGGTGGGGTTGTCTATGGCCTCCGTTCATCTTCTCCCCCTGCCAATCCTATCTGCTGCCCCTCTCTTCCTCAGATGTTGATCTCAAGAGCACCACTCACTGAGCTCCTGCAGGCCAAGCCCTTCAGCTCAGGGTCCGGGGGAATGCCACCTGCCCCACACCGTATACCCGGGGGCCTCCGTGACTTCTGTTAAGGACCACCCTCACTTCTCTGGCCCCATGCCTTCCAAGCCACCCGGATTCTCCGGCAAGACTCTGGCCACCTTCTTTCTGAGTATTTCCCAACATGGGACTCGGTTTCACAGCTTGACTTTTGTGGAAGAAGGTAAGTTTACTGAGGTTTCATGTGAAAGCTCAGAGAAGCTTCCCCCCTCTCCTCCGCCCGCACGAAAGCACAAATGATAATATTTCCTCTGCCGGAGAGACCTTGATGCTGTATTACAGTTATTTCCTCTCTGTTATTTTGCCCCAGTTTTCTTCCAGTTGTGCTTAGAACCCTCTGACTTTTCTGGAGCGACAAGACGACCCGGCTCTGTCGACTTTAAACCGCTTCTGCTCAGCCCGCCTGCTCTGGTTAATAAAGTATATTCCGGAGCTTAGGAGATACAAAATAAAATGCCATATGGAGAGACAGAATAAAATAGATTGCATAACAGCAAAACGGCACTGACCACAATTTTATCTTTCCTGTAATGATCCAAAAAGCACCGTGAGATCTTGAAGAATTTAAGAGCGTCTTGTATAGACGTTCCAGTGAACAAAGATGTGGAGGTCCTGAGTTACCCCTGCTCTAAAGCCGCGTAGAAAGTGGACGTCTGGGGCGCCTGGGTGGCACAGCGGTTAAGCGTCTGCCTTCGGCTCAGGGCATGATCCCGGCGTTCTGGGATCGAGTCCCACATCAGGCTCCTCTGCTGGGAGCCTGCTTCTTCTTCTCCCACTCCCCCTGCTTGTGTTCCCTCTCTCGCTGGCTGTCTCTATCTCTGTCAAATATAAATAAATCTTTAAAAAAAAAAAAGAAAGTGGACGTCTGCTGCATTGCTGCTCTTGTTTCTGGGTTATACTTGAGCTGCGAGGGACAGAGAGACATTGGTTACCTGGATAAATGGTTCTAGTTTTAGCAAAAAGAGCGGTGAATCTGGGTAAGCCACTCCCCCCTGAGGCTTCTGTTGTTGCTTTGGTAAAAAGAGGGAGTGCAGTGGGGTGCTGCTAGGGACCCAAATTCGTGTCCCCTCTCCAGATTCATATGTTGAACCCTAAAGTCTGGTGTGGTGGTACTGGGAGGAGCCGGGGCCGTGAGTGGGATCCGTGCCCTTATACAAGGTTCGAGAAAGCTCCTCTGTTCTGCCACGTGAGGACACAGTGAGAAGTCGGCACTCTGAGACCCGCCAGAGGTTTCTCACAGGAACCCCACCACGCTGGCACCCTGACCTTGGACTTCCAGCCTCCTGAACCAGGAAAAATAAATTCCTGTTGCTTATAAGCCCCCCAGTCTTAGTATTTTGTTCGAGCAGGCTGAACGGACTACGGCAGGTGTCAGGCTCTGTTTCTACGTTTTCTCATCAAGTTTGCTACATTCGAGAAATATCTGTTTGGGTCCATAAGGTCTGGAGGTTTGGGTAAAAGATCCCTTCAGTCTATACCTCATTACATCATTTTTTTAGGGGTAGATTCACTGCCTCCTTTTGGCTGGCAGCTCCCCTGAATGACGGACAAGGCCACCTGCTTGATGACAGTATCTCCCTTTAGAATATTTGCGTTTATTTGTTCTGCCTCTGTAGAATGTTGTTTGAACTCCCAGGAAGGAAGAGTAAAACCAAAAAATAAAACCTTCTCATTTTTAGTGGGAATTGTTCACATCGTTATGACCACAGATGGTCTCTGCAGTTTTGAATCTCAGCCCCATCGTTGTGTAAACATGAGCAGGATAGGGGAGTCCTCTGTACCTCAGATTTCTCCTTCGACAAAGGACAAACAGGGACAACTATTAGCATCTAACAGAGTTAATGGGAGTCTTAAAGGTACGGATGGCCCCTAGTCAGGCTGAGTAAATGTAGCGTTTATTTTTATTATTTGATCAGTGATGTCATGATCGCCACATAAAATTATGTGGGCTTGGATGATTGCTATTATAGAGATATAATTAAAGTGAAAAATAATATTTACAATTACAGGGCATCATGTCGTCTTAGACAATAGCTCAACTTGTATCCTCTCTCTCATGTTATTGTTACAATCACAGGAAGAGGAGAGACTGGGCATTGACTCTGGTATAAAGGTCTAAAGAAAGAATAACAATCGAACAGCTAACAATTTCTGAGCTCAAAACTCATTCCTCAGCAAAAATAGAACAGTACAGATTTCTCACATACTCTACGTTCTGACGAGGGGAAAAAAATAACTCACAGAGGGAAAAGGATAAAATAGTGTGGGAGGGTTTCAAAGTGGGCTAGGAAAGAAAAGTCTTCTGGCTGCTCCTTTGAAGTTCGATTGAAATGAGTCTATTCCCTACCCAAGAAATGAAGGCACGATTTGCAGGGTATGTTTAAGTTTTGCTAAAAATATGTAGCTAAGAGGAAGCCAAGGAAATATTTTCATTTAAGGGAAGCCAACTTTGCTGTTGTTTTCTGTGTGGGTGCAAAGTGCTGTGTTTTTATTCTTGCCAATCAATAACCAAAATTCAGTTTCCACACACATTCCATGAAAAGAAATCCCTCTGGTCTTTGGGGACGTTAATGTCGAAAGCAGCAGGATCTCGGAGGAGAAACCTATCTTTCTCTAGTTGAGGTACGCACGCATTTTTCTGATGGACAACCGAGAAGTTGCTTCCGATGTTCTCCCAACGCTTTTTCTCCCTTGAATGGAAGCCCTTTTTGTAGGTCACTGTTGAACATAAACTAGACCCCTTGACACATTCTCCTTTGTCCAGCGGGAGCTGAGGAGGGTGGTAGGCAGTGTGCAGGGCGATCAGAGCACAAGGTCACAATCAGATGAACCGACTTCCAACCCACTGCCAGGCGGTACTCCAGGCCCTGTAAAATGGGGCTTGATGATCCATATGTGTTTGTTAAAAAGAAAGAAAGAAGAAAGAAAGAAGAAAGAGAGAAAGAAGGAAGGAAGGAAGGAAGGAAGGAAGGAAGGAAGGAAGGAAGGAAGGAAAGAAGGAAGGAAAAAAGAAAGAAAGAAAGAAAGAAAGAAAGAAAGAAAGAAAGAAAGAAAGAAAGAAAGAAGAAAGAAAGAAAGAAAGAGAGGAAGCAAGAAAGACGTGCCTGGGGGATCTATTTCTTTTTGTCATATTTTTATTAGAGTATCTAGTTTTGTTTTTAAACTTGTGGTGGCCCAATTATATGCAGGACTCTAAGATTATCTGTGCATGCCTCTCTCTCTCTCCATCATCTATCTAAATTAAATAGCCTAATTATTTATAACCTAAACGCTTAATTAAATAAGCTCAATGATTATATCACCTTCGTTCCCGAGAGAAAGGGAATACCAGAATCTCAGACTGGGGCGAGGGCCTTGAATGCAGAACTCCAGCAGTGACCCATCCAGGGGGTGGCTTGGCCCGACCCGAGTAAATCACGGTCGTGACTGAAATGGACGGTTCCTCAGGACACATGGATACATTTCTGTGGTATCGAGTCGCGGTGAAGTTACCGTCACAACTGGGGACCACTTTGAGGGCAACGCCCCCTGGAACAGAACAGCAGCAACCATTCCTGGTTTGATTGTGTTTACTACTTCCGGCTTCTTTGCCTTGCTTCACTGCGCTTAATGAAATTAGGCTGGAGCCTCTCCCGATTCATTTCAAATTAGAACCAGACTGAATGAACCTCCCCAGACGGAACCACTGTGGTCTGGTGTCTGTGAAATGACTTAATATGAAGTGAAGTTCTATTTTCTGAAACTGGAAATCTGAGATGCTTGATTCGAACCTCCAGCTGCCACCAGGTCAGTCCCGTGTGTGTGTGTGTGTGTGTGTGTGTGTGTGTGTGTGTGTGTGTGTGTATTTTGGGCAAGTCAAAGGCAAGGGCCGGCCACATCCCCGGGTGCGTTTGCACCCTAATGGAGAAACCAAAGAAAGAAAATCTGCATAGGGTGAACTAACAGGAGATGAGGGGTAGAACCATGACCCTGGTGACAGAGGAGCTGAGGCCACCTTTCATCAGTGTGGGCAAATCTTAAGCCACACCTGGCTCCTTGCTGGAAGCCTCTTCCCCATGTCCCCTACGTGCCTCTAGCATAGGGTGGGAGAGTGGGAAATGGGGTCAGCAAGGAAGGAGCTGGCAAATAATCCCAAAGGTGCTTTCCTGACCACCTTGAGGGATGTGTAGACCTGTGTGATGATGGTGCCAATGTTAATTATTAGATGCTGGAAGGAAAGGCTTGCTTAGAAAAGAGCTGTCATTGGCTATCGCTGGCTATGGCCCTGCCCCCTTGGCCATAGCACATGCCCCCTACTAGCACTGACATCTCTTTGCCAACAGGCTTTGTCCGTCGGCCCCACACGGTGGCACAGAGGCCTGGGATTCACACATCCAGCCCTCCCAGCAGACTGCAACTAAAGACCACTGGGAAATGGTGTACAAATACCCTGACTCTCTCACTTAGGTGGGGGAGATCAGTCTGTGCCACAAATCCTGTATTGTTCCCTCAAATTCCCCCACAGGACCGAGCTGCAGTTGCCCACAGGGGTAACTCGCTCAAGAACACACCCTATTTTGCCCCCCACCCTTCGCACTTCTTCACTCCCCTCTTGGTGCTTTGGAGATCCCTTCCCAAACACATCACTTACCTTGAATTCTTGTCTTAGGGACTGCTTCTGGGGGAATCCAAACCAAAATTACATCTATTCTCCAGAAGTTTCTCATTGTCTATGGAATTGCACTGTGTATGCCTGGTGTGCCGTATGTCTGGGTTCACGCATTCATTCATTGAATCATTCTCTCGTTCAGAAAAATGTTAACGGAGTGCCTATTTCATGCAAAATCACCGAGCTCCATGCGAGAAAGACAGCAGAGAACAGACATAGGTCCTGTCCCCAAGGGCAGCCTATCTTCTAGAAATCTCAAGTGAGCCACATGTGTAATTTCAGTTTCCTAATAGCCACACTGAAAATAGAAATAAAAAAGAAAGGAACCCAACGCAGCCAAAATACCATGACTTCGCAATCCAGCGTCCCTTTTACACTGGCAGCACCTCTCAGCGTGAACCAGCCACGGCTTCAAGTGTTCCACAGCCGCACGTGGGTAGGGGCTCCCCCCACAGAGAAGAGCAGCTCCTGAAGCCTATAGTCTGGTGAGTAGGAGGGACGAGCAGGTCACCTAAGAGGTAATCACACAATAGGAGATTGTTGGTCCCCTAAACCGATGGTTCTCCAGGTTGGTGTATACCTGAAGTGCCTAGAAAGTTAGTGAAGAACCCAAGTCCAAGGCTCATAGGAGCTGGCCAGGGACTGGGCATGTTCCCCAGGTCCCCCAGCTGGTCCGGATACACAGCAAAGTCCAACAACCCTGCCCTACCTTACCCCACACCTGGTCTTCTTATCCCAGTTTTTCATGTGAGTGTAGGGGATGAAAAATAATTCTCCCCCCACCCTTCTAGGTTCTTGGCTGATTACTGCCCCCCATAATAAATAGGTTAATGACAGAAAAACAAACAGAAGTTTATTAACATGTATACCTCACGTATACATGGGGGAGACCCAGGAAAGCTGAGTAACTCTCCCCCAAATGGCCCAAACCACCACCTTCAATACCATCTTTTTTTTTTTTTTAAGATTTTATTTATTTATTCGACAGGATAGAGACAGCCAGCGAGAGAGGGAACACAAACAGGGGGAGTGGGAGAGGAAGAAGCAGGCTCATAGTGGAGGAACCTGATGTGGGGCTCGATCCCATAACGCCGGGATCATGCCCTGAGCCGAAGGCAGACGCTTAACCGCTGTGCCACCCAGGCGCCCCTTCAATACCATCTTTGGTTAAAGACAAAAGAAAGGTGTTGGGAGTGGGCAGGAGGGGAGCTGGTTATGGGAAAAGCATAGTAAGAGGGCTCAAGGTTGTTATGCAGATGACAGGGTTGCTTTGTCCATTGATAAAAGTTTCTTACGACTTACGGTTAGCCAGCTCTTCCTGGTGCAGAGAGGGAGTCACCCCTACAAATGCAGATTAAAAAAAATATGTATATATATATAAATGTCCCTTAGTGAAAGGTAACTTCTAACCTGTTTTCAAAGCTTCTGCTGTGTCTGCACTTTCCCAAGATAATCCTTTTACCAGAGATGCATATGCATAATTTGGGGTGGTAAAGTGTGCTACCCTTCGCAAGACCATTGTTCTAAACTTTTTTATACCTTGGATACACCTAGGGATTCTTACAAATACTGATGCCTGGGTCTCATTCCAGAAATTCTAATAATTTAGTGGTAGAGAGTGAGTCCTGTCTATCAAGTCATTAAAAGTCTTCCCAGGTGATTGTAATGTGCCGTCAGGTCCAAGATCCACAGACCTACACTGAGGTAACGAAACAGCACATACTTCAGATGTCCAGTTTTGTAAAATATACGATCTATATGAATGTACGTATGTCTACCAGGAAGAATCTTGAAGGACACGGACAAATACGCCATCCCAGGAGATGCAAGTAGTGAACACGAAGATACTCTTTTTGCTTGTGCCTATTTCTGAATTTTGAGTACTTAGTGTGCATGGCATTTGAAAAGCAAGCTAATAAAACAAAACCCGATTAAAGAAAAGAATGTCAGAGTTGGCTCTAGATTGGTTCGGAGGGTTTTTTTTCTGCTTTTGGTTTTCAACCAAGTATGTCTCCTCTGCTCTTTGGAAATGTTTTCCTCAATGTTTAACTTGGTCTTGAATTAAATGGTGGGTTGAGTATTTCCTGTCTTTGCCCCCAGAAGTCTGGTCCCAGCAGCCCCATAGAAACCCACTGCGGGGAGCGGCAGGGGCAGGGGGAGCAGAGAAAACAAGAAGCTGGTGCTACCAGTGAGCAGGCTTTCCACGACGGGGGTCAGATATGAGGGTGTGCCTTCCTACCCTCCTTCTGGAACCCTCTGGCCAAGTGGGCCCTGTGCTTGAGGCCCTGAGACCTTAGCACCTGGGAATTTGCATGATGCTTTTTGGCTGGGTTGGCCTATCAGTGATGAAAAGAAAAGGAACCCTGAAATGTCAGGCCTTGGCTTCAGGCATAAACCAGCTTGCATTTAAATTAAATATTGAATGAATTTAAGGCTATAAACATTGATCTCCTCTGAGAACAGTTGCATTTATGTCTGAGTGGTCAAATTCAGCGGTGCTAAATTTTGTGTGTTTGCAGAGATAATCCCTTCATTATTTTGAGCGTGAGCTGGGCGGGTTCGAGCGGGTTCGAGCGGGTTCGAGCGGGTTCGAGCGGGCCCGGCCGCACATCATCAGAAGGGAGCCTGGCCTTCTCCTTCAGCGGCTGCGACATGTGCTCAGAGCTCGGTCCATTTGTGGAAACCCCGGAAGGCATTTTTTAAGTTCACTCTGAAAATTGAAATAAAATTAAGCTTAAACTGTTGCTAACTTTTTAGGAGTTGTCTAAACAGTGATTTGATCTGCTCTGACAACTGTGACTAATTTCAGCCAAAAGACAAAATTAAGCAAAAGGGAAGGGGTGACATTTTCATTGTCTGGTTCTTGGGTCTTTCTTGGTTTGCACATTCAAATATTTACGTGTGTTGCTTTGCATTTCTTTCCCGATGAACTTGACCCGAATCAAGAGACCCTCCTAGAGTAGTCGGAAGCTACATGTCTTTTGGCATCATGGAAATTGGTTTTATTTTCCACAAACAGGCTTTTGCTTTGCAATATAAAACGACAAGGGAAATGCAGGTAGTTGAGATCCCTACTTGAGCCTGTTAGAAGATGAAGACTTCTCCAGACCAATCTGAAGAGCAGAGGGTGGGTCGTTAAGAGGTGATTTGCATAAGCTTTGAATGGCTCTGGGTCTGATTTTTGTATTGGAGAGGTGAGGCAGATTCTGGTGTGCCTAGGGGAGAGATAGGGGTATGGGGAGGGTGTCTGGCACCTGCCAGGCCTCTACCTTGCTGGCCCTGTGGAGTCGTTGGTAAGAGAGTCAGCTCCCTTCAGCTCCTGGTGATAAACTGTGACCCAGAGTCTGTGATGCTTTCTCCCCAGTCTTCAGAGAACATGTCACCAGACTCTCCAGGGAGTTTCGGCACACTAGGCAGCATCCAGAGACAGCCTGAGAACAGACTCCGACCTTCCTCCGGTTGATGCTAAGGGTAGAGGCAAGGGTCTCTGAGGCCAAAAAGCATCAGAGGAGAGACCGGGCAGAGGGGAAGAATGTGAAGGTGGTCCTCCTTGGGGGGTGCTGAGGGGTCAGGTTTGGGAGCCCAGAAGAGACACCAGCCAGAGACCCTCAAATGTAGCCTTTGACTCTCTTCCATGCTCTACGAACAGGTCAAGAATTGGAGAAATGTGGACTTTCTCCATTAATATGACTCCATGTATACTCATCTCTTGTATTCAAGACAACCAGACTGGAATCCCTTGGATTCAGAAATGGTGACTGACACTAGCAATGGAAATGCCTCCTTAGCCAGATAGGTCCCTCAGTGGGGCAGCTCGGTGGTGAGAGACTACGCATCCTGGTAAGTCTTTGGTTCCTAGAAACATTCTTAGAAGTCTTGCATTGGAGCATAACAATAAACAAGCAATGTTTGGATTTTCACGGAGGAAATGCCCTTGGCCAGCAGTCATCCACAGGAATTCTTCAGAAACGCATGTGATGCCCGAAGAGGTGTTGTTTTGGGAATACCTTGTAATTAGTTCCAAACTCTTACCAAACTGCAGCACAGCCTGTAATTTCTGTGTAAACTCAGCTCACTGAGTCATGCCATGTCTTTCTTTGTTCAAGATTTATCATACAACGAAAAAAATCTTCTTTTGCTCTACGAAATAGGCAGTCACCTGAACTTGCCGGATTTGGCATCTGAACTTTGTGCAGTGGGGTTGGCATGTGGGGCGGGGGCACCAAGAGACCCAGAAAAGGAGAAATCTGAGCTCCTCCCTCCCTCACTGCATGACCGCGACCGGAAGCAAACACCGTTGCCTTTCCTGGCTTATAAAATAAGGGGCTAAATCCAGGTTCCTATCCAAAGATACTGGTTGAGTAACAGATTCGTGCAGGCATTTCCACAATCCTTCCCCAACCCAATCATTATTTCATTGTAGGGCCATCTGATTTCTAAGGACCGTTCCAGTCCCAGCTGCCTTCTGTGCCTGGGAACTGAGGTTTCAAAAATTCTGTAAGAAACTTACTTGGTGTGTGACAAAAATACACACCTCTATTGTGTTCTGATTTCAGCTTGCCAATTATAAATATTCATACAACACAGAAATTTAGAGAAGTCGCTTGAAAGCATCTGTCTCAGCAATAACCACAATCCACACTTTGATGTACCATCATCGAGACCTGTTTCTGGGGAGACTCACACACATTTATTCTTCCTAGGGTGTGTTCAGAAGTTTTCCTAATCCCCACTTTTTTTTTTTCACCATATGTTATGTAGCTATCTTTTCATGTCAGTATGAAAACTTTTCGTATCAGGAAATACAGATCTCCATCATCACTTTCAATGGTTTCAGAGCACTTCATTACGTGGTTAAATCGTGATGGATAGAACTATTCCCTATTGAGAGGCGTTGAGGTTGACTCCATTTATTGTATGAAACAAAGCTGAGGATCATTGCATATGTTTTTGTGAACATAGATCCCTATTTCTCCATTTTTTCCCCTTTTTTAGATAAATTCCTGAATGTGGAAATCCTAACTCAAAAGATATTCAGAAAGTCTGTATCAATTTACATTCTTATCACGGTGTACAAGAATGTCCATTTCTCCAATAAACTCCAGCTATGTTGGCAGCTATCATCTTTTAAAATTTTTACCGGTTGCCAGACAGATGACACATTTTTAAATTTTTACTTCTTTGACTGCTAGCAAGGTGAAACATCCTTTTATGTGTTTATTGAGCATTTTACTATTTTCTTTGGTAAATTGCCTATCTATATGTTTCCCCTGTTTTTCTCTTGGAACACATTTTCTTATTGCTTTGTTAAGACTCTTTCTATATTAAAGATAACCTATAAATTCTAATACAGACCATATACCTTTGTTCTCAAATTACTCTCATTTTAAGTTAAGGCTCCCTTCACCTGTTGACATATCATTTACAAAATGAAAATTTCAGAAGATGGGAAGAGAACATAGCTGTACGGAGAAGGACAAACCTTATTTTATATGGTAAATTAATTTATTTTCAAATTTCACTTTTTTCCTGTCACTTCACACTCACTCTCCATACACAACCCTTTCCTAACCACCCCCCCAAACTCCCACTTGAGCTCCCCAAAAGTGAGGCTCTTAAGGTACTCCGAGATTAGAGGATTTGAAGGAGAAGTGGGTGTTGACAGCATGTTATTGAAACTTGAAAGAAAGCCAGTGTGATATAATTTCGCATTGGGAGCTCATCACTATGGCAACAAAGAACAAATTTTGAAAAATACGGTGCTATATAACAGAATTAGGGGAGAAAAAATTGATTAGGATCAAAAGACTCTTTGTCTTTTGTTTTAGTCTCAACTCGCTTATTGCCGGCATCAAATCTGTGCTTGAACACCCAAGAAACATATTTCTGCTCTCAAAAACGAACACATTTTAATTATGTTTACATAGTATAAAGCCACAAAAAGGAAAAGCTTTTGGTAATATTGCTTTTGTTTGTGATGATAGTGACAACATCTCTTTGGAGTCTTTTATTTGAGAAGAAATAATATAATTTGCAATATACGCATAGCTTAGAATTCTTTCTTTTTTTCACTTAATATTTCCATCCATCTATTCATTCATCCAACAAATATTTACTGAGCCACTGTGCTAGGAATTGGGAATACGATATTGAGCAAACTCTGACTTGGTCTCTATTCTCACGGAGCTTTCTTTCTTTCTTTCTTTCTTTCTTTCTTTCTTTCTTTCTTTTTCTTTTTTAAGATTTCATTTATTTATTTGACCAAGAGAGAGAAAGTGCCCAAGCAGGGGGAGAGGCAGAGGGAGAAGCAGGCTCCTTGCTGAGCTTGATCCCAGGATCATGACCTGAGCCAAACACAGAGGCTTAACCACTTGAGCCACCCAGGTGTCCCTGGAGCTTACCCTCTACAGGAGGTATTGTTCCATGTCCTTAAATATTCTTCAAAAGATGGATTCCACAGTACCTAATATTCCAGTGTATGTATACATAATAATAGAATTGTCATACTATAGCTTGACAATTAGACTGATTTTAATTTTGTGTTACGTTAGATGATTAAGTGATGAGCATACCTGTGTTTCTGGTTGTTTCCTTAGGATTGTTAGAAAGAGAATTACTAACTTGAAATACCTAAACTTCTTTCTTTTAAAAAAACAGAACTTGAAAAATGATCAAAATCACACAGCCTTTCCTGTGAAAAGATCATCTTACTAATAACGGTATTTCTAGAAATACAGAATGGATGGGATAGGGCAACACATTCTTTTATTGTATTAGTGTCTCCTAAAGGAGGTGTGAAGTGGTGAATTTTGCTTTAGAAACCAAACCCAGGTTTAATAAAGTGTCAAAAATCAATACTACTCAATGAATACAAGCTTTGTAGAGAAGGTCAGCTTCTGATCAGAAAGCAAAATCCACACATGACGGTTATGTTTCGGGGGAAAATAGGGTCCAGTTTTGAAGTTAATTTGCTTCTTCAGGAGTTCAGTCCCAAAGGTGAACAGATAAATTAAGAGTGTCAGAGTTGACAGTCTAAGAAATCAGTTAGGAGTCAACTGCATTTTTGGTCTATCATCACGGAGGACCATAATGATTCTCTGTGACCAGTGATGGCTTCTTGCCATCCCATTTTTATTTCATGAACCTCTCATGACGCCATTTCCAAGAATATAGAGTATTCATACAGAATGCATTTTATTTGCTCAAAAGACACGTCAATTACATTTTACAAATCATCAGACCCACCAACTTGTATCCTACAAAACCAACGTTATAAATACTGCTTCCTTTCATTTGATTCCAAACATATCTGCTCGTGCAAGTATATCTCAATTAACCCCACTTCTCCCTGAGGATAAAATGAGGAAAAAAATGTTGAGTCTGGGAGGCTAGTCTTGGTTCTGAATATGCGGACCTCAGGCAGGTCACTATGTCCTTCTGTGTCTGAGTTTCCGCAGCCATAAATCAAGGAGGCGGGAGTCCACGATCAACCATATGTCTGGCCGTCCTTCTTCTCCTTCTCGTCTTCCCGGCATACCCCTCCACTCCCACACGTGATTATCACAATTTGCTTTTTACCATTTGTTGCTTTGTAAAAGATGTTGAGAATCCAATCTGCACGTGTGCTATTAATGAATGTTGCCCATTCAGATCTGAAGGCTAAGCTCCCTGCAGAAAGGGTACGACCCCTCCTCCTGATTCTCCTCTTCTCCTCTTCCCAGTCTTCCTTCTCGTTCTGCTCCTTGCCCTTGACCTCTTCCTTCTCCCCTGCTTCTCTTCACAGGGCTGTCTGTCCCCACCATGGTTCGCTGTGATTTAGTTCAGCGTCAGGTGCCTACAGGGGAACAGAGCACAACAACCTAAGTAGGTCATTTCATTTCTTTGGGCTTTGATTTTCCTCTTTTCTCCCTCTTCAGCCTAAACTCCCACAACATCCCCTTACACACACACACACACACACACACACACACACACAGTGTACCAACTAAAACCAATCCCTTTGTCATCTCTGACATACGGCTTATGTGTTTCTTCCTTCAGACTGGAGCCCGTGCCCCTTCCCAGGGGTGGCCTCCAGTCCTTCTTCACCTCTTGCCATCCATGGTCACAGGCGCAGTTCAGCGGGCATCCCTAGGGTGTCATTTTGGGTACTCCTGCAGGTTAAGGTGGCATTGTGATTTCAAACACCCACAATCCGCTGGCTTTCTTTCTCCTCCTAACTCTAGCTTCAAAAGCACATCAGCGATACATGAAAATAGCAAACTATTAAATATAAAAATAAATAATAAAGGCATGCCCAGACAAGACAAAGACCTCTCTAGATCTGAACACAGGACAGATACATAAAGCAGTGAGCAGGGCTCAACTCCAGGCCAGCTGATCTGTGGGTGTGAGAGAACAGTTTAACGTCAGTGGAGTAATTGCAACCAAAATACCCCATGAAAAGTGAATCAGGCACAATGCCTACAACTGGGGAATTCTGTCAAATCCCTGGCCTACAAACAGAGGCTGAAGGATGCACGGATACTGTCTGGAAGGGCAGTGTTTATAAAGTTACGTGCCTTAGTGGCAGGAGGAAGCAGACTCAGCCTCACTTGAGGAAGGGGTCCAACTGTTTGTGGGAGGCTCGGCCAATGCCTCTACAATATCCTCACTATCTCTTAATGCAGAAGCCCTGGGATTCTCTGACAAGATCTGGCTCTCCCTGGAAGCATAGAGGTGGCTTATGGAAGAGAGGTTAACCCAGAAAGAAGAAAAGACAAATACAATAAAAAAAAATCCTACTCCCCAGTTGGGGAGTTGAAGGCACATGAAGAAAGTGGACACTAAAATAGAGGGAATAAGTTCAACAATTGGAATTTGCTCCCAAAGAAATGAAAATAATGGACCAATCTGAAAAGGACCTTAAAGCAAGTAGGTCTAAAATTAAAAGACAGAGGCAGGAAAGGCATTTATTTACACCTTGCAATAACTAGGAAAGGAAGTGTCATTTTGTTCTTTTGTGAATTAAGGATCTGAGGCTTAGATGAAAAACTAGCTCAGTGTGCCACAGCCAGGCAGTAGGAGAGCCAGGGGCCCCACTCAGAGCTGGCTCCAATGCCAAGCACTCAGGCATTACTATTATCCATGCCTGTGTCTATAGGGCAAAAAAGCTTTGCATTTTCAGACTATCTGGAAATACACAGGGCACTTCTTTAAAAATTATTTGTGTGTGCATAGATTTGGCCCCTCTCGTATGCGGGACTAGAAAACAAGAATTCCATTGAATTCCACTTCAATAAATATTTATCGAACATCTAACTAGCTTCCAGCTAGGTGCTATGAGAGTGGGTGGCGATGGGAGGGACAGCGGGAGAAGGGGGGAGAACCACTAAAATTTGCAGTCTCACTGGGGGAAGGACTTGGATCTGTGCACCAGGTTTCTGGAAACATTCGGCAAGATGTGCTTGTGTAAGAAAATGAATGGCGCAACCAGTAAGACAGTCCAGATGTCAGAGAAAGCAGTGGCCGTTGGAGGTGTTCCAGTAGGGTAGGGAAGCACACACATGATTTGGATAGGGTGTTCTCAAGTAAAGAACTCCAAGGAACAGGACTAACTTGCCCAAGAGAAAAAGGCAGGGGAAACAGAGCCATCTGGGGGGGGGAGAGCAAGAAAGGTACCAGGTTAGGGATTAGACAGAAGAGAGTCCACTGAGAAGGTGCAAGAATGCGTTTACATAGACGAAAGTCAGACCAGATCCCACCTCTGCTTCCCTTAGAGAGGGTCATTCCTTCCCGCAAATCCTGCTGTTGAGTGAAAAACAATGAAGTGAAAAAAATTTCCATTAGTTTTAATAGGAAAAATTCGAGTGTGTTTGAGAACAATGCCAAGGTGCCCAATGTGCACCGATAGAAAATCATTTCAATTGAACAATGATACTTTCATGTAGGTTTTAAAGAATAATTTCAAGATTATTAATACAGTTTGTACATGGAGCTCGAAAGGTTTATGGTCCCTCAAAAGGAAGAAAAGGTGATGGCTCATGGTGGTTGATGGAGGAGAGGCACCAGAAAGTTTTCCCTGGAATGCTGCAATGCACATTCTTCCTTCTGCCCCACTTTCTACACCCACTTTTCAACCTATTTGGGGCCCATGACTATCCTGCATAAAACCAACCATCAACAAAACAAAAAGGCAAGCTATTGGATGGGAAAACATATTTGCAAATGATACATTTGATAAGGGGTTAATATCCAAAATAGATAAAGAACTGGTACAACTCAACACCCAAAAAACCAAATAACCCAATTTAAAAATGGGCAGAGGACCCGAATAGACACTTTTCCAAAGAAGACATACAGACGGCCAACAGACACATGAAAAGATGTTCAACATCACTCATCAGGGAAATGCAAATCAAAACCACAATGAGATATCATTTTATATCTGTCAGAGTGGCTAAAATAAAAAAACAGAAGAAATAACAAGTGTTGGTGAGGATGTGGAGAAGAAGGAACACTTGTGCACTACCAGTGGGAATACAGACTGGTGCAGGCACTGTGCGAAACAATATGGGGCTTCTTCAAAAGGTTAAAAATAAAATTACTATATGATCCAGTAATTCTACTGCTGGCTATTTACCCAAAGAAAATGAAAGCAGTAATTTAAAAAGATACATGCATCTCTATGTTTTTTGCAGCATTATTTCCAACAGCCAAGATATGGAAGCAACTTAAGTGTCCCTCCACAGATGAATAGATAAAGTAAAATATTACTCAGCCATAAAAAAGAGTGAAAGCTTGCCATTTGCAACAATATAGGTAGATCCAGATGGTATAAGACTAAGTGAAATAAGTCAGAGAAACACAAATACCGTAAGATTTCACTCATATGTGGAATTGAAGAAACAAAACAAACAAAGAAAAAAAAGAGAGATCGGCAATCCCTGGCACCCAAAACCAGACTGTTAAATTCAGAGGACAAACAGGTGGTTGCCAGAAGGGATGTAGGTTGGGGGGGAGGTGATAAAGGGGATTAAAGGTATGCCTATCTCTGGGAACCCTGAGCATGCACAGAATCATTGAATCATTACATTGTACACCGGAAACTAATATAACACTATGTTAATTACACTTCAGTTAAAAAAACTGCACAAGAAAACAAAATGACAACTGAGACAAACGTCTCTCGGGCAAAAGGAAGACCCGATGAAAGTGCTGTGAAGAGACAGGGTCTGCACACCACGGGTGGAGGAGGGCAGGAGATACCACTTCTTCATCCTTGTCGTCTGACATAGCCACCCAAAGCAGAACGTCTTGAGGGCACCCAAAAGCGAAGCACAATCCTTGATCATTCCACCTGTGAGTCTCTGGGTAAACTCACAAATACGCCTTGGATCGAGCCGTAACGTGGAGCGAATTTGTTAGGAAATAGAGGAATTCCTTGTTTGGAAAGTGAACCTTTTCAAGAGCCTTTACTATGATGAAAGGTCTTTAGGGAGCACTCCTTAGCCCCCCCCCCAAGAGGTGGGTCTGTACTTGGGAGGGAGCAAGCAAGCCGGAGGGTTCCGGGGAGGTCACTCGGCTCCCCCTCTCGGAGACAGATGCCAGTAGCTAGAACCACCGTGCTTCCTCCTGCGTGCAAATAATCTCCCGTGGTACCTGAACGTAAACGGGGCAGCAGCCTCAGTCCTTAGTGCACCGTGCTTGTCTGTGTCTGTCAACACGTAAGGAATGGGAGGTTTGGGTTGCAGGCTGTGATGTACCAAGTATTCTTAATACTTGAGATCTTACGCAAAGCGTTTATTACTTCTTCGGCAAATACCTTCCGGGGCCCTACCCACCCCTATCAAAACAACGTAACAAAATTACCAAGACCAATTCACTTGTTATAACAAGAGCTGTTTGTTTTATTTTCCGGTTTGATATGTCAACTAAGACAAATATTGACTTCACTGTTCAACTTGATACCTCCAGCATATAGATTACTAACTTCCTAATGACAGAGCGTCTGCTTTGAGTGGCCATTATGAATTATATCTGGGTAACTGAAGGGACAGGTCCATTAATAATAATTAACATTTTCCATCTCGCTTTGATTTAAACAGCATTCTGCTCACCAGAGACGTCTTTAAAATGAGGAAAGAGAAATCTCCAAATACAAGGCTGCTTGTTGGAAGTGTTCCAAATCAATGTGGCTTTATTTTGTTAAAAAAAAAAAAAAGGATAAAAAAGAAAAGGAAGCAAACAAAAAACCCAGCACAGGGAACGAGGAAGTCCTGACACATTCTGTTCTCATTCGCTATTCCGAGGTGATCCCACTCAACCACCTATTTTAAGGTGAACATTCTGACTGAGTGTCTTTTTCCAAAGGTGCTCATAAGCCCCACATGCGTCCTCAAGAAGGAGGAATCCAAGAAAATACAAACACAGGAGGGAAATTCCAAGTTACTACCATGACTAAAGGAAATAGCTAAGCTAGTTATTCATCTTTAGGAATCAATGTTTTCTTTTGGGTCATTTTCAGTGTCTCTCTGCCCTCCAGTTTCCCCAATGCAGAAATAACCAGGTCAAACCCTGTGCAGTCTTTACAAAAGCGATTGCTCAGAAGGAAAGGGCCATTAATTCTGCAGGTCCTATCTCTAATTTCGGCTGAATTCTTTTCCTTTCATCTCCATCACAATGTGAGGTTGAACTTTATGTTCGCTGCTGAATCAAATAATATTTACTGACGCCTGACTCCTCTATTAAGTCATTAGTCAGGTCTTTGTTATTTTATGGTCGATAATAGGGATGATGATAATAATTAGTTATGTAGGAGTGATGCATGAAACTTAAGACATCACAGGTCATCCTTCCTGCTGAGATATTAAATAGCTCTCAGGATTTATCTAAATTAAAGCTAATTTAGTCTGAAATAACTATGGACAGTGGGACAGCTACATCAAAGGTATTTGTGTCCTCCTACAAATTATAGCTCTCAGACCTAGGATCCCTTGAGATTTACATATTTTTCAACCTTAATATAGAACACGTATTTGGCCCAATTTATATTCAGCCAGATTCTGATTGAAGAATTCTTAATAATTAATGCATAAAAGCCAAGACCACACATGTATATTAATGGAGAGACAATTATGTTAATGGCTAAATAACATTCTTTACACATTTTAATTATGCATTTTATTGGCAGCTTGCTTTTAGAAGGGGCCTTCTCCATACAGGGCTGAACTTGTTATCCCCATTTAACAGAATAAGGAGCAGAAGGCTCGTGGGGCAGGTGGCGTGCTCAAGATCACAGAAGCAAAGTGAGGGGTGGCATCCACAGCCCCTGAGCTCGAGCTGTTTGCTTCGGCCTGTGTGGCTGTGGTCTGTTGCCTAGGAACACGGTGCTGTACCTCCTTCCCCAAAAGCACGAGCTTGCCGCTACCAGCACAGAGGTTGTAGTGGGAACTGAAATGCTTGTTAAATCAGTTCTTTGAATTCTGTCAAGATTTGAAAAAAGAAGTTCCCCCAGGGACTCATTTAGTGTTGCTTTTCTCTTGGAGTTCCCCCTTCTGTGCTGTCTGTTTTTAAGAGGTGATCTCCGTCCCTTGAGGCTGAAAGGAATCTATTGCTCCCAGGAAGAAACAATAAGGAAAGAATTTGGGGAACAACAAGAATGATAGCTGATAGTAATTGGTTGTTTCCTAAATGCTGATGCTGTTTTCAAAACTTTATTTGTAAATGGTGATATCAGAGTTTGAAACTAGGACCCTGGCACCAACGCCCGACCATCAGGCTCGTGACACTACCATGGGACAGCAGAAGGGCAGCAAGCGTGAGCTCCAGGGTCAGCCTCCACGGCTAGTCCTGGCTGTCGTCTTCATTACTTTGGGCATCTTAAGCTAACATTCTGGTCTTTCTTCGGTGCAGATCAGGGAGAGTTACTTCATTCACCTTTAGTATGTCAGTCGGGGGGGTCAAATAACAAAATGCTCGTCAGGCACCTAGCGCCACGCCTGGCATAGAGCCGGTGCTCCATAGGTGTGAGCTGCCAGCACTTTCCTCTTTGTTCTTAACCAGGAAGGATATTGACAAGGGAAAACCGACATACAGAGTACGGCAGCCTTTCCGAACTGGGAGGGATCTTTCCGTTCTCTGTTCAACCCCATCATTTTCCGAAGAAGAAACTGAGATGGGCAGCACTGAGCCATTCATCCAAGTCCCCCCAGCTAGACGATGCCAAAGACAATACCAGCCAACGGAGTCAGGCCTTCAGGAGTGGGAGGGGGAGTGTGAGCATGAGGTTGGGTGCAGAAATGCAAGGCTAGATTCAGACAGGCTTGGAGAGCCAGAGCAGGGACCTGGGCATTTGTGTTTGGGTGGTGGTGGGGGAGTGTTTTCTGGGAAGCTGACGAGGGGCCACGGCTGCAGAAGTGTAAAGAAAGACCACGTTGGGCATGCGGACCCTTGTTTATGCATACAGCTGATGGACAATGAAGAATGCAAATGGAGCCCA
The DNA here is from genome assembly GCF_024610735.1 of Ursus americanus. Classification (NCBI taxonomy): domain Eukaryota; kingdom Metazoa; phylum Chordata; class Mammalia; order Carnivora; family Ursidae; genus Ursus; species Ursus americanus. The sequence goes on along the minus strand of NC_142160.1, from coordinate 26,147,263 downwards.
GCCGTGGAAACAGGACTGTCAAGTGCTCCAGAGCGAGGGCCTTTCATGGTGCCAGAGATGGGGACATTGGGGAGGATGAGGAGTGCAGAACCCCGGCTACTCGAGGGACAAGTGCAGCTGCCACCCTGTCCATTTTCAGGGACATCTGCTCCTTGTGTAGATCGCACTCTCCCTGGACCCTGCTGGCTGCTAGGTCAGCGGCTGGGTGCTCATTATGAACGTTTGAGAAGACTGACAACTATTAGCAGCTCTGAATACTCAACCTCCGAGTGTCTCAGACATTTTCCTAACTGCGTCTTATGGGATGTGACCTCGAGAAAGAACCCGAAACACATGTAAAATAACAAGACACATTTTCCAAAATACGGTTTTAACTTCAAGAGCTTCATTTAGAGAATTTACTTCCAGCTCTGAGCTTTTGAAGAGCGTAAGTCCGCTCTAATGCATGACCATGCCAACTTTTTCTTGCTGACTATTGTGCAGGGTTTGTGTGACAAGGAGGTGGGAGGCAACTCCCTCGGCGAGGATGCTGGGCTGGCCAGGCGCTCATGCAAAGCTGCGTTAGCGGTGGAGATGGGGTGAAGAACAGCCGGCGACACCTGGGATGAGCGTCAGAAGCTCCAGGTGACAATGGAGGGGGGATGACCAGTGACGTGGGAAGTGCTGGAAAGGGGTGGGTGGCCGGCTGGCGTGAGCCTGTCCTGCACCACCGTTGGCTATGCCACAAGTAAGAGGCCATGGGATGCTTTTACGTTCCACTTGATGGAAGTTTTAAATTCTTTTTTTATACATTAAGACTTTGAGAGCCTTTCCTGAAAATGCCCTCTTTGGGCATAGGACTGCGGTCCAGATTCTCTTCCAGGATTCAGTTACATGCATGTAACTGAAAATGCCAATATGCAACTTAACAGACCAGAGGTTTGTTTCTCCCTTATGTAAGAAGGTTCTGGAGGTAGCCAGGCTCCATCATTCATTCCTTCTGCTCCTCCATTTCAGCAAGCAGCCTCCATACTCAGATAATTTCAGGGCTCCACATGCCATCTAAGCTTCAGCCCCTAGATCTGAGTTCAGTGCGGTCTCAAGAAGGAGAAGGGGCTGGTTGGAAAGGGTACTCCTCTAGCTGAGTCAGTCCCCTAGTGAAGGAGCATGGGAGCACCCTTCAATAATTCCATATACACCTCACTGGCCACCTCTAGTGGCAAGAAGTCTGAGAAATGTAGTCTTTAGGTTATAATGCAATTCCTCTAGTGAGGAGGAAGGGGAAAGGGATATCGCATGGGCAGCTGGTGCTCTTGGCCACACACCACCCACACCCCCGTTACAGGGTTCCATTCCTGCCTTTCCTTACCCTATATCAAAGCTTTCCTGACCTGTCTCTGATTCCCAGCTCTTTTTCCAGACTTTTTTTTTTTTTTTTTTTGGCTAACATGTTAGCGGGTGGTAGGGCTTAGTATAAAAGGCTTACTTCTGGAAGAAACTATTAATGACAGAATGTCAGCTAACTGTGGTGATCTGAAGATGGGAGGAGAAGAGAAATTTCGAGGTCAATATACTTTACGCATAGAGCCCCACACGATGTATGTCACCTCCTCTCCCAAGTCTGGGGGACTTACTTGCCTCTTTCTCCCTTCTTGTGATTTTCAGATCTGGGTGAAACAGTGCCTGTTCTCCTCCAGCCTCTGGCCACTCCGATTTCCAAGTCAGAGCATTTTACCTCTGACTGTGGCTTGAGGATCAAAATATCCTTCTGTTCAAATGCATCTGGGCTCCCTCGCCATCCATGAGGTTATATCATCATCACAAGTATTTTTAAAAAGCATCCCAGCTCATACGGGGAGGCATTCAATGTTGAAAACTACGGCTTTTGGGCATTTCTGATTAATATGTGTTTTTTTTAATGCTTCAATCTCATCTTTAAAATAACCAAGTAGGACATAGTTTTAAGAATGCTACCATTCCAACTCCTATTAACCCAACCAGAGAAGCAGTCCCTGCTGGAAGACGGAATACTGGAATATACGGAATTCCAATGGTGCTTGAATCACAGAGTTCTGTCATCGAGGAGTCTCTGCTCTGAGAATGGGGAGATCTGTCTGAGTTGCTGGAAAGGGGTGTGCCCTTTGTTGAATTAGACTTTTCGTTGAACCCTTCTTCTAAATTGGGTGGCTACCCTGATTTTACAATTTACTGTGGCGAACATCTGTTACCTGTGTCTGGGACTCTCTCTTCCTTTGGGACGTATTTCTCATTCTGATCCGTGTGGTTCTGATAAGGCCGCCATCGGAAGAGCCCGTTACCATGTCCACCTGAGACTTGGCACATCCCATCAAGCTGGGTCAGTTAGACTCTGTCATAAATTTGAATCATTAGTAAGTATGGTTGGAAGAGAACCTTCCAGAGAGAGTCTACACATTCCTGAAACTGAGGAACTGAGGTTCCTGAAACTTGCTCTTCCTACTTTCTCCGAAGTTTCGTTGTTATGAAGTTCTTTTGATTTCATGGTACCATGTACGCTCTCAATAAACTTTTCTTTTCTTCTTTTCTTTTCTTTTCTCTCTCTCTTTTTTTTTTTTTTTGAGAAAGATTGAGTGTGTGCAAGTTGGGGGAAGAGGAAAGGGGGAGAGAGAGAGAGAGAGAGAGAGAGAGAAAGGAAGAGAGCACGAGAGGGGAGAGGGAGAAGCAGGATATCATGACCTGAACTGAAGACAGACGCCCAACCGACTGAGTCACTCAGGTGCCCCAGGAGAGAAAGAATCTGAAGCAGGATCAGAGCCTGACATAGGGCTTGGTCTCACGACGCTGAGATCATAACCTGAGCCAAAATCAAGAGTCAGATGCTTAACTGACTGAACCACCCAGCTCCCCTCAATAAACTCTTTTCTTTAAAGGTTTATTTATTTGACAGAGAGAGAGAGCTCGGGCGGGAAGAGGGGCAGAGAGAGAGGGATAAGCACATTCTGCACTGAGTGCAGAGCTGGATATGGGGCTCGATCCCAGGACCCTGAGATCATGACCTGAGCTGAAACTAAGAGTTGACGCTTAACCGACTGAGCCACCCGGATGCCCCTCAATAAACTTTTTTTTTAAGTTGAGTTATCCAGAATTGATTTTTGTTATTTGTGTCCAAAGAACCCTAAATCATACGAACATTGACAAGAGAAAGAATGGTTAGCAGGATCTAGATTCCCAAGGAAATGTGATTTATTAGAATTAGCTATTGAATCTAAATGGGGGAAAATATGGTGAAATTCCCATTTATGTGCCAAAACACATAGAAGCAGGTTATGGCCTGGTAAACTGCTAGTCTAATTTTCACCTGTGCTCTGGTAGGAAACACTGTACCACTGAGGGAGTAGCTCTTAGGAACTAGGTAGCTAAGGCTGGAAATCAGTTTAAAGCGAATGACAAACACTGGGAGCCTCTCCTAACACCATTGGATGTTTTAGCAGCTGTATCGAACTTTGAAACAAACATAGAACTCGGATTTTTTATGAGATTGTGGTTGAAACCCATTATTGTGTGGTTAAAACTGGCAGTTTAAAAATAACGTATAATCGAAGAGAAAATATCAAAGTACATTATATATCATTGCGGTAGGAAATGTTTCATGTAATTTATGATTCAATTGTATGCATAAGTAAATTCATTTGTGATATAAAATTTACTTTTTAATGTAGTTTATGTCCAAAATGTTTGGAAAAAACACTATTTATAGCTTGTCTTTGTTTTATAGATGTGGAGTTAAAATAACTGAAAGAAATCCACAGCTTGACTTTGCAGGTTGCTAAGTTATGCAGCAGTTTAAATCACAATCTGGCTAGGTCTCCAAAATGAAGGCTTTGACCAGGAACCTCGGGGATCAGAATGGGATATATGGCAAGATTTGATGGGCTTTTCAGATGCTTACAACTGTCTAAACTGCTGTCTGCAGATGAGGAAGCCCTATCCCCCATATAGAAGAAAGAATATTTTTCCGTGTGCCCCATGTACTGTTGGTGATCTACAGATAATCAGAATTTAAATACAATAGGGTCAGAAAGATGAAGGGCAAAATTCAGATGTCCTGAACTTGAAAGGATATCTGAATTTGTATCATTAAAAGTCTGGAGAAATTTTTTGGTGAAATCAATTTTAAGCATATTTTACAGGGATGGGACTCAAATTATTTATATGGGTATATTTATATTTATATGGGTATATTTGGGTATATTTACTAGACATTCAGCATAAACTGGGTTAGGTCGAGCTAACCAGGTATGGTGCTGCCACTTTTCTGGGTTACCTTACATAATTTTGGATTAAATTTTGGCTCATGCTAAATGACACAGAAAGACCAGTAAGTTTTTATTATAATGCAGGAGTAATAATTTCAAGAATTACTAAACAGGGGCATCTGGATGGCTCAGTCAGTTGAACAGCTGACTCTTGGTTTTGGCTGAGGTCATGATCTCATGGGTGGTGGGATCCAGCCCTGTGTCAGGCTCCGCACTCATCATGGAGTCTTCTTGGGAATCCCTCTTCCTTTCCCTCCTCTCTGCCCCTCCCCCTGCTCTCTCTCTCTCTCTCTCTCTCTCTCTCTTAAATAAATAAATAAATCTTTAAAGAAAAGAATTATTAAACAGATGCTGAACTGAATCTATCATGTTTGCCTTACCTGCCCACTTACTATAATAACCAAGAAGACTCTCCCTTTACTCTTGCCATGAAGACATGTTGATGAAAGAAGTACCACAATATTTAAAAAGAGCTTTACAATTTGTTCCTAAGAGATCAGGAATGTTGATGGAAAATGCTGTTATTGAAATGGGCTCCTTGATCTCAGTTTGAAAAAAGCCCAGAGTAACTGAGACTCAATGGCAGCAGAAACAAAGTGATATAATCATTTCATTATGCAGCAGGGCAAACATGGTGTGAAGGATATAAGAGATTATCAGACATGCATAAATACTGGCCGTGGTTTTTAAATTATGGGGTCCTCAGGAATGAAATCAATAGGTAGCCCATGGACAGAAGAGAAGAGAAATTTAGCTCAAATTGTTATATTAGAAAAGAAGACTTGAGACGCTTGGGTGGCTCAGTGGGTTAAGCATCTGCCTTTGACTCAGGTCATGATCCCAGGGTCCTGGGATCGAGTCCTACAACACTCCTTGTTCAGTGGGGAGCCCACTTCTCCCTCTGACTGCCACTCCCCTGGCTCATGCTCTCGTGTGCTCTCTCTCTCTGACAAATAAATTAAAAATCCTTTTTAAAAAAGAAGTGATAGATATGTTAAAAGAAAAAAAAGAAAAAGCAAAGACTTATCCAACTTCACAATGTGAGACAGTTAAAAAATCTAGAAGTCTTGAATAAAGGGGAAGCTGAGTACCATGGGTGAAAGTCAGGGCGCTAGTACTACTTGTGTCTAACAAGTTCCTTCTGGCATCCCCTCAAAGGAACCATGGCTATTTTATTGGGAACACTGTTATATACCAAGATTAAATAAATTCTCATTGATATTGAATGACATGGTAGTTTGCTGATCAGAGTAATTGGCCAAATCTACTGAATAGTAAATGGGTAGCCAAATTCTATTTCTTGGAGAAATTCAGAGATTATGATATAATCACACATTTGAATATGAATGGCTAATGTTTTTTTATCGCATTCTGATGCATTTTTCAGTTTGGCAAATTAAAAACAAAAAACAAAAACAAAAAGAGTCTGATCCTGTATAATAATAGTAAATTATAAAGGTAACTAGGTGGTTATTTCCATTGTGGATGCTCATTCACATGGAGTTTTATTACCGGAGCAAATTAATAAGTTTATGAAGATCTTTTACTTGATGGACAAGTATTCATCTATTTCAATAAATGGAGAATGAACTATCTTGCTTTCACCTGACAGGGTCAGCAATACACATGTGCCGGCTTGCCTCAGAAATCTGTCAACTCTGACTCTATACTACGATCATATCTGTCACGATTGTAACCAGATCACCGTTCTACAGTAGATCACTACTGCCTGCGCTGATGGGCCTTGGATGTCACGCTGATGGGCCTTGGAGAGCAGGAAGTAGCAGGTTCTCTGGTTGCTCTGGAAAGACACACGAATCAAACATATGACAGAATAAATTATATATCATTTCTGGAGCTCCAGTGGTCTGGGGAATATCAGGTTGTTATTTTTTTCAATAGGAAATACATGTAACTTAATATCATGTCTCCTACCACCCAAAAGAGGCAGGGTACATAATGAAACTTATTGGATATTGGGTGTCCTATTTGGGCCAGTTTACCATGTGGTCCCCAAAGCTGTCGGGTTTGTATGGAGCCCAGAATAATATATGACTTGCCATAAGCCTGCACCCATTTTTCCCTTTTGGCTCAGAACATTCAACGGTTCTTAAAGTATCAGTGGCAGAGCCCAGATTCTCCATTGAGAAACAGCTCCTGACTTGCTACTGTGCTTTGATCTAAATGACCTGGATACTATCTGACTCATCCCGCCATGAAGTCAGGCCTGCAGTCATCAAGCATAAGAACCCATTATAGGAGTGGCCTGAGTAGTCACTGGAGGCATAACTAGGTTGCGTGGCCATGTGGTTCACACTCTCATTGTGCCTACTCTTGCCACTCATCTGTCCTTCCTTCAGCCCACACTTGTAACCACATGGGATGGTCCTGTGACTGAAGATTCTTAAAAAACCCAACGTGATCCTTTTCACAGATGTTCCTTCCCAAATTGCCGGCCTCCACCAGAAGTGGACAATTAGAGCATTCCAACTAAGGGTAGTAAGAAAGGGAAATCTTCCCAGGGGTCAGAATTTTTAACAGTGTATCTCTTTGTCCACTTTCCTGGAGAGGAGGATTATTTGAAGTAATAAGGGTCTATTCCAATTTCTACATGGTGATTCTGGCCAGATGATCCACAGTTTGGAAAGAGAAAGATTAGATTTGGACAAGGAGGTCTAGAGAAGGCACAACCTTCTCGGAATGGGCCCAAAATGTGAGAATCTTTATGTCTCGTTTGGATGGTTGGGGAGAACTTAGGGAAGTGCCCTGAGCTTCCCTGCATATAGGATAAAGAGCGCCCTCAATTGAGAAGCCCATAGGAGACACTCAAACTCAGGGAAGGGCATGGAGGTGGAAGCAATATCAGTGAAGATGCCGTGGATGTAAGGAGCTGCCGAAAGTCTCAGGAGAGAACAAAAGAGGGAGAATTTGCATTGTAGGGCACAGTATAATGTAGGAGACTCTATCTAGGCTTCACAGGGGACTTATATTACATTCTGGATTTTGACCAAAGCTAGTGGAGAGGCAAGACTTGGTGGGCTTATTTATCTGAGGGAGTACTGAATCAGATAAAACTAGCAGAAAAGGGTTACTTAATAACTAGGACTGCAACTGGAGAAGGGGACTCTGGCCTCTACAGAAGGACTCAGGGATGGTCACAACTGATGGTTAGGGCTCCAGGGAGGGACTCCAGGCTTCAGACTGACATACCCAATATCCATTTTCTCCTTTTTTCTTATTAACATAACTCAGCTTTTGCTCAGAATGGCATGTGACCCTGTCCCAAATCATCTGATTTTTCGAGCTCCCTAGTGAAAGCCATGGGATATAAATCTGAAAATCCACTGATAGGGTTTCTTAGAAGCCATTCTTTTCCTGATAAAAAGAAAGACTCCAAAGGCATGCACTTTTTACCCATTAACTGTCCCCCTTTCTCCTGCCTAAACACAATCATGATGTCATCTTGTGACTATAAAGGATGAATAGTTCATGCAAAGGATGGTGGAAGAGAAAGGGGGATCCTAATAGGTCTTCAGTGATTTTCCCAATTCACTACTCTGCTCTAGACTTCCCACCTCCAGACTTCTTATTTAGTGAGAAAAATAAACCCCTTGTGTGCTTAAAACACCATAGTCAAGCGTTAGGTCCATGCAGCCCAATGCAATCTTAACTGACAAAAGCTCTGGGGGTGGGGGGGAAGGTAGGCACACGGATAGAAGCTTGAAGGATTGGAATCTTTCCTCCAAATGTTAAACCAATTTTCCTTCTGAGTGTTTCATCATTGAACCTGGAACAAGATGAGAATGTGATATTAGAGCATAGAGGAATTGGAATTTGATGCGATATGTGCTTATTTTTATGCAATCAGTATAACACATAATTAAATGATAGCAAAGCTTCTGGGCTGCAAGCAGCCTGGAATCAGGTGTATCTATATGTTTGTGTATGTTCCGGACTCTGTGTACATGAGAATCCCCCCAGGCAGATGTATAGTATGGAGAAGCAGAAGAGAACCAATGGACAGAACTACACATGCCCAGTATTTCCAGCTAAGTCACCTCACCTCCTCGGGGGCAAAGTCATTAAGAGTCAGAGCGACACCTGTATTATGCTTTGCAGCAAGGAGAAACATTGAGTTCTGCTGCATTCCCTCTTAGACTTTCTAGAACTCTGCCAAATCCTTACTTATGACTTGGCCAACATGTTATAGACCTAAGCTCCCTCGGGGCCCAAGGCTTACTCCATTCATCATGTTTATGAATGATAAAATGTATGTGAGTCATTAAATATGCAGAGCTTGGCACATGGGAAATGTTCAATGTAGTAAGACAGCGTCATTATTTTTCTGTTGTTATTATTAGTAAAGTACAGGAGGCAGTTTGGCAAATTTAGAAAGACGTGATCCAGAGACCTGGGATGTAATCCTGGTTCTGCTAGCAGCTAGCTAAGCAGTTTGGACAAGTCTTCTCTGCGGGCCTTGCTTTTTCATTGGTGGAGGATTTGATCATTCGTGTGCCATGGACACTTTCAGGAGTCACTGTTGACATGGGTGACGATGTCAAGTATATTCCCTGGAGTTGTAACATGTGGAAGGCCTGCAGTTGCTAACTTCCCACAGTGGAGGAGCCCAGGATGATTTGGGGTGTTCTTGGTTCAGAGTCAATGTTGTTTGATGGACCCTCCCACAGTCAAGGTGCAATCAATACAGTCAATGGTATGTGTTTAAAATCAGTGATGAAATCCCCATTGGGAGTTAGCCAGCTCTGCTGTAATAAGCTTTATGCTCGTGAGAGTGTCCTATTTGTCAAGTGGGAAGCAGCAAATATAAATGCAAGAGGGAAGCAGAATGCCTACGCATGTCTGAAGTTCTACTCTCTACGGGGAATAGCCAGTCAGGCTGACCAACTAGAGTCCTGAACTCTGAGCTTTGAGGACCACCCCCTGCCCCGGGATACTTTCTGGCAGGCTAAAGGACCATTGAAGGAGATTGGATGGAAAGAGAAGGACCAACCGACGCGGAGAATAACTTGAGGCTCTCATATATAGGTATCCCCCACTTTCTGCAAGTTCACACTATGCCACTTGGCTTTTAGGGACGACCTACACTAGTGCCTGATTTTGCTAACCAAAAGAAATCCAAAGAGGAGTTTTGCTTTTACAAAGAAAGGCAAAAGTTGAAGACAGTGTTCAGTGTTTGTTTTGTGGCGAGCCGTAGTAGAGGCAGTGTCCCCCGAGTAGCCCCGAGAATGGCCCCGCGAAGCATCTTCTCCAGGAACCACACTCAACACTCAGCCCCCAGCCATCAGAGCTTCGAATTTGTCAGTGAGCATCTGTGCTTTACCTTGATTCTTTTATTTTTTTTGTGCAGCCATTAGCAAGATGTGCCTTAGGGTATCAGAAAAGTCTAAGAGAGGTTATTTTTGGGGACTGTGAATGCTCAAAATTTTTTCCACATAAATCAATGGTAATTGCTTCTTTGCTTTTGACTTACGAAGGGTTTCATTACCCCCCCTGACGCTCCACGCCATCTTGCTTATTGTCTTCTTGTGACATCCTCGCTTTCCTCTGGATCTTCACTCCATGTTTGGTCGCTTAGATACAATATTTTAGGAGTGCTATGAAGCTTAGAAGGATGGAGAGCAAACTGATTTACTAGTGTTGTTGGGAGAATACACAATCCAGGTAGGGTTTTAAAAGACTAATGGCCCATGTTTGGCCATGTAACAAAAGTTGTGATTGGAAGAAGAGTTTTTAAAAAAAAAAAATGCCTAAACATCCCACCCCTCATGAAGGTCCCATTCTTTGAGGCGTTCTGATGCTCTCATGTTCGTGGCAGCTGTTCACGTGGATGTCTCTAATTGTGCAGGGACGCGGTGATATGTTGCAGGGAGACATTATTTTTTTAAGTTTTTCTTTAAATTCCAGTTAGTTAACATGCAGGGTAATATTTGTTTCAGGCGTGCAATATAGTGAGTCAACACTTCCATGCCGGCCCCGGAGTTCATCACAAGGGCCCTCCTTCACCCCTGTCACCTATTCTCCGCACCCCCCCACCCCACCCCCTACTAGTAACCTGCAGTTTGTGCTCTAGAGCTAAGAGTCTGTTACTTGGTTTGCCGTTCTCTCTCTCCTTTTCTTTGTTTGCTTGTTTGTTTTGTTTCTTAAATTCCACATATAAGTGAAATCATATGGTAATTTGGCTTTCTCTGAATGACTTATTTTGCTTAACGTAATACTCCCTAGCTCCATCCAAGCTGTTGCGAACGGCAAGATTTCATTCTTTGTTATCCCTGAGCAATATTCCATTGTATATATATATATATATATATATACCACATCTTCTTTATCCATTCATCAGTTGATGAACACTTGCTCTGTTTCCATAATTTAGCTATTACGGACGCTGCTATAAACATAGGGGTGCATGTATCCCTTTGAATTAGTATATTTCTATTCTTTGCGTAAATATCTAGTAGTGCAATTGCTGAATCATAGGGCAGTTCTATTTTTAACTTTTTGAGGAACCTCCATACTGTTTTCCAGAGTGGCTGTGCCAGTTTGCATTCGCACCCACAGTGCAAGAGGGGTCCCCTTTCTCTGCATCCTTGCCCACATCTTTAAAATAAAATGGAATACAGTTTGGTTTTGATAAATATTTAACTACTGGTTCTCCAAAAAAAAAAAAAAAAAAACCTAATTTACCGCATCTGCCCATATCCGTGCTGTAAATACTCTCACTGCAGCCAGTTTCAAGCTACCGCAATGCCGTCCCTGAGCATACATACGTCATGAGAACTGGCACGAGTTACTCTGTTGCAGCTCTGAGAGAGTTCTAGAACTTACTGTTTAAAGTAGGAGAATTTCAGACATCTGCCAATAATCCTGCAAAATCCAAATCCCAAAAGGATTAGGTCAAAGGGTAGAGTGTTCAGGAAACAAAACCAAACCCAAGTGGGTCCAGTTTCACTCACTCACAGATATGATTAACTTGAGCTTCTGAAGAAACGAAAGAGGGAGAACGCACAATCTTCCAGCAAAGTCTCTGGAACATAATAAGTGCCAAATTATTACTTACAAAACCTCAGTTATATTCGAGTACTGACTGTATGTATTCTTATTTAGTTAAATATTTTAATTGGCTTTATTTAAATTATTCTAAAACACTTATCTTTACTCTAAGCAGCTGTATTTATTAAAGCACTGAGTTGTGACCTGGTCATGTTTTCAAATACACATTTAAACAAATATACAACCTTTATAATGACAAATATTCGCCTGCTAGGACCTCAGATCACTTTGTATACCACCTGTGGTATCTTTACACGTACCCATACCACGCTTTGTGAAACAATGTACCGAAGAAGTGATGGCCATTATTAATATTTATTTGTGGAGCCTGAGTATTGAAAGACTCCCTTTAATAATGCAGGTGGTAAAATTACAGTACTCTATTTAGATGAATCATCAGGAAACTTGGCTCCAAATATCCCGAAAAACCTTTAGGAAAAATCTAGTTGACCTTTCTTTAAAGGTCACCGCTGCTATTCTTCTGAAACGCTGACCACATTTTTTTAGATTTTATTAAAGCACCTGTCTTGTTTGGGGCGGAAGTGGGGGGAAACATTCTGTTTCTCTCGAAACTGTCAGTAAGGTAAGAGCTTCGAGGACGGCCACAGGATCAAATACAGAAGTGTTCCTGAATTTCCTCCCTCGTTCCCAAACATCTGTGGGGGTCACGCGCCATAGGCAGCAAGCAATATTGCAGATTGGAAAATGAGGAGCTCTGTGTTTCAATGTTGAGCCTGCCACCTACTTGCTAGCGATTACTGGGCAACCGCCCAACCTTTGGTTCCCCCATCGTGGAATCAGTTAAAGAAGGAGGCTGTCTCCAACCATGGGGAAGATCAGATTTCAGAAATGGAGAATACTTTGCCCCATCCTCCCTCCTGAGCTTATCGATGGCAAGCAATTATTCACAACAATAACACATGGAGGCTAATTTTCTTTTAATTCATTGATTTTTTTAACCATAGTAGAGAGAGCGCTCCCACTGTAAATCTGGAAGAGATGTTCTACACTCTGGAATTGTTCTTCTTTTTTCTAGTTTCATTAAAATTTTTTAAAAAGATTTATTTACTTGTCTTAGAAAGAGAGAGAGAGTGAACGCGAGAGGGAGGAACAGAGGGAGAGGGAGAGAGAATCCCAAGCTCCATCTCACGACCCTGAGATCATGACCTGAGCTGAAACCAAGAGTCGGACCCTGAATTGACTGCACCACCCAGGCACCCCTCTTTTTCCTGTTTCTACAAGGGTTAGAGCATTCAAATGCAAATCCGAATCAAACCCCAATTTCCTCAGGTGGTTAATTAAATCAGAAGAAGAGTTGCTTCTAATTACCAGCTGTCTCCTGATTGCAGGGTTATCTGTATTCATCCATGACTAGTAAATTCATAATTTATGAGGACCGACACAGCCACTCGCCTTTATAGCCCTCATTTTAAAAAGCTGCTGTCTTTGAGCCAAAGGAAGCCGTACACAGTGTTTACTAATGTTGATATGCCTTGATCAACTGTTCCCCAAGTGAGTGAGTGTGGAGGAGGAAGTAGTTTCTGATTCATGTCTGTTTCTCCTCTGGGCCGATCCACCCCAGCTCCTTTCTCCCAACCACCGGAGAAGCACCAGGCTGGAAGGTACAGGAAAACACCCAGCTGCTGAATCGCAATTCGCTGAAGAAGCTGAGACCGCTTGGTGCATTTTCAGCCTTCTAAATATCAGTCGGTGAGTGACTGGTTCCCTGTTGTCTCATATTTGAGTGCTCGGTGATTCAGGCTTCTAGCTTGGCAACGAGTACTTGAACTTCCAGTTTCTCAAGAGACCAGTCGTGGGAAAGGGCCCATCGGGAAGAGGACTTTTGCCTCTGGCAAGATTTGACCACAAGTTCAGAGCAGGTTATAGTCATGGTTTTGTGAAGGAGGCAGTTTCTGGATCTGAGAGAAGGCCAGCATCAGCAAATTTGAGAAAAAAGGCCAATAATGCCAAAGGCATGACAGAGAAGACGCCCAAGCAAAGTGGAATTAACTTGTAGGCATCTATGATCTAAGAAAAGACATACAGTCTCAAGGATTCTGTCTCAAAATCCTCTTGGAGTGGGAGGAAAATGTAACAGTCTCTGTGATGCACAGGGTTGGTGGTGACCTGGTTAGACTGATGTTACCAACTAGCTTTGCGATATTAGGCACGGCATTGAACTTTTCTGAGTGTCACTTTTCTAAGCAGAAAATGACTTAGACAAAATACTTTCTAAGAAAATACTTTCTAGAAGGTATCTAATAGTTCCAAGATTTTATGGCTTATTTATGTACTTTTGATTCCAGAACCCCACTCATTCTCCTGGGCGGTCGAGTCACATTTCTAAATGGGACTGTAGTTGTGCAGAGATTAATGTATTAAGATTAATGAGATTAAGAGTTTCTAGAGTGTGGTATTTCTTCCCTAAGGCATTTCAGTCCTACTTTTTTATTTTCTCTTCTGGGCTTAGAATCCACTGCCCAAGAATGCCACGGATCATGTCTTAACTCCCTCTTGCTTAGTCTCACCCATGAAAAATGGAAGATGCATGCTGGCATAGGAAGAACATATTAAGCCTTGAAGCCACAAAGACTTAGGGTCAAATTCCAGCTTAACCACTTACTCTCTTGAGTGAGGTTAGATGGTTATTTAAGGTACCTTTTTTCCGTCAAGTGGGGGTAAAATTGTCATGCCATGTGAAATTGTTGAGAGGACTGAATACCCTCCACATCCCAAAGGCATTTCATGAAGGCTTACCTATTCAAAACTCACCTTTCCACCCCATTCTTGGAGAATTCCACAACCACGTACATGATCCATCTTGCATGTCTACCTCTTCCAGTTCCTGAGTTTCTTTTATTTCACCGGAGTTATTGGCTGCCATGCCCAAAACACTTTTCATCATCTATTTCTGTTCCAAGCATTTTTTTTCCCATTTTTTACTTGGTTTCCTTATATTTTATCAGAAGCTTTTAAAACTTTGAGGTCAGATTTATCTATTGCTTTATAATTTTGCATTTTTGTCTTGCACAAGAAGACCTTCCTTCCCAAAGCACACTCTTCCATTTACTCGTTTAACGACTGCTAACAGAGTGTCCACCTTGAGTGTAGACTTGTTGTGGGCCCTGAGCATATTCGTAAGGTAATCTCCTCTGGGCAACATGCAATTTTAGCTGGGGGAGGGAGACAATATCATTTGAGCTAATACTAATTTCAGATTGCCATGAAGGCCTTGCAGGACATAAAGAGTGATATGGTTGACACCACCCGGGAAAGGAGTAAAAGGTTCCCTTGAGATAGTACAGCTGAGACCTAAAAGATGAAGAGGAGTCAATTAGTGTGGCGCCTGTAGGGGGAAAGGTTTGGCAGAGGGAACAGCAAGGACAATAGCTCTAAAGCAAAGAAAATTGTGGTGGCCAGCGGCAGCAAGCGCAGCCTGCAGCAGAGAGAGCTTTGTGAGCAAAGGGAAAGTGTGATGAGATGAGGTCGGTGGGGTAGACGGGCTCAATCAGGTAGCGCCTTGTGAATGCTGAATCGAATTCTAAGACCAGTGGAACACTAGGGAGGGGTTTTAAGTAGATGGAGGCACAAGAGAGCACCTGGCTCCCAAAAGCTGAGAAGGCATCGGCCCTGCCTCATAGGAACTGGGGATAAAGTTCACTTGATGAAAATCATCAAAAAGAGTCAGGAAAATTTTCCAGAATTTTTTTTTTATTTGTCTGGGAGCCCAGACCTAACCCTTTTATTTCAGTACTTACTTTTTGAACCTGGAATAATTACATGAAAGTGTGTTATATTGGGACACCTGCGTGGCTCAGTCATGAAGCGTCTGGCTTCGGCTCAGGGCGTGATCCTGGCGTTCTGGGATCGAGCCTCACATCGGGCTCCTCCACTGGGAGCCTGCTTCTTCCTCTCCCACTCCCCCTGCTTGGGTTCCCTCTCTCGCTGGCTGTCTCTCTCTCTCTGTCAAATTAAAATATAAAATAAAATAAAATAAAATAAAATAAAATAAAATAAAATAAAATAAAATAAAAAAGAAAGCGTGTTATATTATTCCTCTGCTCTCAACAAAGGAACATATTTCAGGTAATACATTAGAGGCTCTGCTCCAGGAAATGCTTTATTTTAAAAGGAAACTGCAGTAATCTTGATGTTTCATGAACTCAGAAGCAAGATCCTTGCAAAAACCACGTGTAAGTGAATACTATTAGTAAGATGCTATGTAGTAAACATAGTTTTATGAGAAGCAGTCTTTGTCCTCCGGAGTCTAAAACTCGCCAGGGAAGACAAGGCACGAGCACGTCTCCAGTACGTGCTTAGGCTCTTCGAAGAGCTAAAAACAGTCTTGTCCTCATTCGGGGAAGAGCTGTCCTTGCGTGCTGGGGTGACCAGGAAAGACTTCCTGATGCAGGCAGTATTTGAGTTGGATCTCAGGGAACTCTACAGTAGATGAACTGGGGGGACAGCAACCTCAGCATAGGAAGAGGGATGCTAGGAAGGCAAGAAAGGTGGGGCGTATTTGGTGTAAGCTGACAGTGAATTGGGATGAAGGCCGAGGCCGATTCAGGGGATTACTGAGAAACATGGCTTAATGGTGGCTGGCGGATGACAGGAGCCCATTGGCAAGGCTGTGGACCCAGATCGGAGCGGTACCCATGAGAAGGTATCTCTGAAACTGAATACTAAATCCCCGATTCTTCTGCGCTTTTTTGGTCTTCTATCCGGCAAACATCGGGTTTCTTTTATCATGTCTGTGCATCTTTCTCCTGAAGGAACTTATGTGCTTTGATCTCCATTGGTCCAGGTCTGCTTCTGTTTTTTCAGCAGACTGTCCTCAGGCTACTGGGGCCACCTTAACCTGTGAAATCAAAGAGCTAGCAGTTCCTGTGGTTTATGTCCCTCCCTAGCCCCTCTGGGGTAGACTGTGAAAGCTCCCTGGTCAGGACCCTGAGACATAACTTACCTTCCAGAATCCCTTGCAGGATCAGACTGAATCTACTCCCTGGGACTTTGCCTGAAACTGTGCCCCTACTTAGCTTCTTCCTCTTCCTCTTCCGTGTCCCCTGTCTCTTAGCCAGGTTCCTTGGAGAAACTTCCTTAATGAATCACTTGGAGGGGCACCTGGGTGGCTGAGTCAGTTAAGCATCTGCCTTTGGCTAAGGTCATGATCCCGGGGTCCTGGGATCGAGCCCTGCGTCGGGCTCCCTGCTCAGCAGAGAGTCTGCTTCTCCCCCTGCTCGTGCTCTCTCTCTCAAATAAATAAATAAAATCTTTAAAAAAAATAAATCACTTGGAAATGAGTTCTTGTCTCTGCGTCCACTTCTGGGGAAACTGTCCTTAGGTGCTGCCGAGGGCTACTTTGATTTCCTGAACTTGTGCGGGACTGATCCGAGGAGAAGGTCCACTGAATATCACTGAGGACCACTGAGGAACAGCTTTAGGAGAATAGTGAGGCAGGGGCCAAATTACAAGAATTAAAAGAGTGGGTAGTGTGGACAATTTGTCATTCTTTCTGGGTGTCCCGTGGTTTTTGAAACCCTTCTGATGTTTGGGTATTTCTGGCCTTTTGCATCTTGCCTCACAAAAGCAGAACCCAGAAACTGAAATTCCCAATCTTTCTCAAAGCTGGGATGCAAGAATGTGACCAGACACACCCAGGTTAAGCATCTGCTCGGAAAAGAACAACTTGCGAAAGAGGCCTATTTGAAGATTCCTTTATTTTTCTTTTGGGTGGGTGGCAGCAGAGGCTTTTTGAAGAGCAGTGGTTGTGAGGTATGGTCCTGACCGGGAAAAAAAAAAAAGTGTCATTGTTGGGGTGGCAGTGCCGGTGGCAAAGTCCCCTGTGGCGCTTAGTAGGGCAGCAGTAACAGCAGCCACAGCAAGGGCCTGTCATCTCATTGGGCCAGTTCTGTGGCCAGGCTTTGGGCACTGTTCCTAGAAATGTAACTTCAGCCACCCTGGGTCTCCAGCCCTCCCACAAATATCCTTCAAATAAATTCCTCTTCTGAATACTTGGAGTCAACTTCGATTGCTTACAAACAGGAACTCTGCCTGGGGGAGTGGAGGATGAGAAATTGTGGCCAGTGTGGACAGCCTTTCCAAGGCTGGAAAGAGGAGAGCAGGAGAGTGGACCAAGGTAGCGTCTAAGGGGGCCTCTCTGATCCTTATCTTGTAGTGTTCAAGTGCTTCTGCCGTCCCCTTCCACGTTGAGTCAGGGCTGATGGGTGGGGCTAATAGGATACAGCAGAAATAATCACGCGTGGCTTCCAAAGCTAGTTCAGTCAGGCATTATAGCTTCGGCATTAGGAGGTCATCACACCTCTAGGGGCAGCCATGGCAGGGAGGAGGACCTTCTTTTCTTGAGACAGGAAGAGGGAGGGAATAAGATTGTCAGAGTCAAGGATGAGCATAAAGGAAAGGGTAGACTGAGAATTTCATCTTCTTGGCAAAGTAAAAGTCAGGCTAGTTCAACTGCAAAGATGAGGGGGTGTGGAGAGAGGGGGTTCTATGCGTTAAGCTTATATTTATTTAGTGCCGATTTTGTGCTGGACATCGTGTTAGCTCCTTTAATCTCATTTAACCATTCTACCAACTCCATGAGCTAGGAACCCTTATTTCTTAATTTTAGAGATGATGAAGCAGAAGCTAGTGGGAGTTCAGGAACTGAGCAGGCGAGCCCTGGTCTGTCGGACACGAGAGGGCAAACTCCTCATGGCTCTCCACACCCCTTGGGTGGTTTACTTAAGAATAACTGCTGTGAGAATTTTTTTTTAAAGATTTTTATTTATTTATTCAACAGAGAGAGAGACAGCCAGCAAGAGAGGGAACACAAGCAGGGGGAGTGGGAGAGGAAGAAGCAGGCTCCCAGTGGAGGAGCCTGATGTGGGGCTCGATCCCAGAACGCCGGGATCGCGCCCTGAGCCGAAGGCAGACGCTTTACGACTGAGCCACCCAGGCGCCCCTGCTGTGAGAAATTTTAAAAGGGAGTCAACGTGAGATAAGCCAAAAGGAAAAGGAAAAGATTTCTTCAGGAAAGTAGAGGATGCTTGACTTTTACAATTTCAACCACAAAAATAGCCACGAAGAGGAAAGACTTTCCCAGCTGTTCAGAGCGGTTTTTGAATATCTCCAAACAGCCAGATATGTCAGGAATCAGAGAGTGGACCCTGTTTTGCACGGCAAAATACAATGAAACTTCAGACTTCTCGCTAAGAAGTTATGCATAGTCCAATTTCCTTTTTGGGAAGACAAGGAGATTACCTTTATTAATATCTAATGCTCTCCATTAAAACAACAGCAGATGACTGCTTCTTTGCTGAAAATTTGGACCTGCGTATCAGCTCTCAGGTTGGAAATTTGATTTATTCCATAAGAGGCCAAAATTAGAAAGTAAAATAAAAAAAAAAAATTATACCTTTCGTGTCAGTTTTTAAACACTGAGCCGGCCAGATATTTTCAGGCCACAGTATAGTTAGAATCATATGATATCAGAGCAGGAACTGACAGGTCAGTAAGATAGGTCAGCTGTCAAACAGGCTCTTGGGTACGTTTAACATGGGATTAAGGAACTATCACAAAAAATGGGGAAGGAATGACGTATTCAGGAAGTGATTGAGGTAAAAGCCAACATCATGCTTCATCAGGAATGAGGTTAGCATAGTCACAATCAGCCCTCCTATGTCACCTTGTCCTGGAAAAATACATAGATGACCTATGCCTTCCTTCGTGGAGGATATTTCTAACCGTAAGCACTGTGTAAGAAATCCCACAATAGAGATTCATAATTTTGGTGATATTCCATCTAAAACGTAAAACACTTATATGACTTTAAATAGTTAAATGGCAATTGGGAAAATGGAGCGTATGATAAGATTGATAAAAGAATTAATGTGAGCCTATATTAACATACGTAATGTTGCAGTAGCACCCCAACAATAAAAAAGATCAAGACCAAGGCATATAGGGGATTCACAAATGAAACCACACTGCTTATCAAAGAAATTCAAATGAAAACAATGCAATAGTAATTGTCATCCAGGAGGCTGGGGAGTTCAAAAGGCTGGTGGGGGTGTGGCCTGCCTGCTGGGGCTCTGGGAATAGTAAACGTCCATATTATGTGCAAATAACCTGTAAAGTTCACACCTTTTGGCCCACCAACTTTACTTCTAGAAAATCTATACAGAAGAATAATCAGGAAGTCAGAAAAGGAGGGACGCCCGGCTGGCTCAGTCGGTAAGGCATGTGACTCTTGATCTCAGGGTCTTGATTTCAAGCCTCACATCGGGTGTGGAGCCTACTTAAAAAAAAAGTCAGAAAAAGTTTTATACATAAGAGTCTTAATCACAAGGTCATTTGTAAGGGTTAAAGAATGCTTAAAATACTCAAGAATATGAGAATATTTCAAGAAAATATGATTGAGTCACCTAAGGATATAAGGTCATTAAAATCATGTTTTTGAAGAATTTTTAGGAATAAGAGAATAATCATGACAAGTGGAAAAAAAAAAAACCAACCCAACAGGCTGCAAACTTTATATACGTTACCCTCCCAGTTGTGTATAAATAAAGAATTCTATTGGAAACAAGATGTACACTGCATGTTAAAGCAAAAAAAAAGGTGGCAAGGGGCACCTGGGTGGCACAGCGGTTAAGCGTCTGCCTTCGGCTCAGGGCGTGATCCCGGCGTTATGGGATCGAGCCCCACATCAGGCTCCTCCGCTGGGAGCCTGCTTCTTCCTCTCCCACTCCCCCTGCTTGTGTTCCCTCTCTCACTGGCTGTCTCTGTCTCTGTCGAATAAATAAATAAAATCTTTAAAAAAAAAAAAGGTGGCAAAATATTATGTGTTTAACACTCAGAGGTAGAAAGTCAGGTGATATTAATTTGCTTTTCCATAATTCTCTAGATTTTCTGTAATGAGCAAATTAGTTTCCTCTTACTAAAACTTGATTTTAAGTAAAACTTTCCATGCTTTCTGAAGATGGGCCATTGACCTTTCTGCAGTCAGTAGGGTTCCAATCTGGGCAGAGAATAAGCCTCTGGTTTCAGCCCCAAAAATAAAGCTTGAAATGGGACGGGGTCCCCAGACATCTCAGCCGCAGGTGGCGATCATTTGTATGAATGCCAAGGAAGCCTCCGCAAGTTCTTCCTCCCACAAACTCAAGACGGTGAGGTGAGAACAGACTCCAATCAAAGGGTCCACCACTGGCTCCGTCTAGTGCTTCTCAGCATTAATGTGCGCGTGAATCCACCGGGGGTGTGGATAAAACAAGAATCGATCTCAGTAAGTCTGGGTAGGGCCTGAGGTTATGCATTTCTAATAACATCCTAGAAAAGGCTGATGCTTCTGGTCCATGGGCCACGCGTTCAGTCCCAAGCTTGGAGTCTCTTCCCTAGAGTCCAGCCCAGCATTCCCTGCTTGCAAACACAAAAGATTTGGAAACAAGTCCAACCAGCAGGCATTAATTACATAAGTATCTGGGAGCCCACATCTGGGGCGCAAGTTCTGGGGTGAGCAGGTCATCAGGACATTAACAAATAATCTCACGGTGCACGTGCACTTCCGTGGGTGTGTGCCACGCGTGTATGTCTGTTGCTACACGGGTATTTGTGTGCATTTGTGGGGAACTTCTTGGAGGAAATTCTCAGGCATTATATTTCCTCTTTCCTGCTGGAGTTGCTTTAGTGATCAAAAGAGCAAACCACCAATCCTTTCCCCTTGTCTTTTTCTTTTTCCCTTTCATAAAACCTCTGGTCTCTGCATGTGTGCTCAGTAATAAGAGAAGCCAAGGCCTCCTGTGGGTCCTAGGAAATGCATTATCTAATCTAAAAATAGACAAGAGCCCATTGTCTCATGCACAAGTAAATCCCATATACTAATCTGGCAGAAAGCGATCTAGCCTTTTAAAAGATTTATTAGCTCCTGATCTTTTCTCTATGCATGACTATTTTTCATCTCATTCTATGATGGATAAATTGAATTAAGCGAGAGCTAAAATAACTTCTTTTTAAAGGTATATAAATCTTTGTTATAGAAACCTTGGGGTTTAGGAGGCCTCGAGGTACTTGCAGTATCAAAGCATTGAGTGAGAAAGAGAAAAGTAACTGTTATTATAGAAACGGATGGTTTCCCAACAGTGGTGTATTGTAAATGTTTAACAACCAGTTCTTTAACAAAACACACACACACACACATGCACACACACATGGAGAGATATTCCCAGGGCTAGGGAAGGGGGAAATGGGAAGTGATTGCTAAGGGATATGGGTTTTTGGGGAATGATGAAAATGTTCTGAAATTGTATGTTTTGATAGTTGCACCAAGCAGTGAATACACTAGAGATCACTGATTTGTACAATTTAAAATGGGAACAACACCACAAGACCCACCTCCCCACAACCTTCCACACCATTTGCCAATTTCCAGGGTGTGAACCACTCCTATAACGGCTGATGCCAAGCCGCCCACACGGCATCACGGAAGGCAGGGGGGAAGGGCACAGGCTCTCCCACAGCACTGGTTCCCAGTGTGGCAATTCGTGTCCTAACCTCCGGGGTTTAGGGGGACGTTCAGGGGTACACAGCTTTCCCTGAACACTAGCTTTTGAATTGTCCTTTCTTGTTTTTCTGCTTCTTTGTTTTTATTATTTCTTCTGTCCTAAAGTGATCAGGATATGGCGAAGAGTCTGAAAATGGGACCCTCAAGTTCAACATGTGTTTTTTATTAAATTAATTAATTATTATATTAATTATATTAATAATATAATTTATATAATTATATATAATATGTAATCATATATAATTATATATAAATGATATAATTAATAAAATAATATAATTAATAATAATTTATTAATCAATTATAATTAATTAATTAAATTAATTAAAAATAAATTGATTTATTAATTTAGATTTTCAGCAACACATGTATTGAGGGTCACCTCACGCTAGGCTCTGTGCTGTATGCCACACAATCTAAGGTGTGTGGACTGACCCCTGCCCATGAGGAGACTACGGTGTGGCCGGCGGTACAAACATAAGCACACCCGTTGTCGAACTCGAGAGTGTGTGCATGCTTTAGGAGAGGAACGTGCACCCTGATTGAGAGAATTATTTTCCTTGGTGGATGGAGAACGGTGGTGGTATCAGTGACTGTCTCCCAGAAGAGGAGATAGCCGACCTGGAATCAGAGAAGGATGTCGTAATTCACAAGAACGGCCCCGGGGGAAAAGCACGGAGGCCCGAGGAGATGAGATGCTTTGGAAATTGGCACTAATGTGCTGTGGCTGGGTCACAGATTCATCAGTGGCTGAGACGAACAGTGACCGGAAAGATGAGCTGATATATTTTTAACACCTTTATGGGCCATCCTAAGGACTTTGCACATTATCCCGCAGTAACTGGGGAGCCATCGAGATTCCTTAAGCAAGGGAGGGACATGCACAGATCAGCAGTATTACGCATGGAAAGTAAGAAGGGTCCATGGGTCGGAAAGAGAGAAGAGAAGAAGCTAGAATCAGGGAGGCCAGACAAGAACATTGTGTTATTCCAGCAAACAGAGATGCATACGAGATGAATAAATCAATGTGTGGGGGTATAGAGCGGAAGGGATGCAGTGGAGAAATCTATCAAAATAACATTCAGGGAGCTGAGAACACAACTAGATGTGCGAGGGCGAGACGGTGGAGTCCGGCTAACGTAGAAGTTTCTTTCCCGGATAACCAGATAAATGGTGCTGCCTATATGATGCCTTACACGTGGTAGGCACTGAGTGAATATTTGCACAATGTTGGAACAAATACCTGGAATATAGAGCAGCAGAGTGTGATGGAAGGCGTTCAGTGTGTCGAGTTCTATCGACTGTGCTTCAGAGCACGGTTACTTAATAGTTATGGGACTTGGAGCCAGTTTCTCTGAGCCTTAGTTTCTTCACCTGTAAAGTGGGTGAATTATTTGACCTTAAAAGGACTTTGGTCAAGACTAGAATTAATACAGCCCCTTAAATTATTGTTTCTTAAAAGAGCAATCATGTAAGTGGCACTAAAAGGTCAAGGGTCTCCAGGCATGGTCCACAGCCCGCTTGTGAAGTAAGCCCCCTTGCCTCCTACTATGTAACTTCCCATGTGATCTTTGAAGCCTCCTTGATAGCAACGGGACTGGGGCGTTCTTTTTGGCTCATAAATGTAGCTTGAATCCAGATTTTGAGAGTTGGTCAGTGCTGGAATTATTTCAGTTGGAGGGATTTAAAAATCTACAACTATTTCTTGGGCTCCTGAAGGGGACTAAAACAAATTTGCTACACAACTTGGGAATAGAAAAAGCAGGGGCTCACGTGTAGTCACTACAAATAATGATTCAGTCCCTGTTTCTTGGTATCTGAAAGCTCCCCAGATACCCAGTGACTTTTGTGTGTGGTTAAAAGCCAGAAGAAGAAAGATTCATCCAGCACAAATCTGATCCGAGGGAGAGCTCTATGTGGTTCCTCGGCTGGTATCCATTGAAGTCTTAAGATCCCTGATGGTCAGGAGCCCAGAATACATCTTATTTGGGAATCCCAGGTACTCGCAAGCTACCTAACAAGGAAAGGCGACCCCCACCGGTTTAGAGTAAAGTTGAAACTGAAGATGTTAAGGGAAGCGCATCAGAAAAGTGGTGAATGCCTTTGAAATGAGCAAAGCAGGTGACCAGATGTCTTCATAGGACACTTTCCCAGATTATCTCTACAGTTTCCTTGTCTTTGAGTGATTTTGAAACTCTCTAAATTATAGATAACTGATAGCAATAAAAATAATTCATGTTCATAGGCATGCAAATTAACCTTGTCTGGTGGAGGGGTAATTGATCCCCTCCCAGCCTCGTGAAAGAAGCAAGTTTTGCATCTGTTAAACCAATCCATTTCAGCACTTTTCAGAACTTACACTTAGGTCTGCTCTTTGGTTTCTCCCTGAGCTGGTTGTAATGTCTTACTGGCTTCCTTATTAGTTAATGAGTTAAATAAAATCTTTAACATGTTTATTTCATATGATGATCATAATTTTACTCTTTAAAAAATGATCAATTATTGGTCCTTACTATTATTTCTTACACACTGAAAAACTCAGGTAAGAGGAAGAGTCCCTCCATTCCTCAGGGCATCATCAGGGTGCTGGTGGGGAATAAACACGGATCCAAAGGAGAGGAAATCTGGTAAGACTCCCTCTGGGGTGCAGTGGCGGTCCAGCTTCTGCTTCCCTGAAGCAAGGGGAGGCCCTCCTCAAGAAGACCTTAGGATGGGTCATCAGATTTCTGGCCCATGGGAGAGTCAGGAGATGTGTTCAGGATGGATGTTACATTGAGGAAGAAAAGGTAAATGAATACTTTTTTTTTTTTTAAGATTTATTTATTCGACAGAGAGAGAGAGCGAGAGAGGGAGCACAAGCATAGGGGAGCTAGGAAGGGAGAAGCAGGGGGTAGATGCGAGGACTACCTTGTGGGGGAAACAGCTGGAGAGGAACAGACATAGTTAATATTGGAGGCTCCAAACAGAAACCATGTAGGAAGTGGGCAAGGGAGCATATGAAGGACGGTGTGTAGTGTTGTACATATAAATTACAAAATGAGGAGGAAGCTGAAGAGTGAACAACAAGCAAAGAACTCCAAAGAAGGAAGGAAAAAAAGGTAAGTAGAATTAATGAAATGGTAAACAAAAAACCCCCATACTTGCAGCGTCTGGGTGGCTCAGTTGGTTAAGCGCCTGCCTTCGGCTCACGTCCTGATCTCAAGGTCGGGATCCAGTCCCGCATTGGGCTCCCTGCTCAGCGGGAAGCCTGCTTGTCCCTCTCCCTCTGCCTGCTGCTTCCCCTGTTTGTGCTGTCTCTCTGTCATAGGTAAATAAAATCTTAAACACACACACACACACTTGATCTTTTTAAAAACACCAAGGAAAAAGGCAAATTTACAGCAAACCCTATCACAGAAAAAGCATATTAGATATGAGAAATTGACATCACTGCGGAAAAGCAGGCAATTAGAACATATATATATATATATATATATATATATATATATATATATATATATATATATATATATAGGAATAGTTTGTACGAGTCAACATATTTGAAAAAAAATGCCTTTCTCGGAAATTAAAATTGTCAAATCCAGATCTATTCCCAATTAAAAACCCAGAAATAAATCTCAAACATGTGTTAAGACCTATATGAGAAAAATTGCAAATCTTTACGGAAAGATACAAAATAGTAGTTATGGGTTGGAGAAATATAGCATGTTCTTAATGTCAAAGCTCACTATTATAAGGATTTTATCATCTGGCAAATTAATCTATAAATTCAGGACATTCCCAATGGGGAGGAGGGAAGACCCCCTCAGCACCCAACTCTGCACCAAAATAAAATATGAGGCTGGAGTAATTTAAAGTGCCATTAGATGCAGAACACAAATTGGACAAGCTGATAAACACTGTTGGGATGCTAGGCTATTTGGAAATAGATAAAATCAGGCCCTTCTTTTATACCAGACATAGACATAACCAGCTAAATCTCAAAAGCAGAACCATCCACGTATCAAAAGGAAAATATTTTTATTTTTTAAAATAATCTTGGGGTTGTGAGAAGGGCTTCCAAAACAAGATACAAAACCCAGAGCCCCAAAGGGAAAGATTTATGGATTTGACTAGGTAGAAAAGAACACGAGTCTTTATGACAAACGTCCCTGGAAAAAGTTAAGACAGCTTGGCAGACAGGAAAAAAATGATCAATAACCAGCCAATATAAAAAGTTCCCCAAAACCAATATAAAAACCCACAAACAAAATAGAGAAGAACAGGGGTGCCTGGGTGGCACAGCGGTTAAGCGTCTGCCTTCGGCTCAGGGCGTGATCCCGGCGTTATGGGATCGAGCCCCACATCAGGCTCTTCCGCTATGACCCTGCTTCTTCCTCCCCCACTCCCCCTGCTTGTGTTCCCTCTCTCGCTGGCTGTCTCTATCTCTGTCGAATAAATAAATAAAATCTTTAAAAAAAAAATAGAGAAGAACAAGAAATTTATGAAAGAAAAATTACAAATGGCCAAAAAAACAAATGAAAAGATGTCTAACGTTGGTAGTAATTAGGGAAGTATGACTTACAGCTGCAGTTTGTAATCTGTGGGCAAGGATTAGAGGAGCAAGCATTCACACTATTGACTGGAATGTAAATTGCACGTCTTGAAGGCCAGATTATCATAATTTAACTCCTTTGATCTAGGGATTCTAAAGCTAGGACTTTGTCTAAAGAAATACTTGCCTATATACGCAAATGCATATGCAAAGATATTCATTGCAGCATTATTTGTAATAAAAATAATTAGGACTAATATAAATGCCCAGCAAGATGGAGTGGAGATAGCAGACATTGATGGGGGAGGGGAAAGGGGCCAATTCATGTTTTACTTCTTCTATCTCTCTTTTGAAAAATCTTTTAAACAAGAATGTACACATATTCAGTTGTTTAGGTTAAAAACAGAAGAAGAAAAAAATGTGAAGAATTACACCAACATATTTAAAAAGTTGTCTCTGGGTGGTGGCATTGCAGAGGCATGATTTTCTAAATTATTCAGATGATCCAGAATAAGCAGATATTAGTTTTATAATTAGGAAAAGGCTGAAAATCAGCCTATAAAACCTTGAGTACCTCATATATTGGCATTTCTGTGAAAAACACTATGAACCACAAAAACACCGGGAGATAAACCCATAGGTAGGCATGGCCGTATCTAGATGGCAGATATATTGGTGGTTTTCTTTTTTCTTCTGTTTTTCCTTCTTTTACAAATTTTCTGTGATGAGCTTTTAAACTTTAAAAACACATATTTTTAAAGAATTCAGTGCATATAAATGATATACTATCGGTGCTGTAAACACGAATGCATATTGTTTCAAATGATTGTTCATAAGTTATTTCTATCTTTTTTACTTTTTAAACTGAAGGTGAAACCATAGGTGACCATGTGTGTATTCTAGGGGTATGATTTAAAGTAAAGCTGTAAGAATTTTTTTGACATATTGCAGGAATTGCCAGGTGTTTGATGCCTGCTCCAAAGAAATCAACAAGGCATCAGGGCTGTTTTCTTACTGTTTAGTGGGGGCTGGCTTCCAGAGCCTGAAGGGAGAACACTGGGTTTTTTTTGTTTTTTTTTTTAACAACCACGGGTCAGGCACAGGCTTTAGAGCAGAATTCCAACCTTCCGCTTTATAGAGGAAAATGCCCTGTAAGACATGGTCTCTGGGCTGACCAGATCATTAATTTTAGTTTAGCAAGGTCACGGCAAAAAACCCCCAACAAAACAAAACAAAAACAAAACCATCAAAAAACAAAACAAAACAAAACAAAACAAAAGCCCCCAACCCCCCCCAAAACAAAAACCCAAACGAACCAAACCAAAACAAAAACACCTGGAAAAAACAAGTGGTGACTTGAATTTTAATTTTCATATATTAGCATTTCTTCTTCACGTTTTCTTTGGAGGGAATGGTGGTTTTTAAGGTGTTCATGAAAAGGAATCCTGATCTTTGTTTCTAATTAATTTTCTTCATTCTCCTTTGCATTTTATTTGTGAAAGTCCCTGTCAAGCTATAATTGAATAAAACAAGAATTTCCCTGGGGACAGGGGTACTTACTCTTTATTTAAAAATCTTCTTGTGGTGGAAAGCTTCAGGGAATAGGGAAACTTGGAATTCATGTGCCTACACGTTTGTATCCTGTATCCCGAGGAACTCTTCTGGCTCAAAGCTATGCTGTGTAAATTTCGATGGCTGAGTGCTTGCAACAGAGGCACAGGGTCACTTGAAACTTACCAGTGACATTCGTGGATGGTTCTTTGCATCATTTTGCTACCTTCATTCAGTTTCTTTGTCGATATCCCGGAAATTGGAATCTTTTCATAAGTCAAACTCTCCTCCAACATTGTTGGTGGGAATGCAGGTTGGTGCAGCCACTCTGGAAAACAGTGTGGAGGTCCCTTAAAAAGGTAACAATTGAGCTACCCTATGACCCAGTCATTGCACTACTGAGTATTTACCCCAAAGATACAGACGTAGTGAAGAGAAGGGCCATATGCACCCCAATGTTCATAGCAGCAATGTCCACAATAGCTAAATCGTGCAAGGACCCGAGATGCCCTTCAACAGACAACTGGATTAAGAAGCCGTGGTCCATATATAGAATGGAATATTACTCAGCTATCAGAAAGAACGAGTTCTCAACATTTGCTGCAACATGGACGGCACCGGAGGAGATAATGCTAAGTGAAATAAGTCAAGCAGAGAAAGACAATTATCATATGATTTCTCTCATCTATGGAACATAAGAACTAGGAAGATCGGTAGGGGAAGAAAGGGATAAAGAAAGGGGGGGGGGTAATCAGAAGGGGAAATGAAGCATGAGAGACTATGGACTATGAGAAACAAACTGAGGGCTTCAGAGGGGAGGGGGGTGGGGGAATGGGATAGACCGGTGACGGGTGGTAAGGAGGGCACGTATTGCATGGTGCACTGGGTGTTATACGCAACTAATGAATCATGGAACTTTACATCAAAAACCAGGGATGTACTGTATGGTGACTAACATAATATAATAAAAAAACATTAAAAAAAAAAAAAAGAACCTACAGATCACGTTCCCAAAGCCACGGTAAAATCAACCTTTGAGATCTGAAGTCTCTGCAGCGGCGACGGGAGGCCCAGAGAATTCTTTTCCTTCAGCTAAAGAGAAGCCATTACCTAAGTTCCCCCAGGCTCCTGTGCCATAAAATGGCAGGACTTCCGTGAAAATGTGTTCAGGGTTGCTGAGCATTGCCTTTGGCTTTTTTAGTCACTGCCGCTCTGTGTTTGTTCAGCTGGAGAGGTCAAATGATTGTTCTTCCAGAAGTTAATCATTTATGACAAATTTGCTCGGCTCATACGTGCGCTGATACGTTGCAGGCTGGCTGGACAAGCACGGGCGAGCGCTTTTGTCTTTTTAAAAACGTTCATATTCTTCAATGTACTTTCCCCTCATTTCATACACTAGCCTCGGGCCACTGGTGTTTTGTTATCACTTTCTTTCCATCATCTTCTAGCCCTTTCTACTCTCCCCTTTTCTTCTGTTGTCAAATAAAGGCACAGAACTTACCTTCACCTGCCAGGACACATCAAGACTCAAACTGGGCTTCTCCTGGTTGATGGGAGGTGGATTTTCTGAGGAAGTTTGGCTTGGTGCTGGTCTTGCTTGCACTGCCCTAACACTGTGTTCACATGGGGGGGTTGCTGAAAATGTACCCAAGGCAGATAGCTTAGCCTGTCTCTACTGCTCCTTCTCAGGTTCCTCACCCCCACTATGGCTGGAGTTGGAGCGGTCTTGGCCATTTCTGGGAACTGTCCAAGGAAGAGTTGAGTTGGGGGTGGATCTAATGTGGATTTTCGTGGAATATACTTATTTGGTTCCCACTCATGTCTATGTACAGCTCAGCGCTGGTGTCCCCACTCTGCTACTTCCCTGGTGAGTTTGGGGTCCATATTTGGCTTTCTCCATCTGGGCCTCAGTTAGAAGTGGAGACAAAAACGAGAAATGCTGCCAGTTATTAATTAACCCTGGCCACTTGAGGCCTATTATTGTTATGGTTTGGCATGCCGCCCTGTTTGGTATGGACTGTGGTCTGACTTCCTACTGTTCTAACTTACCGATTTATAGACTGGCTGGTTTCTCGGGCTGGTTACTGGAGATAACGGGTTGGTTTCCTGAATTGGGTGTTGCTGATTATCGACCAGAGTTCTATTTTTGCATATTGCTTGGCCACTGTCCATTAGTATATTAAGTCTCTTGGATGTTCAATTAAAGCTTATTGCCTCAATTAGCAAAATCATATTGATATTTGCAGTCGCTGAAAACCAAGTCCCTATTCATCCATTAACTCTCAAGTATTGTTTCAGCACCTGGTCTATGCCATATACCATGTCAACACTGGGGATACAGTGGGGAACAATGGAAACTGAGTCCCTGCCCCTTTGGAGCTTATAGTCCATATTGAAATAAAGAGCTTTGAGTAATTATGATGAAATATGATGAATGAATTCATTGAGGAAATATGAGATCGCCTGTGAGAGGACAAGAGTCCTAGGGAAAGAGAGATTTACACTGAAATTTAAGGAGGAGTAGACATTAGGTGAAAACTGATGGTGGAAGGGGGTAAGGGTGGAAAGATGAGGAGAGCATTTTGTAGGCTGAGAGGTCATGGGCTCATCAGCGCTTGCTGCTGCAGTAAGAAACTCTCCGAAATCTCAGTGATGAGACATAAGAAAGGAGTATTTTTAAAGCTCGTTTTAAGTGCCAAGTTGGATAAGTTAGCTCTTCTGCGTGACTTTCTTCCAGCGGTGATGCTGGGACCCAGGCTCTTCCGTTTTGCTGCTCTGCCTTGCTCCCAGATGCCCAGATGGGAGACACGGTGACTTGGGGTATGGAAATCTCATACCTAGCTCTTAAGTCTTTGGACTGGAGATGACTCATCACTTTTGTCGACATGTCATGGCAAAACATCAGTCATGTGACCCCCCGAGACGCCTCGGGTCTGGGAAATAGGAAGACAGGGACACACGGCGAGCACTAGCTCTTTCTACGCAGAACGACACATGCAAGGATCACAGGCAGGAGGTAGTGCTGTTTTTGAGAAACTGTAGCTGGGCAGGAGCTTGGGATATGAAGGGTCAAGGGACAGGTGTTATGACTAGAGAGGAAGACAGGGGGCCAGATAATTTGGGAACTTGGGAGCCACGATGGGGGATTCGTGCTTCACCCAAAGGACAATGAGAGCCATTAAAGGGTTAAAAAAGGACCGTGTTGAGATTGGATTTATGGCTTTTAGGAGATTGCTTTGGTTTTATCTTGGATAATGTGCTGGAACAGGGCAAGACTGAGCAAAAAGAACAATGCGACACGTTGCTAGTGTATAAAATACAATGCTAATGAATTCTTGATCTTTAGTTGACAGCAAATACTTGGAGTTCAATGTGAACATGGTATTAAGCAAATTCAAAGTCATCTGCTTCGTTTAATATTGCTTTCGAATGCTAGCTTAATCCTGGTTCTAATATGCCTCAAAAAACAACTGCATCTCACCTTGGAGGTTAGATCTATGAGCATGACAATTTTTTCACAGGCAAACAGTACACTATAGCTCTGAGGTGAGAGGGCTCCGTTTTATTTTGAGTGGAAGGGAAACGGAGGCTGTAAACCTGTATTTAACTGATTTGGCACAGAAAGTCCTCACAATGGGAGAAATCAACCTAAAAATTTGGAATTTGAGCGATAATGGAACTCAGAGGAGGTTCTAGCTGCCCTCTGGCTCTGACACAGTGTCGCGTCTGTTTTTGAGGAAATAGCTTGCATGCCCGCACACTGTCTTGGCTGCCCCAGGGGAAACACAACAAAACCCAACCTCCGATCTTCTCGACAGGCCTAGAAGAGAAGTGAAGTCATGTAAGTATCTTCCAAAGGATACCAGTGGAAGTGAATGCATTCTTCTACGCAGTCCAGGAAAAATAATAAGATCACTGGATGAGAGTTTAGGGAACTGGTCTTTTATTATCTGCCCATTTCCCTATCCACTCACTCTCTGTGTGACTTTCACCATCTCTTACAGGATAATGACTTATCTGATTTAACTACGGGGAACTGTTTTGTAGGGAAGGGCCTGGTATATTTTTATTTACTTTTTGTTGTTACTGTTGTTAGAGAGGGAGAGGGGGGTGGTGAGGAGGGCAGAGGGGGAGAGAGAGAGAGAGAATCTTCAGCAGGCTCCACACCCAGCGCAGAGCCCCACACGGGGCTTGATCTCGGAACCCTGAGATCATCACCTGAGCAGAAATCCAGAGTCAGATGCTTAACTGACTGAACCACACAGGCGCCCTTTTATTATTTACTATGAAGAGTAATTTAATACAGTTGGTTTTGAGAGCTTCTGGCACAGTCTTGCAGTATGTCTTCTCAGGAAACAACTCTTGCGTGGCTTATTTTAAAATAATGGGAATTATGTATGAAGGCAACAGAGGGAAAACTGTTTAACCTCTTTTTCAGGCTCTTGCTCTCAACAGTTTCTTTACTCTTTTTCAGGATGTAAAGGAAACAACTGGTGAATGCCTGTGTGTCTTTCCGGTGTCGTTTGTTTGTGTGTTTAACTCAGAGAAACACAACGCATGGAAAAGCTCCAGGCCTCAGCTCTGTTGCTTTTTGCTAAGGTCTCGGCCATAATATTGCCAGGTCTTGGTTGGAAGGGTTAAACTTAAAAATTCGGTGTTGGTGTTCTTTTTTTTTTTTCATTCTCTTAAGACTTGTAAAAAGGCTAAATTTACAAATCAATGGATAAAGACTACTATTTTGCCCATTCAGAAGGCATTCTTGCGCTCAGTGATGCTCTCTGTGGCTGGGTTGGAAGTCTGAAATAAAAATCAGATATAGAACCCTTAAAAATTTTTTTATACTGGATTTATACAAGTAGCATAGGCTTGTGTTCATTGTCTTGGTCTGCTCAGGCTACCATCACAAAATACCGCAGGCTGGGAGGCTTATAAACAACGAACATTTATTTCACAGTTCTGGCAGCTGGGAAGTCCAGGGTCAAGGCACGGGCAGGTTCAGTTTGGTGAAAGCTTTTTGGTTCCTTCCCACGACGGCCTCACATGGCAGAAGGGACTCGGGAACTTTCAAGAGTCTAAGGGCACTGATTCAATTTATGAAGGCTCCCCACTCGTGACCTAGTCACCTCCCAAGGGCCTCACCTCCTAACACCATCACATTGGGCGTTAGAATTTCAACATATGAGTTTGGGACCTGGAGGGGACAAACATCCAGACCATAGCACTCACTGAAAACCAACAATCCCAACAGGTAGAGTTCGTTTTTATAAAATATTATCTCATACAGACTGTGCTGTATGTAGTTTTTTTCCACTTATTTAAGTATAACCATTTCTCTCATGGCATTAATATCTCTTTGCCAATGTACTTTTAGGGACTGTATAATATTCTGCCATAGGAAATTTTCATGACTTACTTACCGTTTGTCCACTGGTTGACGTTCAGGTGTTTGCCGTTTTGACGGTTACATGTAATACTGCGATGACTATCTTGGTGTGTACACTTTTTGTTTTTATCATTTCAAGGTTTCCATGATTACTTAGAAGTAGACTGGGTCAAAAGGCATACATATTTTCAAGGCTCTTTTTTTAGTCACTAATAAGATGATTATAAGGTTCTTTCTTATTTAACTTGTTGATGCCATAAATTGAACTTAGGTAAAAAATACTGTAGGGGGGCGCCTGGGTGGCACAGTGGTTAAGCGTCTGCCTTCGGCTCAGGGCGTGATCCTGGCGTTATGGGATCGAGCCCCACATCAGGCTCCTCCGCTATGAGCCTGCTTCTTCCTCTCCCACTCCCCCTGCTTGTGTTCCCTCTCTCACTGGCTGTCTCTATCTCTGTCGAATAAATAAATAAAATCTTTAAAAAAAAATACTGTAGGGAAAATTTGAAAGAAGTCCTACCCACCGAATTGTATAGCAGGTTCATAAAGTTAGAGTAGGTAGGATATTGGTACGTCAGTTTGGGGGGCACATGGATATTTAGGGAGCATTAATAGCTTTTGCCACACGCCAGCACGTGCAGAGGTCCAAAGGCATAAGGAAACGGTGGCAGAGCATGGCAGTTAAGGGTTGAAGAGCATCTGTACTCCATGTTTCCCTGTTGTCTCCGACATCTAGGTTGGGTAAGGTCTTATACCTGGCAGGATAACTCAAACCTTCCATTGGGTTGGGGCTAGAGGCCTTGGTTGTTTTGTCTTTGTTGTGCGACCTCAGTGTTTCATTGACCAGAACTGTTTAGCCAGGAGGTGTTAAGAGGCGCCCAGCCAACCCCCTGGGTTGCGGACTTGGCGCTCCTTACATCTCCTGATTGAGTCACAGCATCCATGTCTCCCTGTCAGAGACGCTTTCCTCTGATTGCTGGATTAATTGTGTGAGAACCCAGAATGGCCATGGCATAGTCTCAGCTTCTAAAGTAACAGAGCCGAAACTGCATTCTCTGGTAGAAGAATTTCTCCTTTGAGCATGAAGACTACCAAATTCTTTGATCTCATGATTTGGACAGGAAAATAAAATTTCCCTATCAAGTAATGTGGGCATTGCTACTCCCTCGTTTTGGTTCCCAAGCCCAAGCATACTGGCTATGGGGAAAGGGGAGTAAGAAGGCACACCCTCTTTTTAAACACTTCATCTGGAAGTGACACATATCCTCTCATACTCTAGGAGTCAAAACTCAGCTGGATGCGGAAGCTAACTGCAAGGGAGGCTGGGAAATGTAGTCTGGCTGTCTTCTAAGCAGGAAAAGGAAATGAGTCTGGTGAACCACATAGCAATCTCCACCACACCTCCCTTCCCTTCACCAAATCAGTTTTTGCTGCGCTCTGCAGTCCTTCTTTCATTAATATGTTTCAAAATTACGACATAGTTCTAGTTTTATTAAAGAC
Source organism: Ursus americanus (assembly GCF_024610735.1). Lineage (NCBI taxonomy): Eukaryota > Metazoa > Chordata > Mammalia > Carnivora > Ursidae > Ursus > Ursus americanus. Next base: position 26,112,401 of record NC_142160.1, on the reverse strand, counting down.
GCGGTAAATACATTTTTTTTCTTTTATGTGTGGTTTGTTTCAAAGAGAAGGCAATCACTCCTCTATTTTTAACCAGGAACCTAAACACCACTGATTGGGCTACCTATTTATTTTTAGTGGCCACATTCTAGGTTGTTGTCAATTCTTAAATGTGAAAAATTAGCTTTAGACTTAGAATTAGATTTTAGATTTTCGTTCTTGGCACATAGAGTACTTCTTTAGGTAACTAAATTTAACCTGGTGCTGCCCGTTATCTTTTGAAAATACCTTAGAAATGATTTTTCTTTGTCTACAAAAATATCCGGAGAAATCCAAGGTCAAACACTAAATTCAATATCCTAAGTTTTGAATGCAAATCTTTTGCATTGATAACAAGAGAAAAATCACGAGCAATTGTTCTTTCATGAATTCTTAGTATTATTTTAAGTAACAACTTCCAGGTAAAGTCCCTTCAGTGATAAGAATTTCTCAGCCAGGGGCGCCTGGGTGGCACAGCGGTTAAGTGTCTGCTTTCGGCTCAGGGCGTGATCCTGGCGTTGTGGGATCGAGCCCCACATCAGGCTCCTCCGCTAGGAGCCTGCTTCTTCCTCTCCCACTCCCCCTGCTTGTGTTCCCTCTCTCGCTGGCTGTCTCTATCTCTGTTGAATAAATAAAAAAATCTTCAAAAAAAAAATAATGTTGGGGCGCCTGGGTGGCACAGCGGTTAAGTGTCTGCCTTCGGCTCAGGGCGTGATCCTGGCGTTGTGGGATCGAGCCCCACATCAGGCTCCTCCGCTAGGAGCCTGCTTCTTCCTCTCCCGCTCCCCCTGCTTGTGTTCCCTCTCTCGCTGGCTGTCTCTATCTCTGTCGAATAAATAAATAAAATCTTTAAAAAAAAAAAAAGAATTTCTCAGGCAAATTACAGCTCCGTCAGAAAACCCGGGGCAGCCATTTCTTTGCCAGGTGGTAGAGCGCAAGAGAGGGTGAGTAGGTGTCTCAATCAGTACCTGTTTATCAGGTGCTTTGTACGGGCTCAGCATTGCTTGGGAGCCCAGAACCCCTGATCCCTGGTATTAAGGATGGGATTCAGAGTACTTGAAGGGCCAGGAGTCTGTGGCATAAGTCATTCAAAAAGTTTCTCAGAGGTGTCATAGAAAGAATTTACTATCAAATGAAAACTTTAGCATTTGTTCATTCAACTTCTCCTTATTTTTATAAATGTCAAATAACCCTTGTTGCTGTTTTGAAAGAGATCTTTCAAGATTCAGTGAAAAGGCTTTTGCATATTAGGAATTTGGCACAGAAATGGCTTTATTAGGCATATTTGTAATAAAATAATTCATGGGATATAAATACCATGAAGCACAGACATACATATAAAAATAGATCAGAGGGAAAGATTTTTATTTTATTTATTAATTTTGGGGGCGAGAAATGCTTTATAATTGTAGATTTTTTAAAACAGAGCTTTAGAAAGAAAATATTTATTTTCTTGATTATTCACAGAAATGAGCTCTTTTTAACCAGGTAACCATCATTTCATCAAATGCGTTTTTGTAGAGATAAAATTATTGGTACTCAAGCAAAATGGCTTACCTTAGTTTACACAGATAGATATCAAAGATGTGCAAAGATGTGATTGCTTCAATCGTGATAAGGATTAGTGTTGAAACAATGTGCTTGGGTCTTATGTTTGTGTGGTGCTGTGCTTTACGTGTTCACACATTGTTGTTGTTGTTTTAAAGATTTTATTTATTTATTTGAGAGAGAGACAGAGAGAGAGAGCATGAGCAGGGGGAGGGGCAGGGAGAGAGGGACAAGCAGACTCCCTGCTGAGCAGGGAGCCTGACGTGGGGCTCCATCGAAGGACCCTGAGATCATGACCTGAGCTGAAGTCAGGCGCTTAACCGACTGAGCCACCCAGGTGCCTCTACAGGTTCCCACATTGTTAATTCGAAGACTTTTAGTCTTGCTTCGTTTGCCTCTTGCGATACCCTAGTAGCATTTGCCCTGTGTCCAGAGTATGCATTCACGTAAGTTCTGAGATCCAAGGGTTCATGTTGTGGGTTTGATAGACGGTGTCTGTTCCATGTGGATACTCCTCCTCCACCTTTTTTCTTTCTCCTCTACCTTTTCCACCTGCTCGCTGTTCTTCATTTTTCCATTTTTCTTTTTTTGTGAATCCATGAGCCACCATTGCGTGTTCTGGCTGGATTTTAACTCGAGGAGAGAATCAAATCTCCCTTCAGTTATTGGGAGAGTGAGTCAAGCTCTGGCCGGAGACTCACTCTTGGTATGGAGAGAAGTGGAATTCTTCACTGTCTTGAAACTTTGAATTGCTGGGGGAAGGGGCTTGGGTCGGGGGTGACGGTGGGCTATGGTGACCTGCTTCTGTCTCAGGTACCCCATCTCCTCTGCCTGCACACATCTGCATGACTCACCCTCATATTTCCATTAGGCCTTGGCTCAAATGGTGCTGACGTTTTTCGAATGAATAAATGTTGACAGTGGGCCCATGACTGAATAAGCTGGCAGGATCCATTACAACCATGGGCAATGCCAGTTATGAACTACGCATCCAAGAGGATGTCCCTTCAAAATCTCTCCATGTTCTCATAAGGTGTTTCTCAGGTAAAGGGTAAGATATCAGTTAATAAGTAGGTGGTTATATGTTATGTTTCTTAAGTTGATTCTGATTCATATGTTTTGGCACAGTTTCTCTCCACGACTATTATTGGACTTGGGGTCGGGTTGCAGGGTATCACCTGGCAGTGTGCAAACACCAAGTTTCCGAGGGAGGTTTGTATGAGGTAGAGGAAGGCTCTGGATTGCAAGGGCAAGAAGAAAAGTAAAAAATCATGTAGGAGTGAGTAGTAATACCTGTTAACTCCCATTGTGCCTGTTGTCACACTGTTCTTTTTAAATAATATATATTTTACCTTGTGAGCAAGATTCAAAGACTTTCAAAACCACTTTTCTTACTTTAAATAATGAATTTTATGTATCATTAAATTTGTAATTATATAAAAGTCATAGCTATTTTATATCTGGCGTGGAACTCTTAGCAATACCTCAGGCATCAGCTCCGCCTTTTGAAGAAAGAACTGTTTTTGGTTTCCCTAGAGTCTTAAGGTTGAGAGGAAGATTTGATCATGAGTGAAGTCCTCTAGAAAACCAGAGAAGGGGATGGAGGACCATCTCTGCCAACAGGCTACATTCCCTGAGGAGAGTTCTGGAAAACTTAGAGAAGAGGCCCGGATGACAGCAGGACCTGGAGGGCTCTGCCCCTCTGATCCTGCATGGAGATGGGCCGGGCACAGCTTTGAGATGTCCTGGCTGGGGCTCTTGTCAGGACTAAGAAAGCAGAAAGAACGTTCCCTGGTTCCTGCCCTTCATCATTCTCTATTTTTTTCCATGTTTAGAGCAGTGCTGTGACACTGCAGGGGAAAGACAAGATAATTAGCTCAGTTCAACATTATTTATTGAGCGCATACTATGTGCTAGGCTCTGAGGGGACAAAAATGAATAGTCCCTACCCTGAGCAGACTTAACAGGATCTATGTGACGTGCTGGGGGAGCGAGAGTGGGACTCTGCAGTGCTGTGGGTCAAGGAGGGCCACTCCTACTGGTCAGTTGGAATGCCAGCTGTTAAAAAACATGGCTCAGCCCCCTCTTTCTCTTTTTCACACTGTTGGCATCATTCTCCTGTCTTCTCACTTACCACTTTTTTGGGTGATTTGCACCATTTCTTAGGAATGTCATAGCAGGGATTTGACCATGCAACTAAATAAAAATTCATATGATTGGCATTTACCGAGGCATTCTGGGTGAGCCACCATATAAAGCCTTCTCTCAATATTTTCTCATGTAATCCTCGTACAAACCCTACTAAAAAAGTTCTATAATTATCCTTCATTTACAGATGTGTCAAATACGACACAGAGAGGTTCAGTCACTTTCTCAAGTTCACACAGCTGGCACATGATTCTCCTGAGACAAAGGAAACAAAAGCAAAAGTAAGCTATTGGGACTACACCAAAATAAATAGTTTTTGCACAATGAAGGAAATCATCAATGAAATAAAAAGGTAACCTACTGAATGACAGAAGATAGTTGTGAATTACTGTCTGATAAGGGGCTTATAGCCATAACATATAAAGAACTTATACAACTCAACACTAAAAGAATCCAAATAAAAAATGGGCAGAGGACCTGAACAGAGATTTCTCCAAAGAAGACATCTGGATCGTAAACAGATACATGAGAAGATGCTCAACCCCAAGCATCATCAGGGAACCTCAAAACCTCATACCTGTCAGAATGGCTAGCGTCAAAACGACAAGAAAAAACAAGTGTTGGCAAGGATGGGGAGAAAAGGAAATACGCATGCTCTGTTGGTAGGAATTGAAATTGGTGCAACTACTCTGGAAAACAATATGGAGGTTCCTCAAAAAATTAAAAATAGAAATACACACAGTCCAGTAATCACACTACTGGGTATTTACAGAAAAAGAACAAAAACACTAATTTGAAAAGTATATGCACCCCTATGGATATTGCAGCATTATTTACAATAGCCAAGACATGGAAACAGCCCAAGTGGCCACTGATAGGGGAATGGATAAATAAGATGTGCCTATATATGAAATGGAATATTATTCATCCGTAAAAAAGAATGAGATCTCGCCATTTGTGACAACATGGATGGATCTAGAGAGTATTATGCTAAGTGAAATAAATCAGACAGAGAACGAGAAATACCATATGATTCCCCTTATGTGTAGAATCTAAAAAATAAAACTAATGAACAACAAATGAGTAAACAAAAAGCAGAAACAAACTGGTAGTTGCCAGAGGGGAGGGGTTGGGGGAATGGGCAAAATGAGTGAAAGTGATGAAGAGGTACAAACTTCCAGTTATAAAATAAGGAAGTCATGCAGATGAAAAGTACAGCATAGGGAATATGATCAATAATATTGTAATAATGTCATGTGGTAACAGATGTTAACTATACAAATGATAGCATTGAGTAATGTATAGAATTATTGAATCCCTATGTTGTACACCTGCAACTAATATAACATTGTGTGTCAGTTATACTTCAATAATAATAAAAAAAGAATCTCAAAAAATGTTGGAAAAAATTAGAGCATGTATTCTAAAAGCGAAACCCAAACCACAAGATTCTCATGGAAGGAATAAAAATTCAAAGAGAAAAAAAAGAAATATATTCTTGGCAATTGGGTTTTAGCAGACTAGCAGGGGAATAGAAAGGACAGCAGACAGACAGAAGATCTGGTAGAAAACAGCATGAGTCACAGCAAGGATTCCTTCCCTCAGGACAGAAGAAGAGATTCTTTAAGCAGCGAGGAAGGTGAATGGGAGAACCAGAGGGAAAGTGAGGAGCCTCACTTATTTGGGGTTTTGGAGACCCTCCTAGACACAAGGGATAGACAGTGATGGGGGACCAGGTGGGGTGACGGATGTCTTAACAGATGCTTTCACACACAATCAGATGCCAACTTCCTCCCCTGCTCTAGTCCCTTGGGCACAATGAAGGCTTTCTAGACCTTAGATGCACTTCTTGGGAAGGAAGGGAGAATATTACACTAGTAGTGGAGGGGGACTCAGAACAGAAGTTTTAAGTTGAATTACTAAAAAACTAGGAATGCTACATCGTATATATCTGCTTCTAACGTGTGCACATTGCTTTGGGTCTGTCTTCTGCCGGGAAGAATAATGAGGAAGATCATCCTCCAGCGGTCCTGTGGACTCTGCTCCGTACCAATGGATTTACCTGTTGTCACCTGGTAATCGCGGGTTTTATGTTCCTAAAAGAGAACCAAGGAAAGGACAATAGGGTGTTAGCGAAGGTTGAAACCGTCATCACTTTCCTATGAAGGCACTCTACCAACCGACTAAATTCATTTGATAGCGCTCCTGGGTCGTTCTGGATTTGGTATCCCCGAACTTTACCCATTTTTTAAAGGAATTTAATGACTTGAAAAATTTAAAAATTCATTTTCTTTACATAAGGAGTCAGTAGTACATTCACATTGTGATAACCTAAGAGGGAAAAAAAAAAGGATGCAGAGTAAAAACCTCCCTTTAGTACTGGCCCCAGCTGCCTGGATCCCTTTAGAAGCAACCAGTGTTACCAGTTTCTGATGCAGCCTTCAGAGCTATTCAATGCACATGGCAGCAAATGTGCCAACATTCTCTTACTTATTTCTCTTTCTCCTCAAATGGCGGCTAATATAAATGGATCAAGACCTTGATTTCTATATCAGGACGTGTTAGAGTCCTTCATTCTTTTTTATGGCTATGCGGAATGCCGTCGAATGCATTCATCGGGATCTATTTAATCCGTTCTTATGGGCAGGGAGTTTTAGATTGTTTCCATTCGTTAAACACTTTAAAAAGTGATTAGAGATCTATAATGCTCTGAAGAGCTTCAGCTCCCAAAGTACTAGTTTGATAATCATGTATATATATGAATTTCAATTGCTATTATTTTAGCAGCATTTTAGTTTATTTAGAAAGGATTTTAATTTTACACGTTAGGAGATACTTTATCACTAATTATTACATTTAGAGTCTTATGAGGTTTTATGAGCTTTTCTTTCCTTTTTGATAGCCCCATAAAGGTTTTATGTTCCCAATTTTTGCTGTCTTCGATAATGTCTCAGTACAATTGATAGCATGTTTCAATACGCTATCATGCTTTTTGACTACATCCAAGTACAGAACTTAGAAATATCATTCACAATGGAGTAATTTTAGGGGCCCCTGGGTGGTTCAGTCAGTTAAGCATCTGACTCTTGATTTCAGCTCAGGTCATGATCTCAGGGCTGAGTGTGGAGCCTGCTTGAGATTCTCTCTCTGTCTCCCTCTGCCCCATCCCCCCACTCTCACTTTCCGGAAAAAAAAAAAAAAAGAAGTAATTTCCCATTTAAAAATCCTTGCTTTGACTAGAATAACTTGCTTCAACTTCTCTAGAAGCCTGGCTCAAAATAACACCCCATCTTGCTGGAAAAACATATTATACTTTCCATTAGTTATAAATTTTTCATAAATAAATTCAATTTTGCCTCTTTAGGTGTACAGACTTAAGCAATTTCTGGGTGAAAATGTTAATATATTCCTTTTATACAACTGTCTGGTTGTACTTTGAGATTCCATATTGGTATTAAATAGATTTAGAATTTTACAGGACGCCTGGGTGGCTCAGTCATTTAAGCATCTGCCTTTGGCTCAGGTCATGATCCCAGGGTCTTGGGATCGAGCCCCACATTGGGCTCCTTGCTCAGTGGGGAGCCTGCTTCTCCCCCTGCCTGCTGCTCCCCCTGCTTGTGCTCTCACTCTCTCTCTCCTGCTCTCTCTCTGGCAAATAAATAAATAGAATCTTTAAAAAAATAAAAAAATAAAAATTAGAATTACAATTCTTATCATTGGGTATAAGATCTAGCTATTAGTGACACAAAGCAGGATTCCTCTCCAATGGCCAATAGTTGCCTTTGCTTGACAACTTTTCGGGGGAAGGAAATCGCCACCTTGCTAGGATGATCATTCTGGGTTGTTTGGGGTTTTTTTTTTGTTTGTTTTTTGCTTTTTTAAAGATTTTTCTGATTTTTATGCCTAAATATAATTATCTTCTGTTTTTTTAAAAAAGATTTTATTTATTTATTTAAGAGAGAGAGAGCACAAGTGGCGGAAGGGGCAAAGGGAGAGGGAGAAACGACTCCTGGCTGGACAGGGAGCACGGGGGGGTGGGAGGTGTGCACCTCAATCCTAGGATCCTGAGATCATGACCTGAGACAAGGGTCTCATAACCTACCGAGCGACCCAGAAGCCCCAAGTATCTCCTTTGTAATAAACCCAACATAACATACCAGCTCTTCTGGTGATAGAGGGATTAAAATAAAAACAAACGATGGATGACATGAGTCTAAAATCAACAGGAATCTGAGAGGCATAAAGAAACATTTTTGCAAGATACTGATTTCCTTCAAACCCCGGGTCAGAAGTATCAGCAAAAGCATGTTCTTTTTCTTACCTGCTCTTTAAAATTGACCCAAATGATCCTTTGGATGCTAGGAAGATTCACTAATGTTTGCAAGCAGCATCTTACTCAGAAGATCATGACACCACATTTGTTGCTGTTTTCCTATTTTACGTTGCTGTAAGTTAAGACAGGGCTAATGGTCAAGAGCAGGTGGTTTTCAGGTGATACTTGAATACAACATTATTGCAGTTGATGTAATACTCAGAAATCTCGGGGCGCCTGGGTGGCGCAGTTGTTAAGCGTCTGCCTTCGGCTCAGGGCGTGATCCTGCCGTTCTGGGATCAAGCCTCACATCAGGCTTCTCTGCTGGGAGCCTGCTTCTTCCTCTCTCACTCCCCCTGCTTGTGTTCCCTCTCTCGCTGGCTGTCTCTCTCAGTTAAATAAATAAAATCTTAAAAAAAAAAAAAGAAATCTTACCTTTTTCCATGGGCAATATAGGCATAATAGTTACCGTGGTGCTACACTTATATGTGACGCTCCTTGTTTTTGATTGTCAAGGGTCCATCCTCTACTCCTTTGAAATCACACCTCAATTTTCTTTTGGAAAACAGTACCCCTTCTGTTAGATATAATGCTGGGTCGACCTGGTGTCCAAGATGTCTCTCATTTACCTGCAATGGAGTGGGCATGTGATTCAAGTTCAATCACGCTCTTCCCTTGGGGTCTGAATGTTAGGAAGAGATGGAAAACAATTAGCATTCATTCATTAATTCATTCTTGGGTATTACTCCAGAAAGACTACCTTTTAGCTTTTACTCCCTTATGAAATCTGTTTCTTTAATCTTGCTTCCCATTCTGTGAGTCATTCAACAAACTCCATTTTTACTTAAATTAGCTCAGTCTGGTTTTGATTGCTTGCAACCCAAGAACTCAAACGGATACGATGATGAAGACAGGATATTGCTTGCGAATAATTTAGATGTCCTCAGATGATGGCTATACAAGAAATTGTATTTATTTTTGCAAAGATTTTTAATTCCAACCAAAATGAATCACTGTTGGAAGGTTAATTATGGGATCTTGCACAGCAAATGGAGTTGGAGAAAACCATATTAATAAGCAGTTTGAAAGTGCTGGACTGACACAAATATTTTGACAAGCCTATTTTTTTCTGGATTAACTTATATGCTCCTTTGCAGGAGTTATCCAAGCTATTGGTACTGTCACTATAGATCAGAAATGGGGAGTAGTGTATGGACTCTGGCAATTGTCACAACGAAGGGCAGGAGCTGTCCACCAGTCTTTGTGTTCTTTATCTTTGGTCTAGACCTTTTGTGCTTCTGCAGCCCATCTCCAGATTCCATTCTAGACTTTCTCAAAGTCTCTCTTTGTCATCTTTATCAAGCTTCACAGATGGACTTAATGAGACTTTGGAGGTAGCATGGATGTCAATTTGTAATTTTAATTTTTGAAGATCAACTTTGTTTTATCATAAGTGAAAAGACTGACCTTACACTACTCCATCTCTGCATCTCAAGGTCCTACTTATTCTTCAAGCATAGTGAAAATTCCAAATATTCCAGTTGACCGTATCTGGACAGACCGCTCCCACTCTGACACCCTGTGATGCGGATTGTCTGTACCCATCTTCTTGGCGTTGCTTTATAATCTGGCCCTTAATTCACGTACTGTGTTTCCTCATATTGTCCCTTAGCTTCAAGAAGACGGGGATTAGCATCTTCTATGACGGTGCACATGAATGGATGGCATCTTTTTGCAGCCCCCTCCACCCTCTGCCCCAAACCACTGAGGTCAACAAGTGTTAATAAACTCTATTACTAATTGGATGGCACTCGTGGTGATGAAGATTTAGTGTCAGCAAGAGCAATGGAGAAATAAACAATCTGGCATCATATCAGAATCAGGGGGTCTCGGGCTGTGGTCTACAGGCCATTGAAATCTATGGACGTGTCTCAAAATACATATTTGAAACAATTGGAATTCAAAGACTTGCAGCAAAGCACGTTCTCCACTTTGCTCCAGGCCCTGTCTCTCCCTGCTCTCATCCCCCATTTACACACTTACATTACTTGATAAGCTCTGAAGAGCTTTGAGTTTGGGATCCCAGTGATGTTTTAAACCTTGTTGCCATGTCTTCAAATACTCTGCATACCTGCCCATACATCTCCATATTTCTCTAGTGTGTGTGTTTCTAAAACTCTTTGACAAGAGCTATGCTTAACTGCAGACCATTACAAAGCTAGGCCCTCACTAAATATTATCAACTGTTGATCTTAAACTTGAGGTTGCCACGTGAGAAATCCATGCCATAGATCAATGTTTGGCTTTCAAGCTTTGAAGTCATGCTTCAGCCCCAGGATAAGCTCTTCTCTATAAACTTTGCAAACATTTGTCCCCTAAATTGAGCTCTAGTTTCCCAGGAAAGCAAACAGCTTGGCCAAAAGTTATACTTGTAACAGTGTCTGTGTGGTGAGCCTGCTGGCCGACAAGAGAAGCACGATATTCTGGGTGTCTCTGTGGGTGAAGCATAAAGGTCTCAAGTTCTGATCTTTTTTAACCACTAAAGTAGAAATGCCGATTAATTAGTCTACTAACTAGACATACTAGCAAAGACTAGGCTAACTAGCAAACTTTGAGGAGAGCTTTGAATGATAGATAGCCAGAGCCGTGCTTCCTCTGGGGGATGAGCAAACATGGAGGACACCCAGAGGCTTCTTGTGGCCTGAATTCCTTCCTTGGGTAGCTATTGTCCTACAGTACTGTCTTTCTGTCTCAGATGGACCTGGAGGCTCAGACTAGTTCTGAGACAGAGCAAAATGAGTCGACAGCAAAACTGAAGGGCCAGCAAAGATGGCAGATAGCTTTGGAAACCAGTAACAGGCATTCTCAGATCATTTGGTTCTTTGGAATGATTTTTAGAGAAGTCAAAATAGAGACAGAGAAAAAGCAGAGAAGGAAGAGAGAAGAACCCAGAAAAACAAGTAAGATGTTACATTATCTCACCACATATTAGGACTCAATATGTATATGTTGGCTATTGATAAAGGAAAGCTTTTCTGATTTTAAAAGCCAAATACTGCAATACATACATTTATTTGTTAATACTTTACATTAACATACCATCTCACAGATCATATCTTTCACTTATTACCCTCCAGAAGAAATACAAGAAACAGGTAGGGAAGTGATATACCCTTAAAGAGAAGGAGAGAAACTGCTCAAGGTGCCCTGTTGGTGCTTGACGGCAGAACGGTGGCACAGGCTAAGGCTTCGGACCCCCATTTTGCAGCTCCTTGTCTGTGCAGTAAGTTTCAGTGCATTTTGGAAATAGGAGTTAAAAACGAAATGGCAGGCTCGCTATGCACATTTTGTTTTATCTCTTTGCGTTTTCCAGTTATGGGGGACAAAGGGACGAGGCAAAGTGCCTGTGAAGAATGCCGTTGGTGTGGGTGCTTGACCAGCAGCGATAATGGCCCTTGTTCACTCTCCCCGGTTGCATCAACAGCACTTGTAGAGAGTGTGCTGTTTGCATTTATGTGAAGTAGCAGCAGGTCACCCAGAGTTATATTTTATTCTGTGTTACTTTTCTCTAAGGGCAACTTTATCTATTAAACTCCTTCTCTTTGCCCGCATTCCTGCTAGGTGTTATAAAAAGTAGCGATATAGAATTTCTGAAAACTTTAAAACAATGAAAGGAAAAATCTTTTTTTGGGGGGTGGGAAGTGGGTTTGGGGGGGATGGGAGAGAAATCTATGAGCTAATTCTCCCAATTCTGTTAGTTCATGAACATAAATATGTTAGCTCTAATTTACTGTGCTCATAAAACTCTGATGCCAAGAATATTCCGGAATGTGAAAAGCCATCAATATCTTTTGCCCGGACTATTACAGTAATTTTGGTATTGATTTCCTTACTTTCTGTCACTCCCCATGTGACACTTTGTTCTCCATTTAGGTGCACATACCAGCTTTCCAAAACACGGAGCTGCTGGTGAAGTCCCTTTCCAGCCCTTGGTTCTTCCCATGAGAGGCCCGTGCTCACCAGAGAGCTTGGAAGCCTAGAGATTCTGCATAGCTGTTTCTACCCCCCAGCTTCTTCCCCCGAAAGCTTCAGTCCCACAGATCACTCTAGGCCTTTCTGTGACCTTGAGCTTTTGACCTTATAGTTTGTCTTCCTTCAGTGTTCTAGCTTTCCTTCTCTAAACACTTAGTAGGTTCCATTCTTTCCAATGTCTCCTTTCTAGAAACTTCTCTGTCTCCTCCTTCCTCTAACAATCGATTTCTTCATTATCTGTTTCCTTTTTTTTTTTTAAGATTTTATTTATTTATTTGACAGATAGAGACAGCCAGTGAGAGAGGGAACACAAGCAGGGGGAGTGGGAGAGGAAGAAGCAGGCTCATGGCGGAGGAGCCTGATGTGGGGCTCGATCCCATAAGGCCGGGATCACGCCCTGAGCTGAAGGCAGACGCTTAACCGCTGTGCCACCCAGGCGCCCCCTTCGTTATCTGTTTCCCATCAACTTTCCTTGTATCACTTTAAGAGATTGCCTATATTATATTATAACTATATTATGACTGATTTTTATTATTCACACACACACGGGTACAATTGTGGAAGAGAAAGAGAGAGTCAGAGTGAAGGAAGAAAGCAAGGAGCTTGGAGAATTGGAGAGTCATTTCAGAAGAGGAGAAATTCCAGTAAGATACACAGAAGGAACATTTCTTTCCTGGAATTTCCTTAACTTCGCCAGGGGACGGAGACTGACTCCAGTTCATCTATACATCCACAAAGGGCACGGTGTCTGGCCCAGAGCAGGGGCTCTGCAATGGTTGAAAAACTAGATGGCCCAGAGCATGAGAGCTTTTCCCTGCATGTGCAACTCTTCCGCCAGCCTAGCCACTGTCCTTGACTTTGTTCCTGAGATGGTCTGTCTCACCTGCCCCTAGGTGGCTTGTGGATGACTCACTGCCAGTTACGTGTGCCAAGACCTGGACGGAGTCAGACTTCACCTGTTCCTTTACATTTTCTGTATGTAGCCTGGTTGCTGGGTGAATTTCGAACCACCGAGGGTCTAGCACATTCGCCAGCTCAGGCTTTGTCCCCATCCTGCCCTTGCCTTGCTATAGACAAGCAGAGGTCAGCTCTTCTCCCCATGCACATACCACTTCTCCCCTTAGCTGTGAGTTGCGTGGTTATGAATTCTTTCCTCCTTCAGGAATGTCCTTGATGTCGTTTTAACTTAATACCTTCTCCCCAAAATAAACTAACAGAGGCTAAACAAACCCAGAACGCAGCCAACACTGTATTCTCTTAGTTGTTATTCTGTGTCTTTAAAAAACAATTAAATTGATGTGAGGTTCTGGGCAGATTTCATCTCTTGGCCCAACGCCTGATGCCCTGACAGTAAAGCCTTAGACAGTACTGAATAAAATCATAAGCGTGCTCAAATTTCACTCTTATCGATTTTTGTAGATGGGCAACAAAAAGGAAGCTTGTTCTTAGTCCGTGTTAGCTGAGCACCAGTAATAGGTGCAGGAGAGAGAGCAGCGGAGCGGCTAGAGGCAGGTAGCCCCATTCCTAAAAGCTGCAAATCCACAAGATAAAGATTGAATTTCCAATCCTCCCTTAAGCTGGCTCCTTGCTTGCTCCTGAAAGGGTGAGAAGCATTCTTTCTCAAAAGTATTAAACTCACCAAGTGTTGGGGCGCCTGGGTGGCACAGCGGTTAAGCGTCTGCCTTCGGCTCAGGGCGTGATCCCGGCGTTCTGGGATCGAGCCCCACATCAGGCTCCTCTGCTATGAGCCTGCTTCTTCCTCTCCCACTCCCCCTGCTTGTGTTCCCTCTCTCGCTGACTGTCTCTCTCTGTCAAATAAATAAGTAAAATCTTAAAAAAAAAAAAAAGACTTAAAAAAAAAAACCTCACCAAGTGTTAAGCATCAAGACAAGAGAATTAAAAGTATTTCTAACCCAGGGAGGTCTTGTTACTCATTTCTTTCTGTTTGAACTTGAGTCAAATTCAACCGTTTAATCATGGCATGTGTTAACAACAACAACAAAGTGAAAAATATCCCCCCCCTTTTCAGTCCAACATAGTTTACTCTTTTATGAAGAAAGTAATCATCCAGCACCATAAACAAAACAATGCTGCAGAATTTGAAACATACGCCTGGTAAGACTACAGGAAGAGAATTTTAGAAAGCGTATTTATGGATTCAGAATGTGTGCTAATATATCTTAACCTTTGTGTTTGTTAATCATGTGTTATATTCATTTAGAGTTTCAAAAGTGACTTCTGAAACAATGCGTTCTAGAAAAGATTCAAAATAAGACAGAGAGACTTCTGCTTTTGGTCAAAATGGAGTAACAGTGACTGAATTTATCCCCCAGCTTGAAATAACCACAAAATCAGACAAAAATGGGCACTCAACAGATAGAGTATTAGATGATAAAGGGCTAAGATCCCAGAAAAATGGGAAACAAAGGAAAGGAGACCTGTGATTGCCCAGCTTGTTGTATGGAAATATTCCTGGTCTGTGGTGCAGGGAGGGGAGCTCAAGAAGAATATAGTGGTCTTCTTGAGATGAGAAGACAGAACTGTAAGCCTAGGGAAGCCTAGGTTGTTAGATTTCACAAGGCAGAGCACCTGAGAGGAGAGAGCTATATCTAGGGAGACCTCTGGAGATCTGTAGTATTCAGTTAAGTACTAATCAGTGAATATGTTTGAGGAAGCTGAGGCTGGGGCAAGAACCACCCAAAAGGACTAGAGAAAATCTTGCCCAGTATTCACACAGTCAAAATAATGGCTGTTCCCAAAAACCAGATGGAGAGTTATCTGGAAAGCATCTTGTCTCAGGACTAAGGGAAAAATTAAGCCTGGATTACATGCTGCTCTGGTCCTTCCTAATGAATCATAAAAGTAAGATTTAAAAGATTTAGACTGTTTTCAAGTAATTTATTATTACTGCATCACTGAACAAAAGCTCAAGAAAATATATAGGAATATAAAAATATCCAGCACCCAACAGATAAAATCCAAAATGTCTGGCAACCAAACAAAAATCACTGGGCATGCAAAAGGATAGGTAAATACAGTCCACAATGAAAAGAAAAATCAACCATTAGAAACTGACCCATAACTGACACAGTGATAGAATTAGTAAACAAGGACATTAAAAGTTATGACAACTATATTTCATATGTTCAAAAAACTAGAAGAAAAATTGTATGTGTTATGTAGAAATATGGAAGAGAAAAAAAAGACCCAAGTTGAACTTCAAAAGTTGAAAACACGATGTGTGAAACAGAGAATACACTGGGTAAGATTAATACTGGTTTTGACACTGCAGAAGAATTAGTGAACTTGAACATAGCAATTGCAACTATCTAAAATAAAATTAGAGAGAAAAGAAGTGAAGAGAACTTCATCGAACTGTAGGACAACTTGAAACAAATACAGCTGACCCTTGAACAACATGGGGATTGAGGTAACCATGATGTTGAAAATTTTTGTATAACTTTTCACTTCCCCCAAAATTAACTACTAATAGCCTACTGTCAATTGAAAGGCTAATACATATTTTGTATCTTATATGTATCATATACGGTGTTCTTATAATAAAGTAAGCTAGAGAAAAGAAAATGTTATTAAGAAAATCATAAGGAATAGGGGGCGCCTGGGTGGCTCAGTCGTTACGCGTCTGCCTTCTGCCCAGGGCGTGATCCCAGAGTCCTGGGATCGAGCCCCACATCAGGCTCCTCCGCTATGAGCCTGCTTCTTCCTCTCCCACTCCTCCTGTTTGTGTTCCCTCTCTCGCTGGCTGTCTCTATCTCTGTCAAATAAATAAATAAAATCTTTAAAAAAAAAAAGAAAATCATAAGGAAGAGAAAATACATTTACAGTGTTGTACTGTGTTTATAAAAAAAAAAATCCATGTATAAATGAACCCCTGCAGTTCAAACTTGTGTTGTATAAACGTAAACTATATACATATAATTGGAGAGAGGACGTGCAAAATATTTGATTGACCAAAATTTCCCCAAATTTGATAAAAAATTATAAGCCCAGATCTCAGAGATTATCAAACCGCTGGCATAAGAAACATGAAGAATGCAGCGTATGGCCCATTATAAGCATATTGCTTAAAACCAGTGAAACAGAAAATTTTAAAAGCTGTCAGAGAAGAAAGATACATTATAAATGGAGGGTAAAATTAAAGAGCAGTAGTTTTCTTTTCAGAACGCTGCATGGTAGAAGATAGTGTACTGAAATTAACAAAAAGCCCTGTCAACCTAAAATTCATTACCAATTAAAATATCCTTAAAATATGAAAGCACAATAAGGGACTTTTAGTTATAAAAAAGCTGAAAGCATTTATTGTCACCAAACCGATGCTATAAGAAATATTAAGGCAGGGGCGCCTGGGTGGCACAGCGGTTAAGCGTCTGCCTTCGGCTCAGGGCGTGGTCCCGGCATTATGGGATCGAGCCCCACATCAGGCTCCTCCGCTGGGAGCCTGCTTCTTCCTCTCCCACTCCCCCTGCTTGTGTTCCCTCTCTCGCTGGCTGTCTCTATCTCTGTCGAATAAATAAATAAAATCTTAAAAAAAAAAAAAAGAAATATTAAGGCAAACCCTTTAAACAGAAGGAGAATTATTGCCAGATGGAATCCTGGACCTACACAATGGAATGAAGAGTGCTGGAAATAGTAATTGTATGGGTAAATAACAGTATTTTTTTCTTTTTATTTAAATCTCTCTCTCTCTCTTTTTTTTTTTTAGAGAGGGAGAGAGAGAGACAGAACGCAAGCAGGGGAGGGGCAGAGGGAGAGGGTGAGAGAGAATCTCAAGCAGGCTCCACATCCAGCATGGAATAAGATCTGGGGCTAAATCTCACAACCCCAAGGTCATGACCCAAACTAAAATCAAGAGTCAGATGCCTAACTGACTGAGCCATCCAGGGCCCCCTTATTTAAATCTCTTAAGAAAATAATTGACTATTTAAAACAAAAATAAAACATATTTGGGGGTCTAAAACATACATATAAAATATATGATAATAGTAGCAGAACAGCTGCAAGGGGAGAAATGGAAGCATATTGTTCCAAGCTTCTTACACTATGTATGAAATAATATCACTTGAAGGTAGATTGTGATAAGATCAAGATGCATGTTATGAACCATATTTCAACCACTAAAATCTCAGAAAAAAATAGTTCTATGTAATCAGCCTACAAGAAAAATAAAATGAGATCATGAAATTACTCAGTTCATCCAAAAAAAGTGGAAAGAGAAGAAAAAAGGAATAACGAATATGTAAGACTATGAGGAAATAGTAAGAGAGTAACCATACTGGTAATTAACTATATAATTGCTTATGACCAAAACACCCCAATTAAAAATAAGAGATTGTCAGACTGGATTTAGAAAAAAAAGACCTAACTTTACCCTGCCTACAATAAACTTTGAAAAGACACAAATAGGTTAAGAGAACAACAAAAAATATACCATGTTAACAATAGTCCAAACCCCCCCAAGCAAAAAACCAAAAATAACCTGTAATAGCTAAATTAATATCAAAATTGATTTTGCAGAAAAAATTCTTTGCTGTGGGTAAAGAGAGTAAACTCATAACAAAAGCGTCAATTCATCAAGATGATATAACAGTTCTAAACATTTAGGCACACACACACACACACACACACACACCCCAAAGTTCAGAAATACTTGAAGCAAAATCTGATAGAATCACAAAGAATATAAAAAAAAAATGTCCACAGTCCTTCACTCAATAATCGGTAGGAGTAGATAGAAAATCTGTAAGGTTATAGAATACTTGAATACTATAAACCAACTTTAACTTACTAACACTTACAGAACATTTAGTCAATGACAGGAGAATACATACTTTTTAAGTACAGACAGAATGAACACCAAGATAGACCATTTTCTGAGCCCCATAAAACAAGTCTCAACAAATTTAGAAGGATCATGTCATCCAAAGTATGTTCTCACACCAACATGAAATTAAATTAGAAATCAAAATAAGAATGATACCTGTATTATTTAGTTTCCAACTATTTGGAAACTAAACGATGTATTTCTAAATAATCCTTTGGTCAAAGAAGATATCAAAAGGGAAATTAGAAAGTATTTTGACCTGAATGAAAGAGGAAACAAAATATTAAAATTTATGGAATGCAGCTAAAACAGTACTTAGAGGAAAATCGATAACACTAAATACTTACATTAGAAAAAAGAAAGGTCTTAAAACAATGACCTTAGCTTCTATCTTAAGAATGTAGAAAAAAGAAGAGCAAATTAAATCCAAATGAAGCGGAAGGAAATAATAAAGATCAGAGCAGAAATCATTGAAATAAAAGACTTAAAAAGAGAGAGAGAGAGAGAGAATTAATAAAACCAAAAGCTAGTTCTTTGATAAACCCCTAGTGAGATCAATCAGGTTGGGCTGGGGGGAGAAAAAACACAAATTACCATGTTAAGATTTTACAAATTTTATACATATTGAAAACCTCATAAAGAAATACCATAAATAATTTTATGTCAAAAATATTTGACAACATAGATGAAATGGGCACATTTCTTGAAAGACACATACTAACATAACTTGCTCAAAATCGTAAGCATTTTGTTTATTAAAGAAATAGAACAGATAGTTTAAAAGCTTTCTACAAAGAAAACTTCAGGCAGAAATATTCAGTGGTGAATTCTGCCAAATATATAAGGAATAAATATTATCAATTCTATATAAACTCTTGCAGAAAATTGAAAAAGAGGGAATACTTCCTAATTCTATAAAACCAGCATTAATCTGATATGAAAACCCAGACCAAAAAAACCAAAACGACAAGACAGGAAAACTGAAGGCCAATATTTCTTGGGAACACAGATGCAACAATCCTTCACAAGTCAATTTCGATAAACATGTTAAAAGAATAATGCATTGGGACCAAGTGTGGTTTATTTCAGAAATGCAGGGCTGGTTTAATGTTAAAAAAACCTATCAATATAATCTCTGCCATGTTTACAGGCTAAAAAAAGAAAACTGTATGATCATTTTAATAAGTTTAAAAAAGGTATTCAGTAAACTCCAAAATCTACTCCTGACAAAAACTCTCAGCCAAATGAGAATAGAAGGGAATTATGTGCATCTCATAAAAGACATTCACAAAAACCAACCAACCAACCAACCAACGAACCAAATAAAACCCCTCTATTTAACATACTTTTTAGTTAAAGACTGATGATTTCCCTCTAGCAGGAATAAGTCAACAATGCCTGCTTTCACCACTTCTATTAAATATTATCCTGAAAAGTCTAGTCAGTTAATAAGGCAAGAAAAAGGGGTGGCTCAGAGTAGTCGACTCTTGGTTTCAGCTCAGTTCATGATCTCAGGGTCGGCGAAGGGCTCCATGCTCCACAGGGAATCTGCTTATGGATTCTGTCTCTCCCTCTCCCTCTGCCACTCCCTCCCATTTTCTCTCTCTCTCAAACAAATAAAATCTTTAAAAAAATAAGGCAAGAAAAAGAAACAAATGGTATATAAATTATAAATGAAGAATTGTAACGGTTATCATTAGCTAACAATATAATCGTCTATGCAGAAAATCCTATCAAGTCAACAAAAAACTTCTAGGATTAGTATGTGAGTTTAACCATGTTGTACTAAATAAAATCAATATGAAAATGTCAGTTGTATTTCTGTATATTAGCAACAAAAATCGGAAATCGAAATTAAAAATAGCACAATTTACTATAGTATAAAATATGTAAAACTTAAGGGTAAATCTTACAAAAATGTGCAAGACTTGGAAACTACAAAACATACTGAGGGTGATTAAAGATGACTTAAATAAATAGGGAGCTATATTATGTTCATGAATTGGAAGACTCAAAATTGTTAAGATGTCAGTTTTCCCCAAACTGATTTATAGCTTCTGTGCAATTCTAAACAAATCTCACCAGACTTTTTTTCTTTTTAAAAATTGACAAGCTGATTCTAAAATTCATATGGAGATGCAGAGAATTTAGAATAGCTAAAACAACTTAAAAAAAAAGAACAAAGTTGGAGAACTTTTACTATCTGACTTCAAGTCTTCTTATGAAGCTATAGGAATCAAGACACTGTGGTATTGTTGTCAAGATGGACAAATAAATCATGGAATAGAATAGAAAGTCCAGGAAGAAATCCACACACATACAGTCAATCGATTTTTGGTGAAAGTGGAAAGACAATTCAGTGGAGATATGATGGTGTTTTTAACAAATAAAGATGGAACAATATGAACAACTCATATGCAAAAATATGAATTTTGAGCCATAGCTCACACTATATTAAGTTAAGTCAAAGTGGATTGTAGACTTAAATGTAAAACCTAAAACTATAAAATTTCTAAAAGATAACAGAGGAGAATATTTGTGTTATCTCGGGTAAGGCGACGTTTCTTATAAACCACACGAATAGTATGACCCATAAAAGAAAAAAAAAACTTCTAAATTACACTTCATCGAAATTAAAAACTTTCACTCGCAGGAAAACAGTGTTAAGAGAATGAAAATTCAACCTGTAGACTGACAGAAAATATGAAATATGTGCATATCGTATATCTGATAAAGAACTTTTACCCATCATAAATAAGAGACTCTCAGAACTCAATAAGAAGAAAATTAAAATGCAATAAAAAAAATGGGCAAAAGATTTGAACAAACAATTCACCAAGGATGCATGGATGGTGAATAAGCACATGAAATTGTCTCAACACCATATGAGTCATTATAGAAATGCAAATTAAGGGGCGCCTGGGTGGCATAGCGGTTAAGCGTCTGCCTTCGGCTCAGGGCCTGATCCCGGCGTTATGGGATCGAGCCCCACATCAGGCTCCTCCCGCTATGAGCCTGCTTCTTCCTCTCCCACTCCCCCTGCTTGTGTTCCCTCTCTCGCTGGCTGTCTCTCTCTCTGTCGAATAAATAAATAAAATCTTAAAAAAAAAAAAAAGAAATGCAGATTAATACAACAAAGCACCACATACACCTGTGAAAATGATCTAAATTTTCAAAATTGACCATACTAAGTGTTGATAAGGATGTCAAACAACCGGAACTCTTACACGCTTATCATGGGAGTGCAAAGTGTCACAGCCATTAAAAAATAATGGTTTGGCAATTTTTTCAAAAGTTAAACATATAAGCATTTAGGTATTTACTCAAGATAAATAAAATGTCCATACAAACACTTGTACACAAATGTTCGTAGTAACTTTATTTGTAATAGTCCCAAATTGGAAACAATCCAAATATACATTACCAGGTGAGTGGATTAAAAAACGGGTACATTTATGCAGCAGAATACTAGTCATGCTAATAAGAAGGAATAAGCGATTGATCTATGCAGCAATATGGATAAATCTTAACGATTATTATGTTGCATGAAAGAAGCTAGAAGAAATAGAGTATATACTATAAGATTCAATTTATATAACTTTCTAGAAAATGTAATCTAATTTGTAATGACAGAAAGCAGATTGGTGGTTGCCTGAAAACGGGAATGGGGAGAAAGGGTTGGAAAGGGACGGGAGGGAGGAACTACAAAAGAATGCCAGGAAACTTTTTGGATGAATACACTCATTTTCTTGATGTGGTGATGGTTTCACAGATGTACACACACGTCTAACTTACATAATTTTATGCTATTAACACCTCCAGTTTAAAACGTCAATTATATCTCCAACTGCTTAACACAAAAGACTATGATATAGGAACTCAGTCTCGGGTTAAGGGAGGAACTGATGTTTTTATGAACTGGACACTTTAATCATTGAAACGGTGTAAATATTAAAATATCAAATAGACATTACAAGTAATGAAAAACAAACAAATATTGGAATCCATTGAAAAATAGTCAAGTCGGAAAATACTTTTAAAAATATATGGGTGAGAGTATTTCCTCTGCACACAGATTTGTCCATTCCAAAAATGTTGCCATCTGCTAAATTATAATTTATTTCAATAGGAAAGGATGATATTACAAATCTTGACATGATCTGGGAGTGCAACAAATGTCATCATTTTATTTTTTGAAAATTATCAAGGAGCAAATAAATCTGAAACCCCATCAGCCAAGCAGTCGTGGTAATACTATCACTGGTAGAAACCATGATAAAAATGAAAGTGCACAGGGATGTACTGTATGGTGACTAACATAATGTAATAAAAAAACACTTAAAAAAATGAAAGTGCTTTTTTTTTTCTTAAGGAATACATAAAAAAGGTCATAGTACATTTCAGAAATGCTTAATTTTAGAGCGTCTGGATTTTAAGCAATGAGTTATTATTTTTTTAAACACTCCAAAGTCCTAAATAGTTGATATTCAAAATAGTTTTTGAATGAATGTATGTGAATACGATCATTGCAGATTGAGTTTTGGGCATGGATTTTTTTTTATAATATTGCAATTCACATTGAAACAAAACAAAACAAAAAAACAACCTTGACTCATGTGAATGGAAATTACCACTGGGTTTGCTTTTTGCCTGATCCTTCTGTCTTCCCCTGGTATCTCCAGAGCCCATAACAGGGCCTGATACTCGATACGTCTCAATTAGTATTGTTAAATGAATTAAAAGATTTTTGTGATTGTAAAACTGACCTAGGTACTTCCATCATTGTCTCCTACACTTTGATGACTTGACTCTGAGAGACAGACCACTTTACTGTTGTCACCCCTGTCTCCACAAATTCGTCTGCTTCCCCAGTGACGGCTTTCCTGCCATACTTCATGTCTTCATCATTCTGATACGCTCTTCTGGGAAGCTGACAGCCCTCAGGTATTGTTAAATAAGGATCTTGAAACTTGAAACACAAACTGATAGATGTCTTGCATACTTAGCGCTGGTGGTGTTTTCTTTGAAGACCCAGAGATGATTAAGATTCTTATGATTATGGAAGCTGAAAGCAAGAGAAAAGACACTCATTGCTGCAAATATTTTCTTTTCACAAACTACATGGGGAAAAAATGGGTGTTCATCTCTTTTTCTGGTAATACACCGTAGGGGACACAGTTTGATCTATCACACTGTGATTTTTGCCTTGAAGAAATTACAAAGTTGCCCTTCACTCCCTAAAGGCTTTGCTATTTCAGCAAAGATGGATATGGCATTTGGTTGACTTATTTCATTTCCAACATTAAAAAGAAAATACCCACCCCAAATAGATATTGCTTTTAGCACATCCTAGTTATTTAAATAATTAAGCCAATACTAAAAATTTATTGAAATGGATTTTCAACAGTAACAGATGCCCTAGAGCTCCCTATTAGGCTCTCTACTGTATCTGGCTTTCTTAGAAAGACAGATTTTTAATTTCACAAAATAAAAAGTACCCTGAAGATTCAACCAAATTAAAAAAAAAAGAATCTACGCTGAGAACGTAAATGGCTTCACCTCTTAAACTTGAGCTTATTTGAATCACACAATCAATGCATGAGTTATAGTGCATATGCATAAGTGTGCTGTTGGCCTAGAGGCCAGCTATCACATGGTCCCTTAAGGAAATGCAAGCCAATTGTTACATAAAGAGACCAATGAGTTGGAAGCAAATGGCTTAAATGGCTTATGAACATCTTATTGCTTATATACTGTATTAGTCCACTGGAGCTACAGTAGCAAAATGCCACATATTGGATGGTTTAAGCAATAGAACAGTCTTCACATTTTGTCCTCACATAGCAGAGAGAGAGAGAGAAACTTTGGCCTCTCTTCCTCTTCGTGTAAGGTCACTATCCCCATCAGGGGGTCCCCACTGTCATGACTTCATTTAAACCTAATTATCTCCCAACGGCCCCTCCTTCAAATACCATTATCTTGAGAGTTAAGACTTCCAACATACGAATTTGAGAGAGAAACAAACATTCGATCTATAACATTCTTTCCTGATCCCTCCAGATTTATGACCTTCTCACTTGCAAAATACAATCATTCTATCCCAACAGGTTCGAAAGCCTGAAATTATTCCAGCATCACCTCGAAAGTGTGAAAGTCTACCGTCTCATCTAAATATCATCTAAATGAACTATGGGTAAGACTTGAAATGAGATATAATTTATCCTGAAGCAAAATTCCTTTCCAGCTGTAAACCTGCGAGACCAGACAAGTTCTGTGCTTCCAAAATACAATGCTGGGGCAGGCATAGAGTAGAGTTTCCCATTCCCAAAAGGAGAAATAGGGAAGGAGGAAGGAGTGATGGTCCCCAAGCAAGTCCAAAATGTAGCAAGGTGAATTCCATTCGATCTTAAGGCTCAAGAATAACCTTTGGTTTGATGCTGTCTTGCAGGCCCCCTGGGGCAGCAGTCCTACCTGCACAACTTTGGGTGGAGGTCCTGTTCCCAAAGTTCCAGGTGGCTCCGTCCCCAAGGCTCCTCCCCCAAGAGTCTGGGCGACTGAAATCTGAAACCAAGGCAATGTCCCCCTCCCAACCCGCCTGAAACCGAGGAGGAAGCCCTAATGATCTCTGAACTGCCCTCCGAGACTTCCCTTGTCTTGAAGAACAGCGTATGTATCCAGCTGACTAACTCCATGACCCCATCGCATAAGATGTAAGAAGTCCAAGAGCCTTGCTTCATTTTGCCCATCCCTGTCCCCTTCAGCTCAAACTGGCAGTGTCTCTGCTCATATAATACCATAATCTCTTCTGAGTCTTAGTCCTGACACAAGCTTGGTGTTCTCTTCCAAACATGCTTTCTCATTTTTTGCAATGTGGACAGGCTGAGGATTTTTGAAATCTAAGTTCTGGCTTCTTTTTGCTTAAAAATTCCTTCCCATTCCTCCCTTCTTGGATTTTACTATAAGCAGTCAGGAGGAGCCAAGTTGCTCCTTCAACACTTGACCTAGAAATATCCTGAGCTAAATAGCTGGTTTTATCAGTCACAAGTTCGACCTTCCATAACACACTAGAACCCGAACCAAATTCTCTGTCACTTTATTTTTCAAAAGATTTCATTTATTTATTGGAGAGAGAGAGAGAAAGCATGCACACAAGACAGAGCATGAGCAGGGGAGAGGGGCAGAGGGAGAAGGAGAAGCAGACTCCCTGCTGAGCAGCGAGCCTGAGGCGGGGCTCCATCGACCCCAGAACCCTGGCCTCACAACCTGAACAGAAGGCTGATGTTTAACTGAGCCACCCAGGAGCCCCTCTTTGTCACTTACAAAGGGCTGCCTTTCCTTCAGTGTCCACTAGCATGTTACTCATTTCCATCTGATGTTTCTACCAACCTTCTGTTCATGGATATTTATGTATTCTCTGGGGGTATGGAAGCTTCTATCCAGCTGTCCTCTTTGCTTTCTAGATAGTAGACACCCTGTGAGGCTGGGGGTTCAGCTGGAGCTGTGGTCTAGCCCGTCACAAGATGAGATGCTGCGTTCAATTTCAGGCAATCTCAGCCCTGCAGCGCGGGAGATAAGGGTTTCCTTGAGGACACACGTGGAAGCTTTCCGGTCATTTAGACTGTGCTCAACCTTGGAATTAGAATCCCTGAGCTCATCCCTTTTTTTTTTACTACTCTGTCCAGGAACAATGGGAGCAACCAGCCAACCTCATTATCTTTGTTAGGTTTCCAGAAAGGTTTGAAAGTAACATACACTATCATCCAGATCCTTTTTTCTTATAAGTGGTTGATGATAAGTATACAGTGGAGATATTTTATGTATGATTAGCACTGCTCTCTTTACTATTGGAAATAGAGTCAGTAGCATTTTAAAATCTAATCAGTTTAGAGAGCCATTTCCAGAACCCCAGAACAAATTTAGAAACCCATCCTTAAAATTCTGTCCCTCTAGAACCACTCTTAGTACCCAAATCTGTATTACTCTGGGTTCTCCGGAGAAACAGTATAGGTATATTGATATATATGAATATATATATTCTTATACGGAATTGGCTCATGTTTTTAAGGAGGCTAAGAAGCCTAAGATCTGCATGTGGCAAGTTGGAGAACTACGAGGAAGGGCAATGGGTCCAGAAGAAGCAGGAGAGCCAATAGCATTATTTCCAGTGTGAGTGTGAGTCTAGAGACAGAGGAAGACTGATGTCTCAGCTTGAGGGGCGGGGTGGTGGTGGGGAGAGACAGAGAGGAGAGAAAGAGAGAGAGAACGATGGAAGGAAGGGAGGGAGAGAGGAAAAGAAGGAGGGAAGGAAGGAAGGAAGGAAGGAAGGAAGGAAGGAAGGAAGGAAGGAAGGAAGGAAGAAAAGAGAAAAGAGAAAAGAGAAAAGAAGGGAAAGAATTATTACTCAGCATTTTATTCTATTCAGGGCTTCAACTGATCGGATGAGACATCTTCACCCTTAGTAGGACAGTCTGCTTTACTCAGTCTACTGACTCAAAGGTTAGCCTCACCCAGAAACACCCTCACAGGCACACCAGAAATGCTTAACCAAATACCTAGGTACTCCGTGGCCTATTCAAGTTGACACATGAAATTAACCATTACATTTACCAGTTAGGGAGTATCACCTGGATTCAACAGTTGGGCTAAACCAAGATCTCAGTCTAACAACATGGAAGGAGGTATGCTCCTCCAACAGCTGTTTGCATGTGTCAGCTGATATTAGCGATGGGAGCAGTTGTGCCTGGGCCCACGCGTGTCTCCATGACAAAGCCAGCTCAGATCAAATGGCAGGAAGGAAAAGTTCATCAGTGACTCCTTCTGATTTCAGAAAAACAACTTGATCCTCTTATGGAAATTGATGTTGGTTGTAGCTGTTTACTAAACATTGGGGAGAATCTTAGGAGAGACCCCATCCTCACACTCTGCTCTTCAATGGGGTCCAAGCAGCCCTGACAAACAGGGTTGACCCCAGTCCTTCCAGAAGATTGAGCCCAGCTGAGGATGGAGCAGGACTCCTTTTGGTCATTCAAAACCATTGAGTTCATTGAGTCAATAACTAAGCAACATACACATACACACACGCGTGCACACACACACACACACACACACACACACTCTTCCTTTAATCAGTCCATACGTGTACAGATTCTGAACCAAAGAAAAAACTTGTCGTTTTCTATTGTTTAGTCATCAAAGCAAGATTCTCATTGTCTTTAACTCCATCTTCCATTGGGATCCTTGTTTTAATTGCTTTCTCGTCAGATGGATTTAACACCCATTAAAAAGCCTTATTTCAAAGTGTTTGACCCTTCCTTTTTTTTGAGGGTGGTGGTGATAAAAATTTTATTGACTTATAATAGGTCTGAAAGAGGACACAAACCATACAATTGGCTTGGTGCATTTTCATAAAGTGAACACGTCTGTCTAACCACCACCCGATTCCAGAAATAGAACATGACTTTAGCCCCTTCCTCGTTCTAAAACCTTACAGTAAACTATCAGTTAGTTTTGCCTAAACTTACACTTTACATAAATAGCATAATATAATATATAATTTTCTGTGTGCTGCATCTTTCAAATTACAGTCCATATGACAGATTTATCTGTATTGTTGAATAAAGTAGTAGCTCTCATATTCTCATTGCTATGTAGTATTCCATTGTATAAGTATGCTCAAGTTATGTATTTATTGTAATATTGCTGGACACCTGGGTTATTTCTAGTTTTTGGAAATTGCGAATAATGCTACTGTGAATATTATAATACATCTATTTGGGTGGACACATCATGTGATTCAGCCAGGTATAGACCTAGGAGGGGATTCCTAGGTCATGTATGGGTCTGTGTGGTGTCGGAGACATTGTTTCCTGCAGTGATTGTACCAACATATACTCCCACCAGCTATATATGAGAATCTCAGTTGTTCTGATCTGATCACCTGGGATTGTTACTTTATAAAATTTTAGACAATTTGGTAAATATGCAGTACTTTGTTATTGGATTTTTACTCTGTATTTCTCTGATGATTAATGAGATTGATCACATTTTCCTATGTGCAATGACCAATTGGATATTATCTTGTGAAACAAATTGAGTTATCTGTGTTTAGTTGATTCAAGAAGATGGTGAGTGGATCTAAACTTTGATCATGTGCGATGTCTATAGGTTTTTACAATTGGGTATATTCATTTTCTAGGTGGCAGAAATTTGATCTTTAACTGTGAGCACATTAGTAGAGTGTATCTGCATAATCACTCTGTTCTTAAGTAAATAGACTATTATTTTCGTACTGGTGAGGTCCTCACTAGGTCCTGTCACTTCATTAAAATAAGGATTCCCGGTGATAGCCGAGGGCTCACTTTTGACACAGGTTCATTGCCAGGACCTTGAAAGAACACATATAGTGGTCCATATAGTGGTCATGGCAACACTGGCTATTATCAGCTGAATGGTGTCCCCCCACCCACTCGCATGTTGGAGTTCTAATCTTCAGTACCCTAGAATGTGACTATATTTGGAGATGAGGACTGTAGGATACTAAATCAGATGAAAAATGAAGTCATTATGGTGAGCAGGAATTCAGTATAATTGGAGTCCTTATAAGATGAGGAAATTTGGACTCAGTCACACACGGGGGAAGAACACGTGAATACAAGGAAAAGACGGCTACCTCTCTACAAACCAAGGAGAGAGGTCGCAGAAGAAATTAAACCTGCCAACACCTTGATCTTGGACTTTCAGCCTCCAGAACTGTGGGGAAATAAATTTCTGTTATTTAACCTCCCCAGTTTGTGGTACTTTGTTCTGGCAGCCCTAGGAAACGAATACACGGACCAAACACTATGAATCCATCCTGCAAGTCGAAACCATTGAACTCTGGAGGTGGGATAGCTGGCTCAACCCCTTAGACAAATACAACATTCAGGCCCCGTTCTCCTGAGTGGAGCAATTTCAAGCCTTCAAAGAAGTCGCAGGCAGGGGTATTCAAATTGATTTTCCAACTACCTAGACAATGCCCTTTCTGCCAGTATGTGGTTCTCCCATATGCGATAGGCTATGCTATTCCCTTTTCTTTTCCCCCTCTCTTTTTGGAGACTTTCCCTCTACTTTCAAATGCCAAAGCACAAAATCACTTCTCAAGTTGGGCCACTTAAAGCTGCTCCCAGCTGGAGAAAAACACCAGTATCCCTACCAACTGAGCTCAGCCACTGTCTATCCATACGAGAAACTTCTAAGTACAGTGTGTGTGCCATGGTGAGTCGTACTGGGGCTCGTTCAATCCACGCACTGTGTCTTGTTTGCCAGACACTGCAGGGTGGGTAAGGGATGCTGACATGACTGGGCCAGTATGCCCACCCTTGTAAAGATAAATTAATTGCTCAACCACCTTGACTGAATCTGGTGACAATAAGTGGGAAACAGTACAGCAGTTACTTAGTAAGGAACTTGGAGGAAACATTTGGTGGTAGATATGGAGAGACGCCCTTCCCCTGCCCCCAAAATACCTGCCTATGCTTGCCTGGGTAGCCCCTAAGGCCCCGAGGTGTCTACCTTCTGAAAACGCACCAGGATAAGAGAGAAGCCCGAAGAACAATAAATGCATAAATCTTCCCATGCAGCCAGGATCCTATAGCTCTCTTTGGATCCCTCTGGGTTCTGTAATGTAAGAAGGTCTCCACAGTGTCCCGCACTTCGCATGGAACAAAGGAGCACATTCTTTGCTCCCGATGCACATGTGCTCCAATTTAGAGAAAATGGGAACACCTCAAACAAGGACCTGGGAAGAGGCAGGGACCGGGCTGGCAGCGTGGAGAGTAGGAGGCAGGGCCCTGAGAGCAAGTGCATTCTACACAGCCCCGGGGACGTGCGGGAGTGGGAGGCAGCCTGTAATTTTTTTTTTTTTTTTAAGTTTGGAAAAGGATCAGGAGCTATTTTTTGGTTCGTGAGCTTTGCTCTTGTTTGAGTTTGCCCTCAGAGGGCTGATGGCGTGGGCAGATGGTAATGTTCGAGTGTAAAATGGGGCAACAGTTGGTGAGTGGTTAATTTCAGAGGGAATCATTGGTCTGACAGAACAACCCATGTGTCCTGTCCTGTAAGCGTGGGGAGAAGGGAGCCAGCGCTGCATTTATTGTTTGAATCGGCTCCGGGTAGCAGGTATTAGTACCTCCATGATGCAGAAGACACGATTTGCAGAGGTGAAAGCAAATTAACTCAGGTTAAGTTGAGGGCAGAGTTAGAATTTGAATTTAGCCTAGGCTTAGGCTGTGTACCTTCCATCAAAGAATGGTTTGTATTTTATTTATTATTATTGATTTTTAGTGCTAAAGAGAAGACATTCAATGGTGTCCAGCTGAGGAAAGAAGAATGCGCGCCTGCGGCCCCCCTCTGGGGTCCGTGACCCGCCGGGGTTTTCGTGGGTTGCTCCCCTGGAGCCACTCCTCTCTGGTGTGGCAGTAAGGTCAGCAGGGTGCCCTTCGTCCACTCCCCAGGGCACTTCTGCTTCTCACTACGGGAAAAGGAGAGGCAGCGCCAGTGGGGAAATTAGGATCTTCTTTTCCTCTTGCCTTTTAAGTTTCAAAAGAGTAGGCTCTTAGAGTGACATAAAAAATTAAAATGAAAGCTCTCTAGTGCATTTTAGGCAATGAAATACATTTGGGGCAATGCAAATAATATGAGAATAAAGCTTTCCTCCCTGTCTTTCCATTAGAAAAAACCTTCTCAGACCAAGGGAATGTAGGGAAAGACAGAAAGGACAGATGGAGGAAGAGAGGTTTGTAATGTTCTAGATGAGAGCAGGGGTTCCTAGTGGACCCCAAGTGGAGGAGCGCTGTCAACACTCAAAGACCACCAGCCTTCCCTGGAGCCAGCACCATCCCCCAGCTGCCAGCATCAGGGCCCACACAGGACCTCGGAAGCGCCTGAGGACATCCACGCCGCAGAACAACACGGCCACACTTCCCCCGGCTTCTGGCGGGGATCTCACTTTGACAGTGCTTGCGACTCATGTTTGGGTCTAAGCTTTCTTCAGCTTGCATTTTCCCCAGATGGAGAGTGGGTCCTAGACACGCAGAGCAGGTTATGGTGGAGAAAGTCGGAGCCCCTCTCCCAGGTCTGGGTGGGCCAAGAGGAACCAACTTCAAGGTTCAAGTTAGGCCTCACCCCCATGTTCTGTGTCATCTGTCTCAGCATGACGGAATCTCCACAGATGCCGTCTAAGGAGCCGTGTTTCCCCGGGTACAAGCATGGACAGACACCCGTCTTGCTGAGACATCCACTCATTCTTTCCCATTGTCCTTGCTAGGCCAGTGCGAGACCGCAGCAGAACCTAGCTTTCTGGCACCAGTGTTTTGTGCACTTAAAATTCCATCTGTGCCCTTCAGGGTCAGCTCAGCCCTCCCAGGGCTTGGGCTTGGAAGAATAAAATGTTCCTCCAGGATCTGGCCCCAACCTGGGACTCATTGACAAATGGGCGATCTCGTTACCTTCCCCCAGTACTTACGGGAGATTAAGCCAGGAGATGCTGAAGAAGCCCGGGGAGGCCCTGGCTAACGACAGAAGCCGCCTGGGACCCGGTGAACTGGGCTTGCCAGAAATAGACAAAGTTATTGGTCACGCAATCAGGAATGGAGTCAAAGCCGGTGACTTTCTAGGAACCCAGGACAAAATATCGGTTTCCTTTGTGTTATAAAGAAAACCCCAAATGGTATCTGTTAGTCCAGGTTACCAATCCGGGGTAAAATACCTTGCAGTTCTGACCTCCCCCAGAAATGTAAGTCTTAACCTGTCAATCAGGAATTTTCTGATGAGCACCAGTGAAGTAAGCTGTCACATGGGCCCTCTTCTATCCCCAAATCCACCTAATAGGACCCCTGCCTTTTGAGGAAGGTGACTTTGCCTGAAACAATCCTTTCTTTTCTTTTTCGTGTTGCCCCACCATCCTTCCTGTAAAAACCTTCCATTTTAGGCAACTCTAAGTTTCCCCTCTGCTTGCTAGATGGCCAATTAGGTCTTCACATGTACTCAGATGAATTTTTGTTTTTTTTAACCCTTGCTACAGGGTGACATCCTTGAATTCAGAGCAACGGGGTAATAAATGGGGGGAGTGTCTGGGGGCCTGGCGATGTGGCACCCACATCCGCATTCAAGGGAGGACCTGCTGCCCGTGTTACTGGCGTGTGGTCATAGCCAGCGCTCAGCTCCCAGCTCCTGTGGGTCCGTCTCGGCTGCAATGACTCTGACACCAACTAACTAAAGTCGAGCCAGACTTCACAGGTAAAGGGCAGGTTTTCCCACAAGGCTGCTCTCTCTCTGTAGACATGACACACAAGGTTGGGGGTCCCCAGGCCACGTTGACTTCTGACCCGTTGGCTACAAATTTGGAGGTTCCCCCTAACCCTTCAGGTTTGATAATGTGTTAGGACAACTCACAGAACCTAGGAAAGCCCTATAGGGAGAGACAAATAGGGCAAGTCTAGAAGGGTCCCATCTGTGAAGCTTCCTTGTCCTCAGGACATGGCAATCTGCCACACATCCATGGGTGACAAGACACAGAGCCAACTAGGCTCACCCCGGCTTTGATGTCCGTCATCTTTATCAGGACTTCATTACGTGGGTGCAACTGATCAGTCCCTGACCTTGTGACTTAATCTGCCCGCCTCATCTATTCCCCCAAAGGTCAGACTGGTCACGTGGCTCAAGGACCCAACTCTCCAACCACAGGGTTGATCTTTCTGGTGTGACCAGCCTTCATCCTTGGTCACCTCATTAGCATAAATCAGGTGTGCTTAGGGGTCCTGTGTGAATAACAAAGACATTCTAATCACTGGAGAAATTCCAAGGGTTTAGAGGCTCACTCCCAGGAACAGGGTACAAAGGCCACCCAAATTCTTCATATGCACTTTACAGTGTAGGACAACTGTGATGGGCCTCTTCCACTTGGGGATCCCCATGGGGGTGGCTGAGGCCCCTGGGGCTGTCATAGTTCCTCCTCCTCGTCCAGTCCTTTCACAGGTGCTGATCTGTGGGTATTCCCTGTCCTAAGGGTCCTAAGCACTCATTTCTGTCTCAGTGCCAGCCTCTGAGAGAGCCTAACCTGTGGCAGTCGGTTCCTGCGTGACCCAAGAAAGGATGATACGATGGAGTATTGCGTTGGCCTTAGATCACGAGCACGAGGTGGCCGTCCAGCTGTGAACCCTTCCACCCATGGTGAGCCGGGTAGCAGCGAAGGGAAGGGCCTAGCGTGATGTATCAGGAGTCCGACTGGAAGGAGGAGATGATAGCTACCATGGCATTGGCTGCCCATTGCCAGATTCTATCGAAGCTCTAGAAAACTATGAGAAAGGGCCCAGTGTGACAGTCAGAGGCCGTCCATGGTACTTTATAAAGAGGTCTCATCTTCTGTAGCTGGAAGGTCATGGGAGCTGAGGCTATGGCCTGGGATTCTTTGTTTTTTGGGTTTTTTTTTTTTTTTAGTAAAGGAAGGCATTTCATTTTATTATTTTTTTAAAAGTAAACTCTACCCCCAATGTGGTTCTCGAACTCACAACCCCAAGATCAAGAGTGGCATGGTCTTCAGACTGAGACAGCCAGCGGCCCCCTGGCCCAGGATTTAAGATCAGAATCCTGAACTCCAAAGAAACTAACCTCCAATAAAGCAGCTCAGCTCTGCCAGGGTCAGGGCCTCGGCCGAGAGAGAATTGGACTCTGACACATGGACTGGGTCTATGCTCTTGAAAATCTTGAACATACAGATTTCCCCAAGCCCTCTGAGCCTGCCAAAGTGACTTATCCCTCCTGGAAGGGCCAGGGCCACTGTCCTAGAGGCTTACCCTCCAGTGCAGGGTCAGATAGAACAATGTGTCAAACCAGAGGACCCACTTTGCATATAAATGATGCAGGAGCAGGCCATGCCCACGGGATCCACTGGTGATATCCCAGACCCAGCACCCCAAAGTTGCCGCATGGCTGAGGTTTGGAAGAGCCTGCATAGCTGAAGCACCAGCTTCTAGGCGATTCTTTGCGAGGATGAGAAGAATACCCAGGCCCACGAATGAGGGAATAAAAGCAGCATGCTCCTGATTTCTATCATGCCCCAGTGTGTATTTCCCATCCTGCCACTGTGAGCTCTACAGGGTGAGATGGGACTGTCCCAAAGGGGACACAGCAGCAAGATTCTCATTGAATGGCAAGCTTCAGCCCCTACCTGTGCAACTGTGCGGTCCTGCACCCAGAGACCAGCAGGCAGGAGGAGGACAGAGTATTTTGGCAGAAGGGACTGACCATGACCGTCAGGAGGCAGGGCTGCTGTCCTACAGTGACACAGTGCGGGCCAACAGGTCCCAGGTCCTAGGTGATACTTCCTTGCCCACATTTGACAGCAAATGGCCAAGGGCAGCAACCCAGGCTTGAGAGGGGCTGGTAGCCTGACGCTCAGACAGCTCAGGCCTCCAGCTAGTCCAGCACAATGGCTGGGCAAGTGTGTTATGAGACGCTGAGGGCAAGCTAGACTGGAGAGCAAGGAGGAACATGACAAGGGTCAGCGGCAGCTAGAACCCACCAGAAGCGTCTGCCAGCATCTCCTGTTTATGAGAGGACGCTGGCAGATCTGCATGAGTTAAAAGCCGCTTAGGCATTGAATCTCACACATCAGAATATGGCTCGAAGAAAGATTCCGGTGGGATCCGTGGCTCCTATGTCACCTAAAACAGCTTGAGAACTGAAAAGGAGCCTGACTCCCCTGGCACTGGGCCATGGCCACCTGCTTCTAGAACAGTGGATGAGGTCTCCATTATGCTCCACAGTCACCTTGGGGGGGCAGGACAAGGCCAGTCCTCAGTGGCACTAAGACCTTTACTGGATGAAGATGATGGTAAGAGAGAAGGCTTTCTGGGAACCAGCGGACCAGCAATGGAGTGTGGAGGAGAAAAGAGACAAAGGAAGAAACCTAGTCCATTAGGGCCACCAAGGGTTCAGGGAACGCAGGCAGACTTGTTCTGGGCTTTTGTTCAGAAGGAGGGGAGGCAGGGAGAAAACATTGTGGGTAGGAGGCTGTGTGCAGGCAGGGATATGAGAAGGACACTGACAAGGTCAGTAGAAGAGAAAGAGCAAGTACCTGGGCCAAAGCGTGGGTGAGGAGGAGTAGGACAAAGACAGCATCTGAGGACCATGTCGTGGTGGTGGTGGAGTGACTGGAGGTCCTAAGCTGGGGGCCATGGGGGCCTGCAGGGGGCCAGCTGTGTTCTCTGCACCCCTCCCCAGTCAGCCCCCACCACCCTCGGGCTCCTGCTTATACCTGCTGGCCTGGTTGCTCTTCAAATGACCTCATGCCTGCTCTTGTCCCTACCTTCTCAGAGTCCCGTGAGCGTCCCGTTATGCCCAGCTCATCAGCTTCTCCCCTTTTCTATGCGCTCGCTTCTGGAGGGCAGCTCAGAAACACCTGCAGGAGTCCCCTCCCAGCCCCCCATCTGCACACCCGCCTTCACCTGCCTGCCTGGTCTGCATTTCCAACCGTACAGACAGACCTCACTTGGACCTCCAGCAGCTTGACATCAAACTAATCTTTCTCACTGAAATGAACCCTTTAGACTTTCATTCTCCCATTATTTTTCAGCCTCTCAAGCTGGAAGTCTTGACTCCTGCTTTTTTTAACCAATGCCTCGTCCAAACTGTCACAGAAATCTTGCATCTTCTTTAGACATTTTTCCCTGACATTTTTTATTCCCTTTTATACCAGACACGCCGTGTCCTGGGTCGCCTGCCCTAAACACAGTCTCCCTCCCCATTCCTTCATCCCCATGCCCTATGGAATCTGCCAGAGTCTCAGGGAGTGGATGGTAGGAATCTCGATTTCCCATAACCTTGCAGGTAATTAGTTTGCCTTGCCCTGGTCAGGACTGAGGGTAGTGAATCAGCAGGGTAGACTAGGCTATGGTCCTGTAACAAATTAATCCTGAAGTCCCAGTGAATGAGCATACCACTCACTTACTCGTTGTTCGCACACATTCTCATAAGGGTCGGGCAGCCTCCTCCTCTTGTAGCTACACCATCTGGAGCGTGTGGTCCCCAAGATGTTGAGACTTGGGAGGAAAGCGCTGGAAGGATTTCCTAAGGGACGGCCTGGCAGTGGCTACAGCTTAGTTATGGGATGCTGCACAGAGCTGCAGGGGCAGCTGGGAAGTGCTTCTGAAGCTCCCAGGAGCAAGGAAGGGTCTTTGCGGCCACTGGTCTCCAGGGCTTGCCTGGTTTTCCTCCTCTCCGTGTGTATGGTTGTTCCCAAGTCCCTGCCAGCCTGCATGGTGGAAGTGACTCGGTCTCACAGGTGTCCTGCAAAGTTCTCTGCCATTTG
Organism: Ursus americanus; assembly: GCF_024610735.1. Lineage (NCBI taxonomy): Eukaryota > Metazoa > Chordata > Mammalia > Carnivora > Ursidae > Ursus > Ursus americanus. The sequence goes on along the minus strand of NC_142160.1, from coordinate 26,076,158 downwards.
CACCAATCCTAATGCATCCTTGATCTTGGAGGTGAAAATAGGACTCAGCATGCTCCTACCGGGGGCCCCACCACACCCACTTCATACTTGCTTATTAGAGTGCTCTTCCGGTTCTCTGCTTCAGCTGTTTGGTTTATTCTAGGATGCTCAGAATTTCCCCCTCAAGTTCCCTGAAATTTGCACTGGGGGAAAGAATAGAACTTTCTAGAAGCTCCTTGAAGGAAGATCATCCTATACTGACTTGAGCTTTGGACGTGAATTGAGATGAAACAAAGAAAGGCTTGAGAAGGTAGAGCCAACGTTGAGGCATAAACAATTATTTCTGAACTGTTTTCTCCACCTTCGCTGTTAAAGTGGAAACAGTTTCTCAATATCCAGGATACTTAATCATGCCCTTCAGAAAGGCAGCACGGCGGGGCCGTTAAGAGCGGGGATTGTGTAACTAGACTGGCTGGGTTTGCGTGGCAATCCACTTCCCTCTTTCTAGGGGCCGGTCCTGGGCAGGTTGCTTCCCCTGGCTCAGCCTCAGTGCTCTCCTCTGTAGAGTGGGGAAGATTCCAACCCCGTCTCCTTGAATGTGTGACTCCTGAATCAGGGGCTGGCTAGTTGGGAAGCAGCGAAAGCAAGCTCTTACCCCCGTCGTTGTAAAGCCCTTGTCTGTGCTGACACGCCAACTTCTTCCCTTTGAGTTTCGGTTGGTATCTGTGAACATCAATTTCAACCACAAAATTTGGGCATTTGTCCTACTCTACACATTCTTAGGGAAAGCTATGACCAAGGATTGTTTCCTGTTGGTGAGAAGGTGACCAGCACAAGCTGGTGGGAGGACGAAGCCCCCTGACAAGTGTAAAAGGGCCGTCGATTTCCTTCACTTCGCATCAAGCACTTAGATTTGTCAAGGGCAAGCATTTTGTGATACAGTCCACGGCCTGTATGAGGACCTTCTGTGAGGGGACTCTGTCCCGCAGACTGTCCCCATCTGTAGTGTCCTCTGCTTCTGCTTCATCTGGGGCTTCTAGTGGGGTCTGCTGCTGCCTCTGCTTTTGAGGAATGGGTCGGGAATAATGGGGAGGAGAGGACCTGAGTCATTATTGCTGTGTCCCTTGGCTTTTCTCCTTTCTTCTCTCAGACCCTAGGTGATGGGAACAGCAAGGAAAGGAGGAATTAAGAACATTAAGCGGGGGGTGTTCTGGATCTGTCAAATGCATTGCTTGCCAGTGGGGTTCCCACCCGTGCTGGGCATGGTGGGCTTTTTCTTTCAGGTTTTGTTCTTACCCATAAAGGGAACGCGCACAGGGGCGGGAGTGAGGGCGGCATACAGAAGCCATAAAGGAAGAGAACTGGAGTTCGGGTGTAGCAAGCGGGAGGAGCTTGGAGTCAATCTTCGCAATAAAATAAAGAAAATACCGGCGGAATGATTTTCCTCCCAAGGGCTAGGACAGAACAGGGTAGGCAGAGACCGCTTCTAATAGGCCCATAAAATGGGAGCAAACTTTCTGGACCAGCAGCTCAACATTTTTTCTCTTAAAATTCTTCTTGCTGTTCATTAAAGGTGTTCTCCCACTCACCTCAATATTTTAAAATCAAACGCAGCAGAGGCCAGATCCGCCTTCACGACTCTCAGAACTTACCAGCTTAGTTCAACTCCACTGCGAGTTGAATATATAGCTGCGAGTATATATCTTCTCCTTTCAATTACGCTCTCGCTTCCCATTCTGATTATTGCAAGTTATGCAAATCAAGCTAGAGAAGAGATTTAATTTAATCAACTGTGGGCTTGCTTGCACCGATTTGAATATTAGCTGTCGTCTATATGTAAATGACTGGAGAGAGGGGAACTTGTTGCTCTGCGCAGTGACCGATTCCTGATGCCATTCTTGCCGGCTCACCGTGTTGCAGATCTCAAGGTCAGGCTCAAAGTCAAAATGGTTGTGGGAGTTTGTGTGCTCTGGAGACACTCCACCTTCCAGGTCTGCGCTCCGGTGACTCTAAAGACCCGCTGTGTTTATAGATAGTGTCAGGGAGACCTCCATCTTGTCTGTTATTGATGGCTTCCGAGAGAAAAAAATGGAAGGAGAGAGAGAGAGGGGGAGTGTTTCTTTTTACCAAGAATTCTCCATTCCCTCAAACGAAGCGACATTCTTTGCATTCCAGACCCGGGAAAGCAGCTAAGGTATCCATCCCCTGAGGAAAAAAAGGAGAGGAGGCCCTTTGTAGCTGTTAGCAATCGAGGAGGAGAAAGAAACTCTCTCCATTTCGCACAAAGGGACAGGAAGGGAGAAGCCATCAGCACGGAGAGGCTTATCAGCAGACAGGGGAGGAGAGTACAAACCCAGAAGGTTCCTTGGGGGGCCACCCCTCTGGCTGACCACAAACAAAATACTCATCTCTTTGAAGTGCTAAGGCCGCTTTCCAGTGGGGGAGGGAGAAAGGGAGAGGGATTCCGGGGAAGTAAACACACTGCTCATCTGGGAGGTGCAGGGCCAGTTTCCAGGCGCAGATGTTGTTTTGCTGTTGGAAAGCCAGAGATGTGGCCTTCGCAGGAGAGCTGACCAAATCCTTGAACTGATTCTTCTTCTTCCTCGACTCCCCTCCCCCCTCGCTAAACTGGGTCAGGGAGAGTTTCATATTTTTGTTGTCGTTGCTGCCCTGCCAGCTCACGAGGAAGATGATTGGCTGAGACTTGGAACTTAACAATTAACGTTAAATACAGGCAGCTGGCTGTGTTTTGATTAAAAGCCACAATCAAGAAATCTGGCAATCTGGAATTTTGTGTTGGCTGAAGCTTGTTTTTTTTTTTGTTTTTGTTTTTGTTTTTAACCCTATTTGCACAATTGCTAGTCTTTCGGGGCCTGTTCCTTTACTCTCCCTACTGTTTTCCATGTTTAAAAAAATTGGCAGCAATCCTCCAAAGTCATGCAAGGTGCCTTGGGGTCTGAAGCAGGCAAGGTGTGCTGGGTCGCTGCCCACGTTATTTGCAGGGTCTGCTCTATCTGATGGAAACGAGTGCCGAAGACAAGGATCGCTTTGTTAGCACAGTCCTTAATTCTTCTTTTTCCCCTACTCAATTAATTGCTCATAAATGGGTAAACAAAAACAACAGAGATGAACTCCTTTCAGTGACAGGGCCAGTCTGGAGGCTGCATTTTGTTGCTTCTAGGGCCACCTTGCGGTTGACAACTGTATTTACAATTTGGAGGTCAAGGATGGATTCATTTGGAAAGTGTGGTCGATGTGTCAGTGTGACATTGGACTTCCTGGTTATAAGATCCGAGTGTGACCACCACTACTCAGCTTCCATTAGGAAAACAGTTCACAAAATATCCTATAAAGGAAAAACGAATTGAAAGGAGTATGGAAATTTATGCACCATTATGAAATACATCAAGAAAATCCAGGTTTTATAGTTCCTATCAAGCATCCGCATCTCCTTGCAAGCCCCCGGGTGTTGGAGGTGGGAGAAAGACAGGGGAGCCCCTGTTTTCCTGCTAGCTCTGTATTTCCGATTTCTCCTCTCTGCTGCCCCCTAGAGGACAACTGGCTATATGAGAGAACAGACTGGAACCTGGGGAGGTGAGGAAGGAGAACTTGGGTCCCTGGGCACCAGCCCAATATCTTCTAGTTGTGGATGGGGCCGGGCCATTCTCTGGACATCTGCATGGAGTCTGTGTGGGGGAGCAGCTGGCCCTTTCTGGCTTTCTGGGTATCATGTTAGGGATGCGTCACGAATCACTGTGCTCCACGGAACCCACGGCCCCTTCATAGTGACCTTTGGCTGGCAGGGGTACTCTCACCACTTCCGGATCTCTTTACCAAGGAATCTTCTGAATCCTCTGCAGTAATACTCAGGAACAGTGCAGTTACTGCATGTAGTACCACTCCGGCTATCTAGCCCCCCATTGCTAGTTTTTCTGTTAGACGTGGTCCCACATCAATGACTGATCTGTAAAGACGTGCTTGGGAATTGTCAGGTTCCCCATGTCTATTGACCTGGACGTGGAGAATAGACATTGAGAACACTGGCAACCGACCCCTTCCCTCTGTCTCTAATCTCTTTCCATGCTCCTTCAAGGGGAGAAGAAGGTGCTTCTGTCTTCTGCACCCTTCCATCACATCTTTTCTCCTCTGACCTGCATTCTCTGTTCAATGACCCGCGGCAAACCTGTAGAACCAGTTTTGCCCAGCCTGACTTAGACACTCGCAGAATGGTCCAAACTATCATATTTCTAGAGACTCAAAAGTATGATTTTTGTAGTCAGAGCCAAAAATGAACTCTTCTCTCTGTGCATTTTTGATGTACTTATTCTGATTCGTCTCAGAGGCAAACGGATGCTTCTGGCAGAATGGGGAAACAGCATACACTGGGAAATGCAAATTGAAAAGCACATCGATGTCTTTCAATAAAACATTGTCTTCGTGCCGTTGTTATTATTCATTTTAAAAATGCAAACCTCTCGGTTTGGATAGAAGCTTAGAAAGCAAAGCACAGACATCAGTATTACTTCTCCTTAATGCTTCTCCCCCGCCCAGACCAAACACAGATTGGTAGATATCTGATCTTGCATTGACAGTCTCCTTAGACGAAAAGCAAGAAGAGTAGGAGATGTTGGCGCGGTTTAGTAGGGACCTGGTTTCCCACAGCAAAGAGGAAAGTCTTTGCAAAGTCAGTCTTCTTGACAATCCAGTCCCCACAAGGAAGCAGTATTAACTTTTTTAAGACAAAAACATCTTTATTATGTATTCCTTCCAAAAACCTTCAAGGTTCCCCAGGGGATATAGATAGAAACTTTCAAGGTCTCTTACAAGAGGGCACACTTTACCCCTCCACGTGGAGCTCCCAGTACTCTCTAATAGATGGCTTGTAGGCAGACGAACTGTTTTCTGTGTCAGCCTGCCATGCTCTGTCCCTTCCCACCACCCTACTCTGAACATCTATTTCTTGCTCTTTCTGCTATTTAGATTTAGTTCACCCTTCCAGGACCAATTCAAATCCTTTCTCATCTGTGAAACTTTCGTAGCGAATCAGCCTCTCCTGACTGCCTTTCTTTAGGCCAGTGCTTCTTAACCTGCAATGAGCGTCAGAATTGCCTGGCAAGCATTTTCCATGCATGTTCTAGCCTTAGACTCAGAGAATCTAATTCACTTGTTCTGGGATTGGGTCTTTGTGGTGCTGAGACCATTCCTGCTTAAGAATCGGGGCTATCCTTTTCTGGTCCATTCCGTTCAGCCTTTAGCAGCCATGGCTTGCCCAGCAGTTACATTCGTGTGTGTAATGAAGTTCATGGGCAGCGTCTGATAGATAAACCATCAGACTACATCAGTGCTGACGGTCCATATGTCCCCCAGGGTCCTCTGTATGTTTCGGTCACAGCAGTGTTCTGCTTGTTCATGGAATGTTCTAGGAGTGCCAGGATGTTACAGTTCCAGGATACCTTCCTTGATTTACACGGTGGGCTTTTTCGCACCATTGGCCTTCAGACCTAGAGAGCCCTCTGGTGGTCCGTAGGATAAATAATAAAATAAAAAATAAAATAAAATAAAATAAAATAAAATAAAATAAAAAATAAAATAAAAAATAAAACAACCACATTCCTGAAAGAACAATCACCACCAGGGAGGAAGTATTGATTCCGTAACACTGATTTGTTCAACATCTACCATGCGTCCCAGGGTACATTGGAGGTGCATGATAACAAACAGCCCCACTCTCTCCCTCATTTTGCTGGGGCACGAGAGGGAACAGGCAATAAATCTGCAGCGAACCACACGAGACAATTCCAGATCGTGCTTGGGTCTCTGAAGACCGGCAGGTGCACCAGATGGAGAAGCTCCAGGTGAAAGAGGGAAGAGTGGGTCTCGCTCTGAGTGGGCTGTACCTCCCTGAAGGGCAGGGTAGCCCCTTGCATTGCCCCCTCTGAGCCTGCAGACTCACCCCTAGAGTGCTGGGACTCTAATGGAGGACAGGCCATGAAGGAAAAGACAATTTTACAACTAAATAATGGAGCAATGAGATCTTTCCTTGGAAGATGGACAGAAGGTTGACAGAAGCCAGCTCCCTGGGGAATATAGGCAGGGTTGTGGACACAGGACCAAGGGGCATGAAGGTTGGGGTCTGGAGGTGATCGCAAGCACTGTGGGCCATGGTCCTAGATCAGGAAAGTGACAGCGGGCACCAGGCAGCAGGCTGGTGTGCAAGGAGGACCCTGGAGCTCAGGAACCGTAGAGCTCTCTGTAAAGCACTCCCACTGCACCCACGTGCTCAGAACCCTAGCAGGAAATATACCCCAGGAGGAGCTCTGGGCTCTCAGGCCCTCTATGCACTCAACACCACAACCTCCAGTAAATGTTCCTGGCCGTTAGTCAGCAGTCACAGCGCATTAGCCGGTGGGCACTCAGCGTGGGCATTTAGTTAGTGTGTGACAGTGAGCGAACGTGCTGGCTAGGTTGTGCCCCCTGTGCCTGAAACCTGGCCCACTCTCTGTCTCTCTGTTGTAAGAACTCTGAGGTCAAGGATTCTGGATTCAGCACCAAGCAAATTGTCTCCCATCATCGGAAGTAGGACCTCAACAAATATTTACTGGTTTCTATCTGACTGTTCCGACCTTGGGCTTTGTTTTTTGTTTGTCTCTTATCTGAAGAAGCATTCAAGGAAAGACCGGCATGTGAATCAGACTGATGCGGGTAAATCAGTGGTTGATGAAATTGGGATTTTTTTTTTCTTCCTGATTCTCCTGCAAGCATGATTTAGATAATTTGTAATTATATCTGAGGAAGAAATAAACAATTACGGGATGCAAATGAGCTTAAAGTGATTCTCTTTGGGGTCAAATGTACACAACTGCTCAACTGTTGGAGACATGCCCAAAGTTTGTGTTTCAGTTATTTAGTGCTGAGTGACAAACCACCTTAAAACTTAGTGGCTTAAAACGATGATTTCAAGAAGATATATGCACTCCTATGTTTATTGCGGCATTATTTACAATAGCCAAGGTATGGAGGCAACCCAAGTGTCCACTGATGGATGAATGGATAAAGATGTGGTATATATAGTCAATAGAATATTACTCAGCCATAAAAAAATGACGTCTTGCTATTTGCAACAATATGGATGGATCTAGAGGGTATAATGCTAAGTGAAATGGGTCAGACAGAGAAAGACAAATACCAGATGATTTTACTAATATGTAAAAAATCTAAAAAATCAAGACAGATAAGAAAGTGAGAGAAAGAAGGAAAGAAAGAAAGAAAAGAAAAGAGAAGAGAAGAGAAGAGAAGAGAAGAGAAGAAAAGAAAAGAAAAGAAAAGAAAAGAAAAGAAAAGAAAAGACTTAAATACAGAGAACAAAGTAATGGTTGCTAGAGGGGAGGTAGGTGGGGAGTGAAATAGATTAAGAGGATTAAGAGGTATAAACTTCCAGTTATAAAATAAATAAGTCACTACACTTACCATTATGAGCACTGAGTAATGTATAGAATTGTTGAATCAATATGCCGTACAGCTGAAACTAATATTACATTGTATGTTAATTATACTTCACTTTAAACGAGGCAAAGAAGAAATACTGAATTTTAAAATAAATAAATAATGTTAGCTTTCCCAATTTTTTTTTCCAGATTACTATCTCATAATGAACTTGTATTTAGAATAATGAAGAATTTGCTAAACTCAATAGTAAGAAAACAAACAATCCAATTAGAATATGGGCGAAACACTTGCATGGACACTTTTCTAAAGAGGACATACTGATGGTAAATGAACACATAAGCCTCTAGGGAAATGCAAATTAAAGCTGCACGTGTTACATATTGCACATGTATAAAATAACAACTATTAAAAATATCAATAGTGCCAAGTGCTGATGAGGAATGTAAAATGGTTTAGCCACTTTATTAGTTTTTTATAAAGTTAAATATACACATATCATATGACCGGCCATCTCTGTCATGGATATTTATGTTAGAGAAATGAAAAGTTACGTTCACACAAAAGCCTGTACACAAATGTTCATTGTGGCTTTCTTTGTAATAGTCAAAAACTGGAAGCAGCCCAAAGGTCCTACAACAGGTGGATGGATACGCAAACTGGTAAATCTACACTGTAGACAACTACTCAGCAATAAAGTTAACTATTGACAAAGTGACAATTTAGATGCATTTCAAAGGAATTATGCTGAGTGAAAAGAGCCAGTCTCAAAGGGTTACGTAGAGTCTGATTCTATTTATATAATATTCTTTTTAAATTTTAAATTCAATTACTTAGCATATAATGTATTATTAGTTTCAGAGGTAGAGGTCAGTGATTCATCAGTCTTATATATTACCTAGTGCTCATTACATCACGAGCCCTCCTTAATGCCCATCATGCAGTTACTACATCCCTCTACCCTCCCCTCTTTCCCAATTCTACGAGTTGACAGAGCTCACTTGAAAGAACTTCTAGGTTACATGATTTGGGCTGGGACTATAGGCATTTGGGTGCTCGGTTGCACTGAATTGTCCAGAATGGCTCCTTCGTAGATCTGGCAATTGGTGCTGGCTGTTGACTGGGAACTCAGCTAGGGCTGTTGACTGGCTGTCTTAGTTCTTGTTCATGTGGCTCTCTTCATAAACACAGCTTGGGCTTCCTCACAGCATGGCAGCTCAGCCCCAAGAAGAAGGTTCAAGAGGAAGGAAACAGAAGTTGCCAGTCCTACTAAGGCCTCTGGGGCAGGATAACAAACTTTCACTGCATTCTGTTTGTCAAAGTACTCATGCGGCCAGCCCAGATTTAAGGGGAGTGGACATAAACCCTACCGTTGATGTGGGAATGGCATGCATGTGCAAGAAGTCTCCATCTTTGGACACCGTGTACCATGTTTGCTCTCTGGCCACAATTTACATCCCTTCCATGTGCAAAATATACTCACCTCCCCCCCCCCCCCCCCACTTAGTAATATGGTATTAGCTCAAAGTCCAGGACTGCATTATCAAAATCAGGGTCAGGTATGGATGGAGGTTCTTGGGTACAGCCTCTCTGGCATGTTTCCTTGGGTGCAGAGTCCTGTAAATTGAAAAGACGCTTTCTGCCCTATACACCCCCAAATTACAGTCTGAGAAAAGGACAGTATAACTACAGTAAATACAACACCAGGAATATAACTTTCACTTGTCCATAGTAATTCTGAAATCCAGCCATGGGTATGTTGACAGGTTCTTTTTTTTTTTTTTTTTAACTTTTTAATAACCATTTTTAAAAAGCCACTCTCCCTGGGGAGTGGTTCTCTATGACTCTTGACTCTGACCCCCTGAATTGTCCTTTCTTTTCCATTAGAAATGACCTATGCTTGCAGATAGATGAATAGCTTTCTCCTCCTTCTTCCTCACTGTAAGGTTAGGGGCCAAGAAACCTCCTCTCATTTTGAGCTGTTTCTATTCCTTTTCGTACAAATTAGTACAATTCTTCTTAAAAAAAACTTTATAGGTTTCCTCTGTGTCAAATGATAAAATTCGCTCTATGAGACAAACTCCCTAGACCATCGTTGTTTGGGGACAGGCACCTCTAAACCTTGGAATGACAGTCAGGATCCTGTGGAAAAACACCTTCAAGATTCTTAGAAGTCCTATAGTTTGGAGGAGAAGGTCTCGGAACACCGTCTTACATCTTTCTGTGGACTTCGAAGGGTCCTACAACTGCGTTCTTGGCTTGAACTTTACTCTGAGACCACATTTTACTTGCAGAAACCTGGATTTAATCTTTGTCTTAAGGCCAATCTTCCTTTGACGACCTTTTCTTGGGTCGGGGGGTTCTCTGTGTGTTTTCTAAGTTCTGCTCCCAAATTGAACTGTCCCTTTTTTTTGGGGGGGGGTCTCATCTCTCCCTTTCCTCAGATGTTCTCAGAGGCCACTACAAGCAACTAGCTGTTCCTCTGAACACTCTGTCTGGACATCTCTATCGCTGGGTGTGCACTTTTGTTGGTCACCTGTTGTGTCCATTGCAGCAGACAAGGCAGCCCAAGTTTTAGAGTGGAGCCAAACTTGGACATGGATTTCTTTTCTTCAGCCTCCCGTGGCAATTTCCTCTCTCACTCCTTTTAGGCCCCATCAGAGGTTTCTTGGAGGCCCATCTGGCTCTTGCCTGCCACCCAATCCCAAAGCCAAAGCTGCTTATTTTTCGTTTCTGTTACAATACCCCCGGTTCTGTTTCAGTATTTTACTGCAGAATAAACTCTAAGCCAAACAAGCATTAAACTTAGTGGCTTAAAACAGCATCCAGTTAACTCTGTCTCAGAATCCTGTAGGCTGAATGGACTCAGCTGGGCAGTTCTGCTCCAAGAGATGGCAGCTGGGACTGTGGTCCTCTGTGGGCTGTGCAGGAATGGAAACTGCAGGATGGCTCACGCACATGTCTGCGGTTGGCACTGGCTGTTGGCTGGGAGTTGGGTTAGATCTGTTGACCAAGGACCTCAGTTCTCTCCCATATGGGCCTGAGCATGTAGCTGCACAGACATCCTCAAAATCTGGGGCTCGAGTTCCAGGGAGGGGTGTTCGAAGAGGAAGGAGGGACAAGCTGCTAGCTGAAGGTCTGGGTTCGAAATTCACTTCTGGCCTATTTGAGCAGTCAGAGCAAGGGACCAGCCCAGATTGAAAGGGAGGGAAATAAGCTCTGCGTCTCAGTGGAGAAGTGGTTCGCACACCCCGGCACACAGGGGACGCTGGGTGGCGTGTGGGTCACCTTGGGCAACAAGCAGAGCTGGGGAGTAATGATCACCTCTTGTAGCAAGGAATCACATTGAATCAGACACTGCTTTTCTCTTGTGCAGGGGATAGACCTCACATTTCTAGAGTGTGCCATCATTTTTTCTTCTGATTCATTCTGCACACTAAAGGCATATTCATACTTCCCATTCGAACAATGGATTTTTTTACCATCTACTGACAATCCAGTGTAAAAAATGTGACATTTCCTTCTGTTGGGCAGCAATTTTTGGAAAAACGTTGGAAAAATAGGAACAGAGGCATGAAGCAAAGTCATAATTTCACACCGATGTGCAATATCAAGAGTCACCACAGCATTCTTTTTTTTTGGAAATTAAATTTTTTAAAAATTGTTGCAAATTCTCTGCCTGATCATGACTGGAGTAATGGAATGTCTGTGAGGAGTAGAGCCATCCCTAAACCACACCCAGTCTGTCTTAGTGTGTCTTCCCCTTCTTCTCCTTCCTCCTCTTCTTCTTCTCGTTCTTCTTCTTCTTCTTCTCCTTCTCCTCCTCCTTCTTCTCCTCCTTTTCCTTCTTCTTTAAAAGGATCAACATGCATAAAAATTCAAACCATTCAGAATGACATACACTTAAAAAAAAAATCTCTGGGGGGCGCCTGGGTGGCACAGCGGTTAAGCGTCTGCCTTCGGCTCAGGGCCTGATCCCGGCGTTATGGGTTCGAGCCCCACATCAAGCTCCTCCGCTGGGAGCCTGCTTCTTCCTCTCCCACTCCCCCTGCTTGTGTTCCCTCTCTCGCTGGCTGTCTCTATCTCTGTCAAATAAATAAATAAAATCTTAAAAAAAAAAAAGTCTCTGCTTAAGCCCCACCTCCTTCAAAAACCCATCACCACTCTCCACAGACAACAGTTTCTGGTGGCAGATCTTCTGGTGGTTGTGATCAGAAAGAAATCAAATATATTTATAACTCTTTCTTGATTGGTAAGTTTAAACAGTATTTATTGTGTCCTCATTAGAAAGCAGTTGTTTCCAAATTTTAGCGTGTATTAGAAACCTCTTGAAGGTTTTTTAAAACACCCCCAGAGTGTCTGATTCAGCAGGTCTGGGATGGGGCCTGAGAATTTTAATTTTTTTAAATTAATTAATTAATTAATTTTTAAATTTATTTGAGAGAGAGAGCATGAGCGGAGGATGGGCATAGGGAGAGGGAGAAGTAGACTCCTCGCCGAGCAGGGGGCTCAATCTCAGGACCCCAGGATCATGATCTGAGCAGAAGGCAGACACCTAACTGACTGAGCCACCCAGGTGCCCTGAGAATTTTCATTTCTAGTGAGTTCCCAGGTGGTACTGATGCTTTTGTCTGGGACGCCATTCTGAGAACCACTGTCGTGAGGAATAAAATTCTTTGTTATTGACTTGTAGTACATTCTCTTCTCTCTCATTTATCTACTATTTTTCTTAATTATATATATTTTAATTCTGGTGTTTAACTTCGTGTGAAATAAAAATGTGCATGTTTATTTCTGGATTGGTCATCTTTAGACAGTATCCATTGACAGCCAGAACTTTAAAAGGTGAGCAAATGTGGGAATTATTTGTTTTATGATTTTGTTGATGTTTTAAGTGTGTCTTCTGGGAAAATTGCATTTTTAACCATTTGGTGCTGTTATAGAGAAATGCAGTTCATTTTTACATTTCATTCTTACGTCCAGTCACCTTGCTCATCCTTTAGTGATTCTAAGTCTTGTAAGATTGTGTGTGCTGATACTTACAGCACCAACTCATTCACTCTTACTGTTGTGTGTTTCATTTTCTGGTTATAACAAACACTAATAATCCGTTTTCATATTGATGGACATTTAGGAGTTTAGATGGTCTCCTCCTGCTTCTGCTTCTCCTTTGACTTTTTCTTTGCTGTGACATAATAATGCAACAATAAAATTTTAGCACACGCATCCCTGTGGACATGCGTGATTTCTCTGTACCAAGATACAGCAGGGAGTGGAGGTACTGGGTTGGGGAGACCCAGCTACCATTTACCTGCACACAGTTTAGAGCCTGTTGGCCTGGCCTGTTTTTCTGGGGATTGCCATGGCGACCAGCTCTGGGAGAGTGCCCAGTGACTTTGCACAGTTTCCCTCCTATCTCTACTCCCTGCCTCTTGCTTCCAGCCTAGGACGGGGAAGAGGCATAGCAGACCCCTGCTCAATGTCCATGAGTGTGGGGAGTCTACGCCCACAGGGCAAACCTTTGGCCCTGGGACACAGGGGCCAAGGATAAACCTTCCTCTTTCTCCCCCAGGACTAGCTGTCCTGCAGTTTCTTTGGCCTCTAGGTGGGTGATCTCAGTTCCAGACCCTGCTGCTGCCCCCTTTCCCTACCTCACTCTGACCACTTGGAAGAGACTACTTGTCCTTGGTGGGGATGGGGGACAATGGGGGTGGGGGTGTGTATATGAAGCAGTGTCTGCATGGGCTGATCTCTGCCTCATGGGGCTGCTTTGAAGTATTCCTGTCTATGAGGGCGGGAGGAGTGTGGAGGGCTCGTGGAGACACTGCTCATATCGAGATCTGGGGTGTGCATGACACACTGTGAATGCTGCACTGAGGAGCGTAGGGACTTACTTTCCTGGGCTTTAGCTTTGGGGTCCGACGGACAAAGTTGGTGCTAGCAGAGATCGTATTTTAGGGGTTGGTTTGTTGCAGTGAAAACAGCTAGAGATGTAGCTGTTTACTCAGGGGGTTGAAATGGATGTGACCTGGATGCCTGCTACCAGCTTAGATTAGTAAACAGTGTCAGGCAGATGGCTTAATAAGCCCCGATTCTGCCTACTTGACAATTGTCATAGTTGGCCCATTGAGTGAATTGCATTCGGTCTATGATATGATCATTCATCGTACATATATTTTTTGAGAACCTACTATATGCCAGACACTGCTCTAAGCACTTTAAAGATAGCAACTCAGTCAATCCTCAGAAAACACTGCGAAGTTAGATGCAGTATTAACCCATTTTACAGATGAGGAAATTGAGGCACAGAGTGGTTCAAAAACATGGCTCAAGTCCCACGGGGTGGAGCCCTATTTGAACCCAGGCAGTCTACGCCTGGGCCAATGCTCTCAACAGCTGTGCTGCCCTGGTTCTCCTGGTAACTGCTTCTTCCTCCTTCCCTCCCTCCCTGTCTTCCTTCCATCAGCGCTTCCTTCTTTTTTCTTTGCAGGTTAGATTTGTTGAGGTATAATGAACATACGGTTATGATGTATTATGCTATAATTAACATATGATTAATGATACTATAATCAAGATGAAGACATTTTCATCACCCCAAGAAGTTCACTGTGTCTTTTTCACCTCAGCCCCTGGCGACCCCTGATCGGTTCTCTCTCCCTGCCATTTGCCGTTTGGAGGATGTCACATGGATGAAATGGAAGAGTGTAGCCTTCTGAGCAGCTTCTCTCAGCCGGCAGAATGCACGTGAAATTTACCCGGGCTGTTGCAAGTCCTGGTGGCTTGTTTCTGTTTATGACGGAGGAGTCTCCCTTGTGTGAATGTGTATGAGTTTGTTCCCCCGTTTACCAGTTGATGGATATTTGGATTATTTCCAGGGTGGGGTGATTATGAAGAAAGCTGCTGTAAATCTTTGCCTCCAAGTATTTGTGTGGACATCTATTTTCTTTCTCGTGGGTGAAATGCCCAAGGGTGGGATTGCTGGGTCATATGATAAGTGAAAATTTAACTTTATAAGAAAGAGTCAAACTGCTTTTTCAAAAGGCTGTGCTAGTTTGCATTGTCACAGGCAAAGTGTGGTTTTGCGGGCTGCCCGAGGTCTTTCTCAGCACGGAGGACAGTCAGGTCTAAAGACAAGTTTTAGCCAGTCTAGTAGATAAGTGGTATCTCACTGTGGTTTTAATATGCATTTCCCTCACAATGAGTGAGGGTGCACATGCTTCCCACGGGTTGGTTTGTTATCTGTATGTCTTTTTGGGAACGTTTTCTTATAAATAAGATTCTGTTTTAGTTAACCAGATGCTTCTTAATCAATGTCATTAATTTCAACTCTACAAATCGATGTTCACATACCATTCAACATTTTTATTTCTTTTTTTTTTAAAGATTTTATTTATTTATTTGACAGATATAGAGACAGCCAGCGAGAGAGGGAACACAAGCAGGGGGAGTGGGAGAGGAAGAAGCAGGCTCCCAGTGGAGGAGCCTGATGTGGGGCTCGATCCCAGAATGCCGGGATCACGCCCTGAGCTGAAGGCAGCCGCTGAAACGCTGTGCCACCCAGGCGCCCCCCAAATTTTTATTTCTAATCATTACGAAGGATGCAGAGTAGTGGGGTAGTTAGGGACAGGAACAGGGTTCCAGTGGCAGCTCAGTGACCTACTAGCCGTGTGCCCTCCAGCCAGTTGTTGTGAAACTCTGTGACTGTTTCTCATCTGTGAAAGAGAGTAATAAGAGCATCTACTATAAAGAGTTATGGCGAAGGTAATAGGACACGATCCATGTGGTGTACAGAACACAGTGACTGACACATAGTAAGTACTGTGTGAAGTGTTAGTAACCATCACCATCGTCATCATCTGGTCCATGATTGAGTTCCATGAAGGTATACATCCACTAAATATAGATTTAGAAAGTTCACCCATTTCACTATGAGAAACAAACTGAGGGCCTCAGAGGGGAGGGGGGTGGGGGAATGGGATAGGCCGGTGATGGGTAGTAAGGAGGGCACGTATTGCTTGGTGCACTGGGTGTTATACACAACTAATGAATCATCGAGCCTTACATCGGAAACCGGGGATGTACTGTATGGTGAGTAACATAATATAATAAAAAATTCATTATAAATATAAAAAAAGAAACATTTTTTATATATATTGAATAAAGAAATTAAACTAATTAAAAAAAAAAAGAAAGAAAGTTCACCCATTTCTATTTCATTCCAGAAGTGTAAAGGGATCTAGTCCAATCTCCAATATCACAAAGGAGACAAGAAGATCTGGAGATTACGTCTTGACTACATAGCTCACATAGCCAGCAATTGGGAGACCTTGCAAATGCTTTATGAAATGCCGATTCAAATACGGAAAATCATGATAATTTCCAGACCTGTTTGGCATCTGGAAAAGTGTAAGAGCTGTTTCTTCCATTGCTGCTCCTGATTTTCTAACAGTCAGTAGACCCATCAGACCAGAATTCAGATGCTTCCTGAAGGTCCCAGATTGACAGTGAAAGTGTGATTAGAATTAAACAGATGTGCAAACCTCTTTGATGTCTGCAAACACCTTTAGGTGAATAGATGTCATTTTAATTATCTTTGCCTTTAATTGGTACAGCTCAACTCTGATTTTGTCTGATAGAATATTGTGATGGCATGAGATTTCAGTGGGTTTGGGTTGGTGAAATGAATCTTTGGGAAAATCAATTTTCTGTTGATGAATAGCTATTGACGTCAGTTACCACCTCAAGCAGGACTCCCGTTCTTAAACAGGAGGGGGAGTATGTGTAATTACTCAGTGGGTCCACTAAGGGGAGCCATTTCCTTAACAAAGACAGAGATGGGACCCGGAGCTTGCGTTCAGGCTCCAATACCAACACTAAGGTATAAAGATAAAATACGCACAAGATGTCCAGATTTCTAAATGCACCATAATCCTGTAATAATTGGACAGAAGCATATTCAAAAAGGCAATACAAACATTTGGCTGCATTGATTCAAAGCACAAGTTTGTTGAATGTAGGTGATGGTACATCTTCTCAGGGAAGGTGAAGAGCATTGTTTTTTCTCTTTGCACTTCCTTCAGAAACATCCAGCACCTTCAAAAAGTTTGTAGCAGATAGAGATAGATAATGTTTATTGAGAGCTTGCTACGTGCTGAGTCTGTCAGGAATACGGACTCATTTAACCTCACAAGGATCTTTTTTTTTTTTTAATGTTTTTTTATTATATTATGTTAGTCACCATACAGTACATCCCTGGTTTCTGATGTAAAGTTCGATGATTTATTAGTTGTGTATAACACCCAGTGCACCATGCAATATGTGCCCTCCTTACTACCCATCACCAGTCTATCCCATTTCCCCACCCCCCTCCCCTCTGAAGCCCTCAGTTTGTTTCTCAGAGTCCATAGTCTCTCATGCTTCATTCCCCCTTCTGATTACCCCCCCCTTTCTTTATCCCTTTCTTCCCTTACCGATCATCCTAGTTCTTATGTTCCATAGATGAGAGAAACCATATGATAGTTGTCTTTCTCTGCTTGACTTATTTCACTTAGCATTATCTCCTCCAGTGCCGTCCATGTTGCAGCAAATGTTGAGGGAACCTCACAAGGATCTTACAGTGTTGGGAATAGCCATCACCATCCCTATTTCGTAGCTGGGAAACAGAGGCACAGGGAGGTAAGTGAACCGTCTTGAGGTCACAGAGCTACTAAGAAGCAGGCAGTCTGCCTTTAGAGGCCAGAGGCTCCCACTTCATATGCTTGGTGGAATGAATGAGTGAACACAGCAGGAAGTAAGAGAGAGATCGGGGCGTGACGTAGGCCAGGCACATGTTCCAGTGATCAGAAGTAGAAGGATTTTCACTTGAGCCCGAGAGAGAAAAGTCAAAGGGCACAAGCCAGTCCTCCCAACAGGTGCGTGAAGACGGCTTAGACCCAAGGAAAGAGATGAAGGTGAACTTGATTTCAATATGGCTTCGTATTGGGAATGTGGTCGAAATCCCTCAAGTATAATGATGTTGGGGCTAGTAGCAGAAGGATTTGACCCGGATGAAGTGAACCGGGCATCAGAAACAGTTTGGGTGAAAAACACGCTGTGTTGTGCAAAATTGAGCTTTGTTATGGTTCTATTTTCTCTGTGTTTTGTTAATATCTCCGAAGTGCCTCAACTTCCTGGACCGTCTTTAAAAGCTTTTCCTCCCCTTTTTTATTCCCATTTTGGCAGCTGTTTCGAATACGCTGTCTTTGCCATATTTCCTTGGCTGTGATGATATGTGAACCCCGATTTGCCTGGTGATAAAAGAGGTCTCACAGAGAAATCCAGAAAGTTAAGAAAACTGAGCCAGTTTTTCCTGACTTCAAATGATTTCAGCCATGCTATATTTGACACACAAAATATCAAAGATGAAAAAAGTAAATGAATCATTTATAACCCCGAAGAGAGGAAAAGAGTCTCTTAGAGACTCTTCTGAGAAAAAAATATCTAATATGGAGCCTGAGAGATGGACTTGTAGTCCTTGGAGAAGCTCATGACCCGTAGCTGTGTTCACTTTCAGATTATTTTCTTGGCTAAACAAAACAAAACAAAACACATGGTAATTCAGAAAAATTGACTTATGGAGACTATCTGCTTTGCCAAGGGAAGTGAGAGCGCCCTGTTTTATTATCCTTGTGAGTCAACTTTTCTCGGTTCTGTAAAAAGCTTGCTATGAAACTCATTAACTGTTACTTAGGAATAAAACCAATGTTTGTGACTCATTTATAAAACAGAAATTAATTGATTCCCATAATTACATGTAATTTTAACTTCGAGGTGCTGCAGAAACGATATTTGCCATCGACGATGCCATTTTTGGTATCAGCTGCTTGTGTGGAAGCCTTTTTGGATTCTTACATGGGCTCCATTTCAGTTCGGAATAAGAAAGACCGTCCTGGAGCTTTGGTCAACTGCTTGGCCATCGGGCTGGATGGTGCACAGAAAAGGACCTGTTCTCTTATTGCGATTTGATTTCACCTCAGGACGGGCCGGGTGGCCACAGAGGGGTTTGGGGCCACCCGGGAACCTAGGAAACTGGTGGGGGGCAGAGCTCGGTCAGGTCCAGAGAAGGGGGGGTTCAGCCACAGAGTGTGGAGAACCACAACTAGAGAACCCACATCCATCAGTAAGTTCTGAAGGAATTGGGGGTCTGAGGGAAGCCACGAGGAGGAGGGTCTGTGCAGCCACGAGCACAAAATGGGGATTGGAAAGCATAAGCAGAAGCAAAGGTTGTCTAAGAAACTGCCTCCAGTGAGCTCCCCCCGGGCCACTACATGTGCAGTTGTCTACCTGACACACGTCCCATGATGAGGTCAGACCTGTTAAACTCCATGGTTACCCTGAAACCACAGAAGCAAAAAAAAAAAAAAAAAAAAAAAAAAAAAAAGACACATCTGACTACATAAAAAACAAAACAAAACTCTGTCTGGTGAAAGGCATTTTAAGAGAAAGTTAAGACACTCTGTCTGAACAGCTTAACCCTCGGTCTGTGGATGAGGAGAATGGGGCCGGGTAGGGAAGATCTTGGGGCCACACTCAAGTTTACCCCCTCGCCGGGAGTCCCTCTCATGGAGCTACTTTTTCCCTTCACCTTCCTTGGCTACCCTCCCCCCCCAACCCTTTGGATGGGGGCTGGTGGCGACTCAGAGCCAGGGTCTCCCAAGGCCCGTGACTGGGGAGATGGCTGGGAAGAGGGGCTGGGAGAAGCCACCCGTGGAGATGGGAATTACATTTCTTCTAGACTCTTGCACCTCGGGTGAGCGAGAGCTTCTGCACATTTCTGGAGCAAGTCTAAAAATCTATCATTTATGGTTTAGATGTATATATCTATATATACATTTTTTGGTTGCTGTCGAAAGTACCCCAAAATATGTCGTCTCTGGAACCCAATACCTAGACGTTTTTGGGACAGTCCAATAGTGACTCACATCCCTTCTCTAGGAGGAGATCCAAGAAGTTTTTGTATCTTGATGGAGTTTCCTTTTCCAAGAAAAAGGATTAAGATGAATATCTTGGAAATTCTATCTCCTTGAACTGCCGGCTCATCACGCTGGGGATTTGAGGAAAATGCAGGACATGTGTGACAAGATACAACTGTTGGTGTGAGCACAGCAAACACTTACTGTGCTTTGTTCAAGCACACTCACTGAATCCTCCCCACAGCCCCCTGAGATGGATAATTCCCTTTAATAGTTGAGGACCCTGAGCTGGCTCTCAGGTGAGCTGTCTTAGCTACTCTACTCTCCCGTCTCCGAAAATGGAAAGGCGATCCATTCGTTGCTATTTTTCCCCTTTTTTTTTGAATTAGAAAAATGGAAAGCACTATCTTCCCTGCCCCAAACCTTCTGGAAAATTTGGATAGTAAATCTTGTAGACTGTCAAGGAGAAAGAAATTAGTGTTGCTTTGGGGGAAGTTTCTGAGTCTAATGGGCCATCTGTTGGAGTGTGAGCTTGAGATGCAAATGCCTTTGGAGGTAGGACAAGATCTCTAAGGCAAAACGAGGGCAGAGGATGGAGGAGAAGAAGAGGAACTGCAGAGGGGTGCCCGGGAGAGTGGGGCTCATCTGAGAGATGTTGCCTAAAGAATAAGGATTCTCACCCTGGGAAGACTTGGGTGGGTCTATGGACTTAGCAAAAGACTGTTGTGGATGATGGAGTCTGTGGTCACTTTTGTGACTCTCAAGGAACCATGCCTTGCCGTATTCACACACTTGTGTCGTGTCTGCTTCTTAAATCTGATCCGAGCTTGTCAGATTGTGAGTTGCTTTAACCAACAGAATGACGCAGATGTGCCATGGTGTCCTTGATGGACTTCAGTTTGAAGAAGGTCTGGCAGTTACCATTGGGCATTCTTGGGTATCATGAGCCACCATATAATAAATGCGGGTATCCTGCTGGAGAGACCACATGGACAGGCCATGTGGAGACACAGAAGCCCTGAGATTATGTGGAGGAAACCAAAGAACCCAGCCAACAATGGGAATTGAGGGGATAGACCTATGACCTCTGTCAAGTGGCTCAGCCAGCTTCCAGCTGCTGGGGTCATTCTGACTGGAGTCACTGGATGTAGGAGTGAAGAAGCCCTGCAGACATCATATGGGATAAAGACAAGCTACCCCCGTACCCTAACCAGAGAATCATGAGAAATAATACAATGACTATTGATAGGGGCCAGCCACTAAATTTCAAGTAGTTTGTTTCACAATAATTGATAACCAAAACAAACTGTCAGTTTGCATGCCCAGAAGCTGCAGAGAAATTAACTGAGGACCTAACCCTCTTTACTTAATCTCTGCTCCATGGATCCTGGTGACAACTTTACTTCACCTGTATCTAGCATTTCTCCTCTCGGTTCCCCTAGCATCAGTGATGCCATGACTTTGCAGAAATTCTTCCTGGTTACTTGGTATGGGCACCTGCTGGCTCCTCCTATCATATCTTGGAATATCCTAAGCCTGAACAAGGGGAGGGGGTGGAGACTTGGACATTTGGTGAGATAGTGTGGTGGTTAATTTTCTGTGTCAGCTAGGCCATGGTGTCCAGAGATTTGGTCAAACATTATTCTGGATGTTTCTGTGCTCATTGGATGATATTAACACTGAAATTAGTGGTCTTGGGTAAAGCAGATTATCCTCCATAATGTGGGTGGTCAGTGTTTAATTAGTTGAAGGCCTTCATACAACAAAGACGGACCTCTCCAGGGCAAGAAGGAATTCTGCCAGAAGATGACCTTTGGACTGGAACTACAACTCTTCCTTGAGTCTCCAGCCTGGTGGCCTATCCACACCAGATTTTGGACTTGCCAAACCTCCACAATTGTGTGAGCCAGTTCCTTAAAATCTCTTAATCTCTCTGTCTCTTTCTGACTCTCTCTCTATATATGTGTGAGTGTGTGTATTTGTGTGTGTGTGTGTGTGTGTGTGTGTTTATAAGCCTGTTGGTTCTGTTTCCCTAGATTACCCACACTATTCCAGATAATAAGGTTTGCTGCATATATTCTTTGTGTCCCTGAATTGAGTAAACTCAAGACCTTCTGAGTTGGGACGGTAGTGAATGACCCCTTGTTATGTGTATTAGAGCAATTACTGGTTTGAGAATTTGGGGCTGTGAGTTAGGCTTCTCTGGCTCTGCCCCTCTGTGACCTTGGGAAAACCAATCAACCTTTTTGGGCCCCTTTCATTATGGCTATAGCTCTCAAAAATTTCTGTAATTTCAATATGGTTATTAGGATAAAAAAGGAAACAATGGAGCCATTGTTACTGCAAAAATGAGTGCTTAATCATGGCCCAGGTGGGGACCATATAATAAGCTTTTTTTTAGAGAGAGCTTTAGAAAGTGCACATATTTTGCACTTCCTACTTTCTGCAGTTCAAGTTGTATGAGCTGAGCAGAGGCGGACTCTCAGGGGTTGCCATACTTAATCAATTATCCAGGGACATTAACTGGCACACCTGTTCACATTTACCTTTTTATTACTTGGCCCCAGAGCCAATAAAATTATGGTTTGCTCAATTCATTTTCATAATGCATTGATTGCTTTTAATCATATGCTTTCTCCCAAGTGTCTGAGCGCACTGGGGAGAACGGCCATGTAAGTGTCAGGGTCTGTCACTTGAAGGGAAACCAACAGATTCTCTTTGACTTCAGAGGCCTGGTCACTGAGAAGATGTGTTTTCCCTGCCTGGGCTGCTTGCTGGGTTTGGTGTGTGTTCGCTAGAGTGGTCACGGGCCTGGGTGAGCTCAGGAGACCCAGCCCCTCCCTGAGCGTTAAGGAGGACCCTAGGTCCTGTGCACCCTCAGAGTTGTGTCTCACATCCTTAAGTGACCAATGATGAAGGCTGGCTAGTGTCCCGTTTATGATAAAACAGCTGTGGTCCAGTTCTCCCGCGGAAACAGGCCACAAAGTTGGAATGACTTTGCAATAAGCACCCCTTGAGTGCTTTCTGACTCCTGGAAAGATCCTTTTTCTGTCTCGCTTGCTGGGACCCCGTCTCTGGACAAACAGCAAGAGTGGACTGGCTGCTGCTGTTCCACCTGGAGTTCTAGAACTACAGAGATTTGAGACTGGAGAGTGTGACCTTAGTGATGGGGCGTGTGTATGGTTTTCAAACTTAATTTTAGCTGTGGAGCCATTTGTTGAAAAGAAATGTGGTGCAGAAGTGCAGTAGGGGAAGCTGATGGGAGGGGCACTTCAGGCTGAAGCAGTCAGGGAAGGGCATGAGCACTGATACCTCCTTGCGGGTTCCCTCAGCCCTCACAAAGCCCCTAAGGTGGGAGTCTTTGAGAATCAGGGGTGTAGCTCAACTTCTTCCTGATACTCAAGAGGAAACTGAGGCCCAGGGATGTGAAGGGCCTTCCCAAGAGCACTCTGAGTGAGTAGAGCAGCCTGGCATGTTTCTTCCAGAAGCTTCTCTCTCAAGTCATTCCCATACCACCACACTGCTTTTACCCATGCCTTGCAAGGATTTTGGTTTGTTTTTCCTGTTGTAAATCTTGGTGGGTTGCTTCCCATGATCTCCTGGAAGAAGTTCTGCTATCATATACAGCAGTTTCCCATTATCCGCGGTTTTGCTTTCTGAGGTTTCAGTTCCCCGTGGCTGGTATGGTCTGGAAACAAACAATCCTCTTTCTGACATGTTGTCAGGAGCTTAGTAGTAGCCTAACGCTCCGTCACAATGCCTGCATCATTCCCCTCACTTCATCTCATCATGTAGGCATTTTATCATCTGACATCATCACAAGAAGAAGGGGGAGGACAGTACAGTAAGATATTTAGAGAGTGAGACCACAGTCACATAATTTTATTATAGTGTGTTGTTATAATTGTGCTATTTTATTTTAGTTATTGTTGTTAATCTCTTACTGGGCCTAATTTAGAAACTAAACTTTATCATAGATATTATGCATGGATAAAACCATAGTGTATATGTGGGGGTCGGTTCTATCCAGGCATCCCCTGGGGGTCTTGGGATGTATCCCCTACAGGTAAGGGGGGACAACAGTACAGCCTTCCTTATGCTTAGGTGAAGGAACAGAGCTCCATCTAGGAGCTGGCTGCCGTAGTCTCTAGTTCTGACCCCCTTGCTGCCCAGTTTCAAGATGACAGGGCAGTTGCTTTCTTTTACTGGGCTACAGTTTCCTCATCTGGGCAATGACGATCATAACTTTGGGGCCACTAGTCATATCAGCTATGAATGCTGCTGTAGAAACTCGGCACACACTTGACAGCCCAAACAACAAAAATGCATCCTGCCATAGTTCCGAAGGCCAGGAGTCTGAAATTAGTTTTGCTGGGCCCAAATCATGGTGCCAGCAAGGCTCTACTCCCTCTGGAGGCTCCAG
Organism: Ursus americanus; assembly: GCF_024610735.1. Classification (NCBI taxonomy): domain Eukaryota; kingdom Metazoa; phylum Chordata; class Mammalia; order Carnivora; family Ursidae; genus Ursus; species Ursus americanus. The sequence goes on along the minus strand of NC_142160.1, from coordinate 26,052,362 downwards.
GTGAGAGCTGTTCCTTGCCTCTTCCAGGTCTGGAGGCTGTCAACATTCCTTGGCTTGTGGTCACATCACTCCAGTTTCTGCCTCGGTGGTCCCATGGCCTTCTCTTCTGGGTGTGTCAATTTCCCTCTGCCTCCCTCTTATAAGACTCCTGTGATTACATTGAGGGCTTGCCTAATAATCCATGGTACTCCCTGCTTCAAGACCTTTAACTTACATATGCAAAAGTTTTTGTCATAGCAGGTAATAGTTACAGCTTCCAGAAATTGAGACCTGATATCTTTGGGGCTACGATTCAGCCTACCACTCTAGTCAACCTCAGGGTCTTGTTCTGGCACTCAGGGTAGACGGTACGCACAAAAATGCTTACTAATCAAATCTATCCAGTATCACTGTTTTAAGTGATAACAAATGTGTTTAGTTTTTTAAATTGTAATAACGACAGTATCTGTCTCCATAGCAGAATGTACGTTAAAGTAACATAACAGAGTAAATGTTAACAACAATAGAGATCTTAATGGGAGGTAAACTGGGGACATTCATTCATTTTACAGATATTGACTGATCACCTACTATGTGCCAGGACTCTTCCAAGCACTTGAGAGCCACTGGTAGATAAAGATCCCTGGTTTTGTGGAACTTGTATTCCACAGCAGTGAGGGCTGAAGGGAGTGGAGAATGAGCAATAAGTGTGATCACAAGGAACTTACAGAGTACATTAGGAAGGAGGACAGTGAGTGTTGTAGAGAAAGCAGGGACTAGGCATTGGGGGTTGGGCTAGGCCCATCGAATGGAGATATTTGGGCAGAGTTTCAAGAGGTGCAGGTACGCGCCCTACAGGCCTTTCTTTCTTTCTTTCTTTCTTTCTTTCTTTCTTTCTTTCTTTCTTTCTTTCTCTTTCTTTCTTTCTTTCTTTCATTATGTGTTTGTTTATTTATTTATGACAGTCTCATGCACGTGGACTTTCCTGAAGTTTGGAATATTTAAGAAGGCCTGATAGTTACTTAAATGAAATCAGGACTTGGTTATCTACCTGGTCTGAGGTCACAATTTCTTTCCTTAATCCTATGAAGAATTTTGGGCTTTCTCGTGCCAGCCACCATTCTGCTTATCTTCTTCCCAGACCCATAATGAATCTTTTCTTTATTTAATTATTTACTTAAATAAAACTATACAGGTATGAAATTAAAAAAAATAGTTGTGCTATGCTTGCAATGAAAGCAGAGTATTTTTTCAGACAATTTTTCAAAGACTAAGCGGTATGGAGGAAGGCGGGAGAATTGGTAAGATGGATGAGTGTCTTTGAAAGCCTCTCTAAAATGGAAACACATTCCAAGAAATAAAGCATAATAGTTCTAAAAGAAAATCTGATGGCAATTCATTTATTAAAATGATGGGACAAACTAAATATATGCTTGGGCCAGATTCAGCTCAGAGGCCATCGCTTTTCAACTTCTGGTGGTTGGGATACCATTGGCAAACTTCCGAATGTCTGTCCAGCCAAGGGTGGGTAACAGTTTCCCCAGGGTCAGCATGAGGAGTGCAGAGAGGAGAAAACCATATCCGCGCTCTGTCCTTGAGGTGACTGGGGGCTCACCTGCAATGTGGTCTTGAATTGCCCTCCTGTGAAGCTCTGCGTGCTATTGGGACCACACAGACCATTTTCCCGTCAAATCCCTTTGTACTTACGTTCAGCTCTTGGTCCAGCCCTTGGTGTTTATTTCAGAGCATAGCATGAGAATCTGAAGAAAAGAAATATTTCAAAGCTTTTTGGGAGACTTCTCATATTACCTGATAGAACTAATATGTGTAACAATGTAATGTAAATTATAAGGCACAGTATAAATATTAATTGTGGTTTTTATTGTAGGTGCCAGTAGATGTTTTGCCATTATTGCCTGAATAAATGGTGGTTTAAACCTAGAGACCAGTTGTAATAATTTTTTGGAGGGGTACTTTCTTTTATTTGCACAAAACAAAGGGAGTAAGGACTGCAAGTTATCACCCCCTTTGGCCGATGTTCCTACTTGTCATCAGTGTCTGGTTCCCCTCTGCTCCCGGGCATCTAGGAGGACAGTATATCCCTGCTTGCTTGAAATTTGACTTGCCACGTGACTTGCCTTGACCAGTGAAACAGGAGTGGGAGTGACACATGTCCCTTCCCAGAGAAGACCTTTAATTGGTGGTGCTCACCTCTCCAACCTCTTTCCCTGATTCAGCAAGTGCGCAAACATCTAGCAATCCGGGGAGGTGACACAGAGTCATCACATGGAGGACAGCTACCCTACAGAATGGCCCTGACCTGTAAGAGATAATTCATACCACCAAGCTTTAGGGATTTGTTTCCATAGGTGAATCCTAGCTCATTATAACTGATACCAGATATATTTACATATAAATATATTTAAAATATGTATATTAAATACATATATTTATATTTAAATAAATACATTTAATATATATAAATATATAAGAATATATTTTATATATGTATATATAAACATAAACATATATATTACACATATATACATATATATTCACACATATGTACATATATATGCATATATATTATATACATATATTAACATACATATACTATGTATGTATATGTATGCATGTATTATATATATTAGGTCACTATTTATATAAACTAATATATAATATGGTATATAATATATATTATATAATACGATAGTAATTGTATATCTGTATCAATATAGCCAGTATATAATATATAAAAATAGTCAATATATAATATATTAAATTAATATATACCATATATAATATAACAGCTGTTGTATCTTATATATACCTAATATGATAAGCACTGTATCTTATATATATCTACTAGAATAGGCATAGTTTTATCTATATCTAATATATTCATCATATCTTATATATATAATTATATATTAATATATATTATATATTATTAATAATAATATAATATATTTTTATATATTATATATACAATTATAAATACTATATAATATTATATATTGTAATATATATTATATATTATATATCTATTATATATAATAAATATATATTAATATATCTATTATTATCTTATATATATCTATGCTATAGGCATGGCATCTTATATCCGTGTATTATATACACATGCATATATTAGCCCATTAGTTAACAAAAAAGTCACATTATGCTATGGAAGAGCACAGGCTTTGGAGGTAGACCCCGGTGTCTGTCCTGGCCCCTTTGCTTGTTCATTGAGTGACCTCCAAGACGTGGTTTCGTCATTTTTGAGATGAAGAACAATGACTGGGACCAACTCTCGGCTGGAGAAAAGGAGACACCGTGCAAGTTATGTATTACCCATCACCTTGAGGTTCTGTGTGTGTGGGGGTGTGTATCCACTCAGCAGGGGAGGCAAGCAAGGCCCCTAGAGGGTAAAGTGCAAGGAGGCGCCCACTCCCAGGCTCATGCAGGGTAGACACATACTTGTGTCAATACCGGTCCCTCCCCGGATGGGAGATGACAGCTTCTTGCTGGTCACAGCTGTGTCTGCTTCAGCTTTCTCCAGGGCCTACTCCCTCAAAGGAGTATGTAACATGATTTTCATTTATAGGGGAATAGACCAGCACTTTTGCTCTTACAGAAGAAGGACTGAGCCTTCAAAGAAAATTCTGCCACTAGCCCTAGACTACCCACTTCCTTAGTAGTGAATGGAGCTCTTGCTTTCTGGTTCGTGGTAGCTGTAATACTTTGAAACAAAAGGGTGTTTGGGAGTTGGGAGTCAAGCTGGGTTATCAAGGGGTGTTTGGTGATGCTGGAGATAATATTTACCCCCCGACTAGGCAGAATTCCAAATTATTAGTCGAACTAGACTAAACTAGGACTCATGGAAAAAACTTGCCAGTGCCTTTTAATAGCTGAGTCGGTTTAGACGTCTGGATGCAAAACTATCAGTGTTTTAGACATTGTACTTAGGAATATTCCAAAGTCACCAGGATAATGTACAACATACATCACTGGACTGCTCCTTATCTGTCCCTTTCCCCCCAGCACTTTATCAGTTTTCTTGGCAGAAAAGGAGGAGACAGAACAATTCATCTTTTTTTTTTGCCTTCTTTCACCTGACCACATGTGCACTATCAAATGAACTTGGGGAGGGGCACCTGGGTGGCTCAGTGAGTTAAGCGTCCAACTCTTGATTTCAGCTGAGGTCATGATCTCAGGGTTGTGGCATCCAGCCCTGAGTTGGGATTAAAAAATAAATAAAAATAAAATAAAATGAACTTGGGGAAAGACACTAGCTTGTTGTTTTTAAAAAAAGATTTATTTAATTATTTGAGAGAGACAGAGTGCATGAGTGGGAGGAGGAGCAAAGAGGGAGGGAGAGGGAGAAGCTCAAGCAGACTCCACGCTGAGTTGGTCTCTCGACCCTGAGATTATGACCTGAACCAAAACCAAAAGTCTGATGCTTCACTGAATTGAGCCACCCGGGTGCCCCCACTAATCCAGTTTCTTTAGTTAACGTAAAGTCTCAAAGTGTCAAGTTATACAGGGGCGCCTGGGTGGCACAGCGGTTAAGCTTCTGCCTTCGGCTCAGGGCGTGATCCCGGAGTCCTGGGATCAAGCCCCACATCAGGCTCCTCCGCTATGAGCCTGCTTCTTCCTCTCCCACACTCCCCCTGCTTGTGTTCCCTCTCTCGCTGGCTGTCTATCTCTCTGTCAAATAAATAAATAAAATCTTAAAAAAAAGTGTCAAGTTATACAATCCAACAAACATCTCAAAATGTTCATGGATTCTCTAGAGCAAGATTTGATACCATCCCAGATGAACAGGCAAAGGATCATTCTATTTCACAGGCACAGATGTTCCTGCTGTCATGTGATATATACATTCCAAAGAATGTTGAATTCTGCAAAATTGAGCACTTAAGAGAACAGGGCTTCTTTTCACCTTTGCACCTTTGTAACTAGACAACACAAACAATCATCATAAAAATACTAATACAGGGGCACCTGGGTGGCACAGCGGTTAAGCGTCTGCCTTCGGCTCAGGGCGTGATCCCGGCGTTCTGGGATTGAGCCCCACATCAGGCTCCTCTGCCAAGAGCCTGCTTCTTCCTCTCCCACTCCCCCTGCTTGTGTTCCCTCTCTCGCTGGCTGTCTCTATCTCTGTCAAATAAATAAATAAAATCTTAAAAAAAATACTAATACATTTTAAAAGGCATCGTTTCTAGAAAAATAGAAATTCTACTGAAATATGGCACTTTACCTTTAAAAAAAAGATGAAAGTGGCTTGGTTGGAGGAGACCTAAGGCAAGGAAAGCCTGCTGAGTTGTGAAGACAAGGGCATAATGCACAAAGCTTGGGGAGAACAGAGCAATATGTCCGTGTTATAAGGAGCACGTGGTTGAACTGAGGAAAGAGGAAGAATGTGGGGTGAGTGGCATCTTACACAGTATTCTATTCCTCCGGGGTTTGCAGCATTCAGCACTCTTGTGTACTTGATGCTGAGTTGTGTCTGACTTTAACACGCTGGGACAAATCATGTATGAATCCATGAAATTCCTACGTACATTATTCCCTCATTTGTTAATCACGTATGAAATAGTGTATGTTACAGAAATATGCATTTATGGAAGAACAGACTGGATTGTGTACTCTCAGGCATGAACTGTTACGACTGCGATCAAAGGAATTTTCAAGGAGCACAGGCAAGTGGAATCTTTTTTTTTTTTTTTTTTTTTTTTTTATTTTTTAATGATTTTTTATTATATTATGTTAGTCACCATACAGTACATCCCCGGTTTCCGATGTAAGGCTCGATGATTCATTAGTTGTGTATAACACCCAGTGCACCATGCAATACGTGCCCTCCTTACTACCCATCACCGGTCTATCCCATTCCCCCACCCCCCTCCCCTCTGAAGTCCTCAGTTTGTTTCTCATAGTCCATAGTCTCTCATGTTTCATTCCCCCTTCTGATTACCCCCCCTTTCTTTATCCCTTTCTTCCCCTACTGATCATCCTAGTTCTTATGTTCCATAGATGAGAGAAATCATATGATAGTTGTCTTTCTCTGCTTGACTTATTTCACTTAGCATTATCTCCTCCAGTGCCGTCCATGTTGTAGCAAATGTTGAGAACTCGTTCTTTCTGATTGCTGAGTAATATTCCATTGTATATATGGACCACAACTTCTTAATCCAGTCATCTGTTGCAGGGCATCTCGGCTCCTTCCACGATTTAGCTATTGTGGACATTGCTGCTATGAACATTGGGGTGCATATGGCCCTTCTCTTCACTACGTCTGTATCTTTGGGGTAAATACCCAGTAGTGCAATGGCTGGATCATAGGGTAGCTCAATTTTTAACTTTTTAAGGGACCTCCACACTGTTTTCCAGAGTGGCTGTACCAACTTGCATTCCCACCAACAATGTAGGAGGGATCCCCTTTCTCCACATCCTCTCCAACAATTGTTGTTTCTTGCCTTGTCTATTTTTGCCATTCTAACTGGCGTAAGGTGGTATCTCAGTGTGGTTTTGATTTGAATTTCCTTGATGGCTAATGATTTTGAACATTTTTTCATGTGTCTGTTAGCCATTTGTATGTCTTCATTGGAAAAGTGTCTGTTCATATCTTCTGCCCATTTTTTGATTTGTTTATTTGTTTCTCGTGTATTGAGTTTGAGAAGTTCTTTGTAGATCTTGGATACCAGTCCTTTATCTGTAGTGTCATTTGCAAATATATTCTCCCATTCCGTGGGCTGCCTCTTAGTTTTTCTGACTGTTTCCTTGGATGTGCAGAAACTTTTAATCTTGATGAAGTCCCATAAATTCATTTTATCTTTTGTTTCTCTTGCCTTTGGGGATGTGTCATGAAAAAGGTTGCTTTGGCCGATGTCGTAGAGGTTGTTGCCTATGTTCTCCTCTAGAATTTTGATGGATTCCTGTCTCACATCGAGGTCTTTCATCCATTTGGAGTTTATTTTTGTGTATGGTGTGAGATAGTGGTCAAGTTTCATTCTTTTGCATGTAGCTGTCCAATTTTCCCAGCACCATTTATTGAAGAGACTGTCTTTTTCCCACCGGATGTTTTTTCCTGCTTTATCAAATATTAGTTGCCCAAAGAGCTGAGGGTCCATTTCTGGGCTCTCTATTCTGTTCCATTGGTCTATGTGTCTGTTTTTGTGCCAGTACCATGCTGTCTTTGTGATCACAGCTTTGTAGTACAGCTCGAAATCCGGCATTGTGATGCCCCCAGCTTTGTTTTTCCTTTTCAACAGTTCCTTGGAGATTCGGGGCCTTTTCTGTTTCCATACAAATTTAAGGACTGTTTGTTCCAGTTCTTTGAAAAATGTCCTTGGTATTTTGATCGGGATAGCATTGAAAGTGTAGATTGCTCTGGGTAGCATGGACATTTTAACTATGTTAATTCTTCCGATCCATGAGCATGGAATATCTTTCCATCTTTTTATGTCTTCCTCAATGTCTTTCAAGAGTGATTTATAGTTTCTAGAATATAGGTCCTTTACGTCTCTGGTTAAGTTAATTCCAAGGTAACGTATGGTTTTTGGTGCTATTGTAAATGGGATGGATTCCCTAATTTCTCTTTCTTCGGTCTCGTTATTCGTGTATAGAAATGCAACTGATTTCTGAGCATTTATTTTGTATCCTGCCACGTTACTGAATTGCTCTATAACTTCTAATAATTTGGGAGTGGCTTCTTTTGGGTTTTCCATATAGAGTATCATGTCATCTGCAAAGAGAGACATTTTGACTTCTTCTTTGCCAATTTGAATACCTTTGATCCCTTTTTGTCGTCTGATTGCTGTTGCAAGGACTTCTAGTACTATGTTGAATAATAGTGGCGAGAGTGGGCATCCTTGTCGAGTTCCTGATCTTAAGGGAAAGGCTTCCAGCTTTTCCCCATTGAGAATAATATTTGCAGTAGGCTTTTCATAGATGGCTTTTATGAGATTGAGAAATGTACCTTCTATTCCTACACTCTGAAGGGTTTTAATCAGGAAAGGATGCTGTATTTTGTCAAATGCTTTTTCGGCATTGATTGAGAGGATCATATGGTTCTTGAGTCTTTTCTTGTTGATATGATGTATCATGCTGATTGATTTGCGAATATTGAACCACGCTTGCATCCCAGGTATGAATCCCACTTGATCGTGATGGATAATCCTTTTAATGTACTGTTGGATTCTATTAGCAAGTATCTTGTTGAGGATTTTGGCGTCCATATTCATTAGGGAAATCGGTCTGTAATTCTCCTTTTTGAGGGGGTCTTTGCCTGGTTTGGGGATCAAGGTAATATTGGCCTCATAGAATGAGTTTGGTAGCTTTCCTTCTGTTTCTATTTTTTGAAATAGCTTTAGGAGAATAGGTATTATTTCTTCTTTGAATGTTTGGTAGAATTCCCCAGGAAAACCGTCCGGGCCTGGAGTTTTGTTATTTGGAAGGTTGTTTATCACTGACTCAATTTCTTCATAATTAATTGGCCTGTTTAAGGAATCAATTTCTTCCGGTTTCAATCTTGGTAGTTTATAGGTTTCCAGGAAGGATTCCATCTCTTCCAGATTGCTTAGTTTATTGGCATATAGCTGTTGATAAAAATTTCTAATAATCCTTCCAATTTCAATGGTGCTCGTCGTGACCTCTCCTTTTTCATTCATAATTTTAATAATCTGGGTCCTTTCTCTTTTCTTTTGGATAAGTCTTGCCAGTGGTCTGTCAATTTTATTGATTCTCTCAAAGAACCAGCTTCTAGTCCTGTTGATCTGCTCTACTGTACTTCTGGTTTCTGCTTGATTGATTTCAGCTCTAATTTTGGTCAACTGCTTCCTCGTGCGTGGATTAGGCCTGTCCCTCTGTTGCTGTTCCAGCTTCTTGAGGTGAGAATATAAAAACTGCATTTTAGATTTTTCTATTCTTTTGAGTGTGGCTTGGATGGCTATGTATTTCCCCCTTAGGACTGCCTTTGCAGTATCCCATAGGTTTTGGACCACTGTGTTTTCATTCTCGTTGGTCTCCATAAATTGTTTAATTTGATTTTTGATTTCCTGGTTTATCGAGTCATTCCTGAGCAGGATGGTTCTTAGTCTCCAAGTGTTTGAGTTTCTTCCAAATTTTTCCTTGTGGTTGAGTTCCAATTTCAGAGCGTTGTGGTCTGAGAATATGCAGGGGATAATTTCAATCTTTTGGTATCGGTTGAGACCTGTTTTGTGTCCCAGAACATGGTCTATTCTTGAGAATGTTCCATGGGCATTAGAATAGAATGAGTATTCTTTGGTTCTGGGGTGTAGTGTTCTATATATATCTATGAGGTCCAACTCGTCGAGTATGGCATTCAAAGCCTTTGATTCTTTGCTTAGTTTTTGCCAGGGTGTTCTGTCTATTTCTGATAGTGGAGTGTTGAGGTCCCCTACTATTAATGTATTTTCATTTATATGTCTCTTTATTCTGGATAAGAGTTGGCTTGTGTATCTTGCTGCTCCCCTGTTGGGGGCATATATATTTATAATTGTCATATCCACTTGTTGAATACTTCCCTTAAGAATAATATAGTGCCCTTCTGCGTCTCTAACTATAGTCTGTAGTTTAAAATCCAATTTATCTGATATGAGAATTGCTACCCCAGCTTTCTTTTGAGGACCATTTGCGTGAAAGATGGTACTCCATCCCCTTACTCTCAGTCTGAATGCATCTTTGGGTTTGAAATGAGTCTCTTGTAGACAGCAAATGGATGGGTCATTTCTTTTTATCCAATCTGCAACCCTGTGGCGTTTTATGGGATGGTTCAAACCATTTACATTAAGACTGATTACTGATAGATATGATTTTAATGTTGCCATGTTGCCAGTAAAGTCTTTGTTTGTATTGGCTGTGACTTTCTGTTTTGTATCACTCTTGGGGCCTTTTTACTTTTATAGAACCCCCCGTAATATCTCCTGTAGGGCTGGTTTCGTAGTTACAAAATTGGTTAGTGACTGGCGATTCTGAAATGTCTTTATTTCTCCATCAATTCTGAATGACAGTCTTGCTGGATAAAGGATCCTTGGCTGCATGTTTTTCTCTGAAAGAGCTTTAAATATGCTCCCCCAACCCTTTCTCTCATTCCAGGTCTGTGTAGACAGGTCTGACGTAATTCTGATGCTTTTGCCTTGGTACGTGAGAAATTTCTTTGCCCTGGCCACTTTCAATACTGTATCCTTGCATCTAATATTTGCGAAATGCACTATGACGTGACGTGGCGTAGGTTTGTCGTGGTTGAGCTTGGGAGGGGTCCTCTCTGCCTCTTGGACACGAATGTTTGTTTCCCTTGCTAGATTAGGGAAGTTTTCAGCTACAATTTGTTCAAATATCTCTTCTAGACCTCTGTTTTTCTCCACCCCCTCGGGGATGCCGATGATTCTAACATTGGATCGTTTCATTGAGTCAGTAATCTCCCGTAACCTACATTCGTGGGCGTGGATTTTTTTAAGACCATCTTCTATTTTCATTTTTTCCTCTATTAACCCATCCTCCAATTCACTAACCCGTTCCTCTGCTTCTGTGACCCTGGCCGTCAGAGCCTCTAGTTTTGCCTGCATTTGGCTCATAGAATTTTTAATTTCTGTCAGATTCGCTCTCATTTCTGTCCTTAGGGATTCTATATTCTCAGTAACCTTTTCGTTTATACTTTTTTCAATTCTACTCATCATTTTGACCATCGTTACTCTGAATTCCATTTCTGATAATTTGGTTACATCCATATCCATTATTTCTGTGGCAGAGGCCACAGTCTCACTGTCTTTTCTTTGCTGGGGGGGGCTTCTCCTTCTTGTCATTCTGATGAAGAGAGGTTGTGGGGTTTCCAGAGCCCAAATTATTGACTGGGTCCCAGGCCGTGCCCCTTGTTTTATAGGGATCTTAGGGATGTGGGCTTCTTCTTTAAAGATTTTATTTATTTATGTGGCAGCCAACCAGCGAGAGAGGGACCAGAAGCAGGGGAGTGAGAGAGGAAGAAGCAGGCTCCCAGTGGAGGAGCCCGATGAGGGACTCCTTTCCGGAACGCCGGGATCACGCCCTGAGCCGAAGGCAGGCGCTCAATGACTGCGCCACCCAGGCGCCCGGGTTGTGGGCTTCTTGATTTTTCAGCCTGCCTTCTGGGGGAGGGGCCTGCCGCGCCGATACTCAGGCAGCCCTGTTTGGGTAGAGTCTCCGTGTCCCCTGCGAGGGGGGATGGGGATGGGCACTCCCTGACCCGGTATTTCCAGGCTTTTGTTCTCTGGCGGCTTTCCCTGGCGGTTTGCTGTGCCTCTTCTGAGAGTCAGAGCAGCAGCGGCTGAATTTCAGCCTCTGTCACGGAACAGAAGGATTGCGGCCCGTTCTCTACTAATGTTCTGGCCACTTTAACTCTGTTTCTGTTGGTGCTGCTCAACCCTGCAGCGTCCCGGGATGTGCGCCCCACACCCGGCGTCCCAGCCCTCACTTCCAGGGCCGGCGCGTCTCTGTCCTTTGTGTTTCTAACGCCGCCAGCCGCCCCGCGCGCGCTCCCGGATCTCCCGGTCTCAGTCTGGATCCAGTGAGCGCACCGGGATTCCGGGGTTCCGCGAGATGCCTGGTGGCGCGCGCACCCGGCTCACGGTCTCAGTCTGCTGTTTCGCGGGTGCCAACCGCAAGCCCCGCCCGCTCCCCCGTGCAAGTGGCTGCCGCTTCCCGGCGCCAGAACGCGGCGGCTCCCTCCCCCTTCCGTTTATCTTCCGATATCTGTGCACAGTTTCATGGCTCCCCGCTTCGTACCTCAATACTCAGCGCTGGAGATGTTCATTTGTAGAGATCCAGATGCGTCTTCCTGCGTCTCAGGCTGGTTCCGTGGTTGTTCAGGCTGGTCTGGTACCGATCCAGCTCGACTCGGAGGACCGGCTGAAAACGGTGTCTCCTACTCCTCCGCCATCTTAACTCCTCCAGAGGCAAGTGGAATCTTGACCAAAGAGACTCATATGGTCTCTCATCAGCTTCATTCACCAATTTTCTCTTCTTATCCAGAAGGAAACTCACATCAACTTTTTTGTATTGACTTCCATATAGTATTAGTTCATAAAAGAAGCTCCTCTCTTTTTTAAAAAAGCATGACACTTATAAACAAACGAGGTAAAATAGTTTAAATAAGGTTAGTGAAAACTTTCACAGTAAATGGATCCAGATTTGGGTAGGGAGAGAGGTTTGGCTTCCCAGTTTCTCTTCTGTTAGTCACCGTTGGCAGGGGAAATTGTTATCCCGAAGGCATCTAGCTATTTTAGGAGAAACAAAATCTTAAGCTTTTTAAATTTTTTAAGCTATTTGGAGGCCTGGCAAAATCCCATACATGTTTGCTGTTTTGGGTTTAGTTTTGCTGAACACTTTGCCTATTCAAAATCAAAGGGAGATTTAATCTGCACGGTATGTTTCTGATTATTTGTATGTAAGTCAGCAAAATGGTGCTCGGTCAGAGTTATTTATTTATTTTTTTCCTCTCTTTAATTCTCATTGCACTTCATGAATTTTTTCCCCCATTTCCTCTCTTTGGCTTTAATTTAATGAATGTCCTTTTCATGGACAATAAAATATTTGCATTTTGAGAGGCTCAGATTTTGTCAGAACATCAATATTCCCAAAGTGGGACACGATGCATTTCCCATAAGGAATGCTGGGGCTGTTATGAAGCCAGAGGTGGGGCTTGGAAACCTTTTACTACGTCTTTGATTTCTTGAGTTGCCTTTTTGTTGGTAGTTCTTAGATTGAATATGGTTGCTTTGGTATTAGGAATAAGGGAGAGCAACAGTACAGCAGCACCACCAGCAACCCTCCCATCTTTATTACCCCTCCCCTCCTTTCCCCTGCACAAACACTCCATCTTGCCATTGCTTTAAAAAGATTAGCTTCAAAGTCACAAGTTGAAAGAATCTGCAGTATTTTTACGACCCGTCAACTTCGAGATAGTATTAAAGTCTGTTGGGCAATTTGACTTTCCCTCCTTTGCTTCTCCAAATGTCTCCTTTTATCTCATTCTCCTGTTATTCTACCTTCCCAAATGAACTTGCTCAGCTTTTCCAGATTTTGCGTTTCTGACCAGCGTCAAGAAGCGTTTGGCTCGCAGACTGCTGGCTTGGAGCGCTGGCCTCAGCAGGAAGCCCTGGGGGACAGCTGGTATCCGAGAGACTGGCGGGTCCGTGGCTCCACGGCAGGTCCCAGGCTGCGAACAGAAGGCAGGACTCTGGCTCTGGCTCTTGGTCATCAGCTCCCTTCAAGCACTTCTCCCGGAGCCTACAGAATGTGGTGAATTCAGGGGGAAACTGGGGTCTGGATAAGACAACAACAGGAAGGCAAAAACTGGGGACTTGGCATTTATTTATTCTTTGCTTAAAATGATTCAACCTTGCCCGTGAAGAGCAGGCCCATCTTTTTCCCCACCCATGGAACACATTTCCTCTGGACAACGCCTACACTCGCAAGCTGAAATCTTGAATCATTACTGGTTTTATTTACATGTACTTTCTAGCTTTAATTTATGATACGGTTTTCTTGGGTTTAGACTGTATTTCTTCAGCCTTTAGCAATACAGATTCCTTCAACTAAATAAAATTAATAACTTGTTTCCAGATTCACTGCCTGGGGTGGGTTAGAAGGTCAAGAAAAACAGAAGGAATGCAATTATATAAAAGCCAATTCAAGGATAGCGTTTAATATTTTTCAAGTAACAGCTTTAGTGAGATCTATTTCACATACCGTAAAACTTGTTCACAGTGCACGATTCAGTAGTTTTTAGTATATTCACAAAGTTGTGCAACCATGAACACTGTCTAATTTCAGAACATGTTTGTCACCCCAAAAAGAAACCTGGTACACTTTAGCAGACAACACCCCCCCCCACCCGACCCCATTCACTCTCCCCCCAGCTCCTGTCAACCATGAATCTATTCTTGTCCTTCTGGATTTGCCTAATATGGACATATTATATAAATGAAGTTATACAATACTTGATCAGTTGATGGATATTTGGGGACGATTTTGCTTATGAGTAACACTGCTACGAAGGTTCACGTACAAGTTTAGTGTGAACGAACATGTGTTTAGTTTTCTTGGGTGGAATTGCTGAGTCATGAGAAAACTCTAGACTTTTGAACAACTGCCTGTTTTCCAGAGTACCTGCATCATTTTATATTCCTACCAGCAGTTTCCAGGAGGGCTCTAATTTCTCTACATTTTTGCCAACACTTGCTATCGTCTTTCTTTTTTATTTTAGACCTTCTAATGGGTGCGGACTGGTATTGCATGGTGGTTTTGATCCGTATTTCCCTCATGGCTAATGGTGTCGAGCATCTTTTCAAGTACTTGTTGGCTCTTTGTATATCTTCTTTGGAGAAATGTCTACTCACATCTTTTACACATGAGTCATTTATCTTTTTATTGTTGAATTGCAAGAGCTCTTTATATATTCTGGATACAATCCCTTACATATGATTTGCAAATATTTTCTCCCATCCTGTGGGATATCTTTTCACTTTCTTAACGGTTTCCTTTAAGACATGAAAGTTTTTAATTTTGATGAAGCTCGAAGTATCTACTTTTCTTTTTGTCATTTGTGCTTTTGGTGCATATCTAAGAAACCATCGCCCAATCCAAGGTCCTGAATATTTACTCCAATATTTTCTTCTAAGGGTTTATAGTTTTAACTGTTACATTTGAGTCTTTAGTCCATTTTGAGTTAATTTTTGTATATGGTGTGAAGTAGGGGTTCAACTTCTTTCTTTTGCCATCAATATTCATTTGTCCCAGCACCATTTGTTGAAAAGAGTATTTTGCCCCCCATTAAATTGTCTTGGCATTTTTGTTGAAAATCCAGCTCTATTTTTGGACTCTCAATTCTATTCCGTTGACCTGTGTCTATCATTAGGCCAGTACCACGCTGTCTTGATTATTGTAATTTTGTAGTAAGTTTTGAAATTGGGAAGTATGAAGTCCTCCAACGTCTTTTTCAAGATAACGTTGGTTGTTGTGAATTCCTTACATTTCCGTATGAATCGGAGATCAACGTGTCAACTTCTGCAAAAATTGCAGCTGAGAATTTAATAGTGAATTACATTTGTTTTAAAAGGAAGAAGAGACTATTACTCAACCACTGCTATTACATTTATCTTAAAAAATAAGAAGACAAAACAACTGTGAAGTGTTTGTGTAGTGAGCCAGGGAGGCAGAATAAATTGTACGGGGTGTTTAGAATCAGGGAGGTCTGCGTTCCTTCTGAGTGCACCAATTACTAATATGATTTTTTGTAAGTTACTTAACTTTTCTGTTTCCTCAGAAAAAAACTGTAAAGTTGAAATAACAATGGGTACATTGTAGGGTGACTGTAAGGATCAAATCAGGTAACATGTTTTTCATGCTCCTGGCACAGTGCCTGGCATATCGGTGCCCAGTATATAGTAGCAATTATTACTGTTATTGGACATTCCCCACTTCTGTTAAGAAGAGAATTAGAAGGAATGAGACAAATTATAGACCTAATTATGCAGATTATAATATAAAGGGGAGCTCTTGGCACCTATTGTGAATAGCTTATTAAAAGAAGACTTGGCTTCTTCACCTGATGAAATCGAAGTGAGCAGGACAGCCCACAGTGCAGGGAATTTTAAAGTATATTAATGCCTGAAAAGAGAAGAATATAATGCACCCACGGTTTCAATGTGTGGTGTGAGGTCTGTGAAGGTCAGAGCTCTCATCTTAAGCTGTTTTTTGCTTTCTCCATTATCCTTGTCTTGGAGTGCACAGTGGAGTTTTCCAGAGGCTAGATGACATATGATGATGTCAGTGCTGTAATGGGTAATGGAACGTGGGCTCTGTATTCTTGTGTTTTAGACATTTTTTTTTTTAGTTTTAATATGAAATATGGTAAATATCAATAGACATACCCTCATATGCGGAAGTTCTCTGGGGTCCTCCATAATTCTTAAAGCATAAAGGTGCTGAATCAAAAATTTGGGAACTTCTGTAATAGACAAACCCTGGGATAACAGTAACAACACATGTTTTGAAAACCTTATACTGGGCTAAGTGTTTTCTTGGCATCATCTCATTGAAGCTTGATGACACGCCATTGTTGTATCTCATTTTGGTGGTAAGGAAACTGGTCCTGAGTAAGATTAAGTAAACTGTTGAGAGTCGCATGGCTGGTAAGCAGCAGAACTAGGATTTGAATCCACTGCATCTTGATTCCTGGGCTCTGTCTTAAGATTTTGTAGTCTTGGAGATTCAGAGGGTATTAAGCTTCACAGTGAACTCTTGCTCTGGGATCTGAAGAGCTGAAAGTCCGAGGTATGTGCTGAGCACACTTCTAGAAGCCGGTTTTGTATTATGAATCTTTAGTGAGTTGATTGGAACAAAAAGCCGAGGCCAGGATTGCGTCCATAATATTCCCAGAGATCTTGCCTTGACATTCCTGGCTCTTTCCAAAAGGGGTTTGTTGGCTGCCCTATGTCCTTTACCTCGTTAGATTTATGAGCTCCTGATTGCAGCAGGGGAGAACTGGCCAGCGCTACAAGCCCTGCTGCGGGGGCTGAGTAATCACTAGCTCCCAAGTGAAATTCGGGCAGAGAGTAGGACAGCCAGGAAGGTTACAGGCGGGGCTACGCCTCCACATGCAAGCTTTTTTTGGTGCCAATGTCTGCACTTTTGGCATTTAAGAAACAAAAGGGAACTAGGGATAGCAAAGTGAGATGAGGGTGGGGGGCTGTCACAGGCACTGTTAGGAAAAAGGAAAGAAGGAAGAAAAGAAAGGGAGGGTGGAAGAAAAGAAAAGAAGGGAGAAGAAATGACCCCAATATTTTTATATTTTGAAAAATTCTTGACTTGACTTTTTCAATGTTATGGATATCAGAAATTTACCTAATTAATTTCCATTAGTAAAAATTCTTCTAAAAAATTACCACTTATTATGTGTGTGACCCACAGGAGACTCGAAGGCCTGACTTTGCCCATGTCACCAAGCCCTGAGCAAGTTCACCTTTGGCAGGTAAACTGATCCCATTCACCCCCAATTTCCTGATGAAGGAACTAAAGACCATAGAGTCTCAGGGGTTTGCTTGAGATCCCACAGTTGGTTTACAACGTGGACACCATGTTATTTTCCCTTCTCCATATGTTCCGCATTTCTGGATTTTAAGGACCAGCGAGTTGTTTTTTTGTTTGTTTGTTTGTTTTTTAATGGAAGTGTGTGTGTGGGGGGGAGGGATGAATATAACATAACATTGCCAATTTTTTGTTTTATCAAGTAAAGACATTAAGAAGCCATAACTACTATCTGATGTCTGTAGTTCTCACTGAAGAAAGGACTTTTGTGTGTATTCTAACATCTTTTGAAAAAGCTTAAATTTAGCTCTATGCAGTACTCTAGATTTTTCTACTTTCCCTTATTTGGAGGCAGGATGGGGTAAACTTCACCAAGACTACTCTTTGTCCTCAAGCTGATATTTGACCACTAATGAGCTATACAGCTATTTTTCTTTTTTAAAAATTTATTATTGAAGTATACTTGGCATCCATGTTGTCTTTTATTTCAGTCTCAGGTGTAAAATGTATTGATTCAACAATTCTGAACATTATTCAACGCTCACCATGATAAGTATAGTCACCATTTGTCACCACGCAGCATTATTACAATATTATTGACCATCTTCCCTATGTTGTACTTTTCATTCTTGTGCTTATCTATTTTATAGCTGGACATTTGCACCTCTTAATCCCCAACATCCACATCTCCTCTAGCAACCACCAGTTTATTCTCTGTATTTAAGAGTCTGCTTGTTTTTTGTTTATCTGTCTGCTTTATGTATTTAGGTGCTCTTATATTGGGTGCATAGATATTTACAACTGTTATATTCTCTTGTGGAGCTGATCCCTTCTTCATTATGTAGTGTCCTTTTTTGTCTGTTGCTACAGTCTTTTTCTTAAAGTGTACCGTGTCTGATATAAGCATTGCTAACCTAGCTTCTTTTTTTGTTTGTATTTCCATGAAATATCTTTTTAATTCTTTCACTCTCAGTCTGTGTCTTTAGGTCTGAAGTGAGTCTCTTGTAGTCCGCATATAGGTGAGTCTTGCTTTTTTTTTTAATCCATCAGTCACCTTACGTCTTAATTATTTTTTATCTGACTATAGTTGATACAATGTTGCATTAGTTTCAGGTGTATGACATGGTGATTCAACTTCTCTGTTATGCTATGCTTACCACAAGTGTGGTATTATTGTAATACCATTGACTATATTTCCTTTTTTTTTTTTTTAAAGATTTTATTTATTTATTTGACAGAGAGAGAGACAGCCAGCGAGAGAGGGAACACAAGCAGAGGGAGTGGGAGAGGAAGAAGCAGGCTCCCAGCGGAGGAGCCTAATGTGGGGCTTGATCCCAGGACTCTGGAATCACGCCTTGGGCTGAAGGCAGACGCTTAACGTCTGAGCCACCCAGGTGCCCCCATTGACTATATTTTCTATATTATACCTTTTATTTCCCTGACTTATTCATTTTATTTTTTTAAAGATTTCATTTTTAAACAATTTCTACACCCAACATGAGGTTCAAACTCACAACCCCAAGATCAAGGGTCACATGCTCCACCAAGAGAGCCAGCCAGGCAGCTCCCCCAACCCCCGACTTACTCATTTTATAACTGGAAGCCCGTAGGTCCTATTCCTTTTCACCATTTCCCCATCCCCCCTTCCCTTTGCCAACCATCAGTTTGCTCTCTGTATTTATAGGTGTGATTTTACTTTTTGTTTGTTTCTTTATTCATTTGTTTTGTTTCCATAAAAAAGGATGAGATTTTGCCATCCGTGACAACATGGATGGACCTAGAGGGTATTATGCTGAGTGAAATAAGTCTGACTGAGAAAGACAAATAACATATGATTTCACTCATATGTGGAGCTGTACTTTTAATTCAAGAGGAAGGTGGAGCAAAACCCTCCCATAGTCTCTTCTTTGAGGGTGAGAGTGAGCCCTGCTTTCTGATCATTTGAACAGCAGGTGTGAATTCTAATGCTTGTAAACTGAGCCCCCAGGGTTGGGCTGCAGCCAGTCCACTGAAAGCCGTATGTAGTGATGCCTGAATTCCCACGAGGGCCGTGTCCACCTGGCCTGCATTCCTGGCTAACTGTTGGGGCCAAGAAAGTGACTGATGAGAATCTGTGGGATGGCTTTTCTTTCCATTTTCACTTGGATTCCAAACTGATGCGATGTAGCAAAAGGTTTATGGGAGCATTAAACATCTCCACTAATTGTCTGACCTTCTGTGATTGGGGCTCTGCACGACATCAAGGCTCTAGTTTTCAACGTAAGCTGAACTCAGCTGACCACAACCAGAAAAACAGAAATAACTGACCTTAGTTGGACTTTACCATGACTTCCATAGCAATGCTCTTTGGCTTTCCCAATGAAAAAGTTATAAACATATTAAATCGGAACGGGTGAATGTGATTGCACAATATGTCTGCTATTATAGGTTAGAATGTGGAAAAAATTCCTCTCTCAAGCCGGTCCATTTGTTAGGGTGTCCAGCACACCAGTAGATGACCAAGAGGCTTGGTCATTTCAGGCGACTGGCTAGCCAGTGGGGTGGTCACATTTCACCCCTAAATTCTGGGGTAATCTTAGGAACTCTCAGGCCTTCTAGGGGATTCTGAAAAGTCTGAATGACAGTGGGTCATGGGGAATTTGCTAGAGTAGAGGCTTCACGCAGGAAGATGTTAGTCCTTATGCATGTGCCCAGGACACTAATGATGGGACCCCTTTTCAGCCCCGGACAGTTTTCCTCTTGATTTATTGTTCTGTTCCTGAGCCCCTCTGCTCGAACTTCCCATCTCCAGGTTGGTTTTGGAAACTCTAGGATCAGTTTGCTCTTTCTGGGGGCTGCAGGGTGTGTTGTGCCTTAGAGCAATAATGGGAGTTAATTAAACCAAACTACTGTGTATTTCCAGAGATCAACTGTGTGCAAGTCCCTGAGTCTTTTTTTTTAATTTTTTAAAATTATGTAATGTTAGTCATCATACAGTACATCATTCGTTTTTGATGTAATGTTCTATGATTCATTGTTTGCCTATAACACCCAGTGCTCCGTGCAATACGTGCCCTCCTTAATACCCATCACCAGTCTATCCCATTCCCCCACCCCCCTCCCCTCTGAAGCCCTCAGTTTGTTTCCCTGGAGTCCCTGATTCTTGTCACCTTGTTCAAGATAGTGGCACAGGAAAAAGGGCTGAGAAATCTGGAGTCCTTAGAAGTTTGAGACTTTAGAATGGGTCACATGTTGACATAAGAGTATTGATTGATATATGGGGGCACCTGGGTGGGTCAGTCAGTTAAGCATCTGCCTTCAGCTCAGGTCATGATCTCAGGGTCCTGGGATCCAGCCCTGCGTAGGGCTCCCTGCTCAGCGGGGAGTCTGCTTCTCCCTCTCTCTCTGCCTTCCCCCCTCCCCTCCCCCTGCTCGTGCTCTCTCTCTTGCTCTCTCTCTCAGATAAATAAGAATCTTGAAAAAAAAAAAGCATACTGATTGATTTAGCACATTATTTACTTAGTACTTACTTTCCATTGTGATCTCACGGAACAACCCATGGTAAGTGTCTACTATGCCCATTGTACTGAAGCTCAGGGAGGCGAGGTGTTTTGCCTGAGGCCAATGGCTAATGAGTGTCAGATCTGAGGTGCTTGCCTTTCTAACTCCAAAGCTGGTTATGCTGTGCTGATTCCCAATCCCCTTCTCCAGGCCCTGTACAGGAAATACACTGCAAGGTTATCCTTGGAACCACTAACTCATCTCAAAAGCAATGATCTTTATCATTGTACTGCTGTTTTGTGGCGTTTTTGCAGTCATTCTAATGACACCAATCTTATCCCAGCTACCTGAAGGACAGTCGTGATGGAGAAGAATGTTCCAGCTGCTTCTCTCTGTGGAGACTCATCTGACCCAAACCCAAGTTCATGAACCTAAGGTCTGCAGGAACGACATCTCCAGCTCGGTCTGTCCTGCTTAGAAGACTGATCTTCTTTGGCTGGAAGACGGTGAATCATTTCTCACCCCTGTTGCTCAAATGCCCATTGAGTGTGTGGGGCCTGCCTTCATGAACCATGAATGATGAAAGCAGGTTCAAAAAAGCCGTCAGCAGAAATAGGGGTTTCAATCCAATTAGATCCTTGGAGTCGGCTCACAACTTGCTGGCTATCACTAAATTTCAAAAATGGTTTTTGCCACTTTCCAGGCCTGGGCTGCAAAAAGCCTGGAGCTTTAATGACCTTCTCTGTCCATTAAGGGATGT
This sequence comes from Ursus americanus, assembly GCF_024610735.1. Taxonomy (NCBI): domain Eukaryota; kingdom Metazoa; phylum Chordata; class Mammalia; order Carnivora; family Ursidae; genus Ursus; species Ursus americanus. Next base: position 26,031,055 of record NC_142160.1, on the reverse strand, counting down.
GATAGACATGAAGTTTTATAAGGTAAGGGCCAAAAATGGATTGGGCTTTCGATGCCAAAATTCCATTAAGCCTGCAATAAAGGACGTAGACGATCTATTTAGCAGATATATTTTCAGGTAGTGAAACCAAGTAAAATAATAAAACCTTTTAAATTTAATGTTTTTTCTAAGACCTGATCATTTAAAAGAAAAAAAAAACGTTCTTAATGTGGCTGGGTAATATGTTTTTTTGCTCTATTTTTCTTCAGGGGCCTAGTTACTTTTCTCCGTTCCCTGGGGGCAAAATAATTTTGCTGTTATAGTATGTTGGCTCATGAGATAGATACAGGGCCCTTGCTCGTTCTTTCTCTAGACTGACTTCTCTCTGCTTCTGTCACCAAAAAGACCACAGGGGATGAGGCAATTCCCCCAAGCAGCCCTTATGATCTCGTTCAGCCCTGCCTGCTTAGTATTTGTTCATCCTCTTTAACTAAAATGAAACAGCATTTGGTTTGTTCTGAGTGTGTTACTAACCATCATTATGACTTGATCGGAGATTGGTTAAGAGAGGAAGTTGCATAAATCCATTTAGTACCTGTCTAGTTCTTGAAGTGGGAGGAAAAGCTGCTAAAAAGAATAAATCCTTTGATGCAAGAATACATTTCCATCACCAGGGAGCCAGCGATTTTGTTCCCGGAATGTGAGCGAGCACATGGTTATAGTTCCAGAGAAATAGCAGCAGAGGCCCGAAAATGTAGGTGCAAAGCAACCATAGGGGAAAGTCAGTGTTAGAGGTAAAAGTGATTTCAGTGATGCTGCAGGTGCATCTGGTTTCAATGCCTGGGTGCCGGTGAAGAGTAAGCAGAGCTAGCTTTAACCAGGATCGGATTTGCCAAGTGACCGTGACGGTGGGAGACGGGAAAGGAGGGCACGGCCATAAGTGCACTGAATTGAGAGTGAGGGCCTCTGGAGTCTCATTTGAAAGTGTGAGTGCTGACAAAGGAGTGTGTTCAATTGTCTGGGGGTCCTCGTGGGGCTGAGGATTGATAGCGGGGGTGATGGTAGTGGTCCTAGGCAGACAATAGGGGGTTCAGATGCGAGCTGCTGGAGGTGAAGTATTTACAGGTCATGACAAGATCCAGGACGGGGCCACGAGAGCTGCTGTCTGTACAGGCAGGTAGAGGAAGACATCACGGCTAAGTAGGGAGGACCAGGAACCCTGTCCTCCTGAACAAAACAAAAGCCCAAGAGAAGGCGGACCAACCAAACCCAAATAACAACAAAAATCCGTCAACATCGCCACTAAAATAGAGTCACGTACTGTTTAATAATGAAGGCGCCTAAAAGAAAACAACCCAAGAACATTACCAGTAAAAGGAACAGACAACTTCTGACCAAAGAAAAGCCTGGCACAGGACTACGGATGGCTGATAGAGAGAACGTCTCAAGGGAAAGCCGTCAACGAGAAAAAGAGAGGTTTCCATTTGGGAAAATTGACGGTTCACAAAGGAGACGTGATCAGGATGAATCTTTATGTTCCTGACAATGTAGACTTGAAATATGCAAAAAATCAAAGGATTCGGGGAAACAGATAAAGTCTCAATCCCGGTGGCAAATGATAGTAAGTCAGACACCCTCATAGGCACAGTTCGTAAACAGAAGTTAGAAGTACAAAGACACGAGCGCATGTAAATAGTTCGTCCTTATGTTGGAATCTGTGAGCGTCTCTAAGGAGTTACTGAACATGGTGCAAACGGCTGACAGCACTAAGATCCCACTAACTATGAGAACAAAATCCAAAGTTTATGAACAAGTAGCTGATTGCTTTTATCAGACCAAAGCTTAAGTCTTAAAACCGAAAAATGATGGAGTGAAATGGGCCTCAGCACTTTAATGGCATTCTGCCTCTAACTTCCAATTCCTGTTCGTGTGGAAGACATAAGCCTTAAGTCGTGAAATTCGCATTTTAGCTGGTTGCCGGCTGTAAGTTAATATGCAGACTTACTTCGCTCACCCCTGCCCCCAGCTTATGCACAATGCTTTGAATGTTCTGTGTTTTCCTTGCCTTTGATTGCCATTCCATCCCCGGATTCTCATTTCCTCCTCTCCTGAGTTTTGGCCGGCATAATTTTGGAACTTAAAAAAAAAAAAATGCATCCTCTGTCTTTTCTCATAGGCTTCGTTTGCATTTTAGTCTATTTTGGAAATTTTTTCTACGATGTCTTCAATATGCTTTATTTCCTGTTTTTATAAGCTTTATACAACTTAAGAAAAATGTGATCCAAGACATGTCTGGGTGAGAGGTGATGATTATTATTTTTTTACTGTAATAGGGACTATATTGTGCTGCAGTGTCTACGTTGGGTATGGCTGTTTGCGGAGTTGTCTTTAGACGACAGTGACGAGAGTATTTTCCGGGGCTCTTCATCTTGGTGACCTGGGTGCCCGGGAAGGCACCCGATGGGACACACATGCCGACAATTAGCCTGTATGCACTGCACACCCTCTCATTTCCAAAGAAGGAAGTGGAATAGTTTCTGCTATCCTTCCTTTAGCCCCACTTCCTTGTTTTCCATATTAACGGTATAGGTCACCCTTGACCAACATGGTTTGAATCATGGGGGTCCACTTATGTGAGGATTTTTTTCCCAATTAATCCAGTACTGTAAATGTATTTTCTCTTGTGAGTTTCTTCATAACATTTACTTTTCTCTAAATTATTTTATTAAGAATATAGTATATAGGGGCGCCTGGGTGGCACAGCGGTGAAGCGTCTGCCTTCGGCTCAGGGCGTGATCCCGGTGTTATGGGATCGAGCCCCACATCAGGCTCCTCTGCTATGAGCCTGCTTCTCCCTCTCCCACTCCCCCTGCTTGTGTCCCCTCTCTCGCTGGCTGTCTCTATCTCTGTCAAATAAATAAATAAAAATCTTAAAAAAAAAAAGAATATAGTATATAATACATATAACATACAAAATACGTGTTATTCGACCGTTTATATTCTCGGTAAGGCTTCCAGTCAACAGGGGGCTATTAGCAGTTAAGTGTTTGGAGAGTCAGAAGTTATACCGGGATCTTTGACTGCATGGGAGGTCAGTGCCCTTGACCCCCACGTTATTCAAGGGTCAACTGTACTTCATTATTCAGTAAAATGCATACATCGTAAGTGTTCAGCACAGGGAATTTTGACAAATGCATATACCCTGATTACAACATAAAACAATTCCATCATTCTAGAAAGTTCTTTCATACTTCTTTCCAGTCAATTCCTATTCTCACAGCCCTCATCTACAGGTAACCACTGGCTGCTTTCTGTCATATAGCTCAGCTTTCTGTGTTCAAGAACTTCCTGTAAATGGGATCACACACATGTGTTCTTTCATTAATGCATCATTTCACTCAGCGCGTTATTTTTGAGATTTATCTGTGATATGTATATCAGTAGTGTATTCTTTTTTTTTTTTCTCTGTAGTATTCCTGGATGAATATGCCACAATTTTTTTGGTCATTTTTTTAGGCTTACATTTTAGTTAGTGAACATCCAATGCAATATCATTTTCTGGAGTAGAATTCAGTGATTCATCACTTACGTACAACACCCAGGGCTCATCACAACAAGTGCCCTCCTTAATCCCCAGCCCCCACCTAACCCATCCCCGCCCCCTCCCTCCATCACCCTCAGTTTGTTCTCTATTGTTAAGAGTCTGCTATAGTTTGTTTCCCTCTCTCCTTCTTTCTTTTCCCCCTTCCCGTATGTTCATCTGTTTTCTTTCTTAAATTCCACATATGAGTGAGATCATATGTGTACCAGCTTGTTAACTCATTTTTCTATCGATGGAAATCTGCGCTGTTTTCAATTTTTCCTTTTATGCATAAAATTGTTATTTATGGACAGGGCTTTTTATGAAAACATACCTTTGTTTCACGTGGTCTATATCTAGGAGTGTTATTGCTAGGCCAGAGGGTAGGTGAATATTTAAATTTATCAGAGAGTGCCAATTTGTTTTCAAAGTGACTGTATGGCTTTAAACTCCCACCAGCAATGTATGAGAGTTCTAGTTGTTCCGCGTCTGTGTCAACGCTTGGTAGCTTTAGTTTTACTTTTAGCCATTATCGTGACTGTGTAAAGACTGTGTAAAGGTATCTCCCTGTGGTTTTGTTTCATATTTCCTTGATAGCAAATGAGGTCGAGCACCGTTTCATGTGCCTGCTGAGTGTCTTTGTCCATTCTGGATGGTAACACAAGAATACCATAGACTGGGTAGCTTTACCACAAACATTTATTCTTTATAGTTCTGGAGGCTGGGAAGAGACCAGTTCCTGGCTTGTAGACATCTGTTTTCTTGCTGTATCCTCACAAGCTGGAGAGAAGGAGACATAGAGGAATAGAGATAGAGATAGAGAGATAGAAGGGTAGGGATAGAGATAGACAGAGATGGGGGGGCTCTTCTGTTGAGTTTCTTCTTATAAGGGGTGCTAACTAATCATCTCCTTTTTTTTTTAATTTTATTTATTTATTTGACAGAGATAGAGATAGCCAGCGAGAGAGGGAACACAAGCAGGGGGAGTGGGAGAGGAAGAAGCAGGCTCATAGCTGAAGAGCCTGATGTGGGGCTCGATCCCACAACGCCGGGATCACGCCCTGAGCCGAAGGCAGGCGCTTAACCGCTGTGCCACCCAGGCGCCCCTAACTAATCATCTCCTAATGACTGAATCACCTCCCCTGGTCCCACCTTCTAATACCATCATATTGGAAAATTTCAATATATGAAATTTGGGGGGTGACACAAACATTCAGCCCATTACATTGAGCATCTGAATATCTTCTTTTTAAGTCTTAAACCAATTTTTAGGGCACCTGGTCTGTTCAGTCAGTTAAGCCTCTGCCTTTGGCTCAGGTCCTGATCCCAGGGTCCTGGGATTGAGTCCTGTGTTGGGATCCCTGCTCAGTGGGGAGTCTGCTTCTCCCTCTCCCTCTGCCCCTCCCCCCACTCATGTTCTCTCCTCTCTCTCATGTGCATTCTCTCAAATAAATAAATAAAATCTTAAAAAACCAGTTTTATTGGGTTACTTGTATTCTTAATATTTCATTTCCTTTTGGAGAGCTTAAATTATTAATATGCTCAAATCAAGAGCCAGCCAGCTAGATGCTTGGACTACCACAGGCTTTCAGATGTGATGTGTGAATCAGTACAATAAACTGCTGAGGTCAATGCATTTTTCTCATTTTACAGAATAGGACGCTGAACCTCAGACAGATTGAAAACCTCTCTCAAAGTGGAAACTTCCTGAATTGAAGTATATGGCCCCTGGTAGTCAGTTTCACCAGATTTTACCAAGAAAAAGGTGGGAGGGAAGACATCACAGAAGAAAATTCATTGTCCTTGAAATTGGCCCTGGCTTTTTCAAAAAAAAAAAATCGTTTTCAAAAACTAATCTTTTATTTGAGAATACTTAGATAGTTATGGAGAAGTAGCAAAGATAAATGCAGAAAATTGCCATATATCCAACCGGTCCTGTTCTTCCTTTAAAGCTTTATTGAGAAAAAATTCATACACCTACCACTCATCCATTTACAATGAAACGGTGTTTAGTATATTCACATATATGGGCACGCACCCACCCCACGGTCAATTTCCAAACATTTCATCATCTCAAAAAGAAACTCCATACACTTTAGATATCATCCTCCAGCCCTAAGCCACCACTAATCTGCTCTGTCTCTGTAGATGCACCTGTCCTGGATGTTTCATGTGACGAACCACACAATCCGTCGTCTTTTGTTACTGGCTTGTTTCGGTGTTGGCTGTTCTTAAGCTGCTGTGGGCACCACCACTCCTGGGCACTCTGCAAACTCCATTTCCAGTCCCCTTGTGGTCGGCTGTGGCACGTGGCTGAGTTCTGACCAAAGAGGTCCAAGCAGAAGTGATGTGTGTTTCTAGACTTGGCCCTTTGCAAGCAAAACCAAACCAAACATCCCAGCCCTCATCCTCATGTTCTTTTCTCAGACTTGGCTTGAATGAGAAGAATTCTAAAGACCTAGACAAAGGCGAAAGCAGAAGACGAGAGGAGCCTGGGACACTGAATGAGGAGCAGAACCCTCTCCTGACCCCTCCTGAACAGCAGCGGGGACTCTAAACAAATGTTTACTGTGTCAATGGAGCCGCTGGGGTTTAGGAGTGGTCAGCTTCCAGCAACTAGTCTTATCTACCTCTCCTACTAATGCATTCTGTGGAAGCCCGCGAGCGTGTGTACTTCTAGCGTATCCAAAACTCCAATCATGCCTGTCTTTTTATTAAGGTATCTTAGACTAGCCACTCACCCAAGGCCAAGCGTTAAGAACCACGATAGCTTTTCCGACGGTGCCCTGGCCATGGAGGGCCAGCACACATTCGTGTGACTGCCAAGTGTCTTAAAAACAGATCTTTCCTAAAGTTAGTATCTTATTGAGTTGGAAAGGGCGAGAGAGGGCATTCTTATGGAATAAATCCCATACATCCAAAAACATTTCTCAATGTCCTTATATTGGATTCTCCAAGCTTAGCGTTTACTTCGCTGTCTTTGCTCCCTAATCTCCCAGCACGTAGGAGGCGCCTTGGGAAACGCGAGGAACAGAGCTATGTGAATTTCAGAGCATTTCAAGAATTATAAAAATCTGTTCAGTTCTAAAGATCAAAACTTCCGCCCATCTGGGGTGTATAAATCCTATACATAGAATTTATGAGGGGGGTTATCTTGAATTATGTGTTGGGTGTTGGGTTTGGCACATAATAAATATAAATGATCCCCACAGGACAGTAGATTAACATCCAGGGAGAAAAAAAAAAAATCAGGCATCTGTGAAATTTAAACGGGAAGATGCCCTACTATTCTCAGAGAAAAAAGAGCTTACAACCCCTAGGACATAGAATGATGATCTTTGTTTTTAAGCTCCTAACTCTTCCCCATGGGAGACGGAGAGATTTATCTGCTCAGTGATATTCGGAAAAGGAGCAGATACTTGGTTTGATCCTCTGGATCCTCTCATTTTCATTTCTTTCTGCCCCCAAAGGTGCCTTTGGCTGTCTGCTGGGCCACCGGTGGCAGTGCTGTGGGAGGCCTGTGGACGGCCTGCTGCTCCAGGGACCAATGGAGGAGGCTGTCCACTTTTGATGGGAGGTATTAGGAAGCCAGTGGAGGCTGGCTGTCTAAGCCACACCCTCCAAAACAGCTTCGATTGGTAATAAAGCTCACATTTTCTGCTTCGTCTCTATGACCCTGTGTCTCTCAACTAGGTCTGAACTTGGAGTGTAGGGGGCATGAACATTGGAAATACTTACTGATCCGTTGGTTTCTAGCAAATGCACATCTACTATATTGCATGTGATACACACATCAACGACCAGCTAAATCTTCCTCGCCCGGCACAAAGTTGCACCTTCAAAAAGCTGTGACTTTGAAAGAACAACAGCATTTTTGAATCTTTTCAAATAGATGGAAACTCCTTGAAAGGAGGGGAAAACTTGCATGAAAGGTAAAATCAGCTGAAGATGGCATATAAGTAAGGGTTAGGTGAGGTGGGAAAAGCAGTTCTAACAGGATTTCAGTGATAGTGGCTGATGTGTGTAACTCTGGGATGTGTGTAAGTTTATACACAAAGAGACAAAAAAATCAACAACCCCATAAAACCTTTTCAATATACCTCAGCATATGTGGTTTCAGTTTTCCAGAAGTTATTTCTGGTCCCCCCCCCCTTTTTTCCTTCTAGTTGTGGTTTTTCCATGGTGTACAAGAAATGATATAGCCAAATACACAAAGCAAATCTAAGGACTTTGAGTTGATGTGTATTTCTGTGTTTAAATAGTCTGTGTTTTTGAAATTTCCATAGCACACCAATGTCAAGGATGTACCAACAGGAGCAATGTGAGAGCCGACATGACCTTCAGTCGTTCTCATCTTTAAGCTCTTCATTATGTGGTTTTCTCTGAATATCTCTCCTCCAGCTATTCTTGCTCTGTAATGTATCACTCTTTCGAAGAGGGGATAAGTCAACACTTTCCAGGACATCATCAAAGGACAAATCAAAAAGAATGAACATAGCCTGAAGAAAGCAAGTGGCAAGAATGGCTGTGAAAACTGGGTATGTGAATACAAGGACGGGGTTGTGAAAGCTCTTGTTCCTGAGATGGCCTTTGCCCTATGGTTTGCCAACATCTGAGTGGCTTTGGTATACCACACACTCCTGGTTCTCATTTCCATCAATCACCTGAGTGTTGGCCAACATCTGCTCAGTTAGCTGAGCATATGGCCTTAATATGCCTTAAAGAAGTGCATAGTAAAGGAAAGTTGCCACATGTGGTGCAGTGTCTCAGCACAATTCCCCAGCAGTGTCACTGGGAGAAGGGTGCCTTCGTGGGGGTGAGAAGGGAGCCCCTGCTGGAAGTCCTGGGCATTACACCTTGCCCTTGTTGACCAGCCATCATCTGTGTAACCCCTCTTTCTCCTTCTCCTTCACTCTGCAGAGATGAAGTTGGGTCAAGAGGCACTGGCCTTGAGCACCTCTGAGACTGATTCCAGTGCAGGATGCTCAGGATTCTTGCCAGTCACGTAAGTGCTCAGTCCTGAGCCCCTCTTACTTTGGGCACGGATGCATTCCCGGCAGCTTCCTGAGATGTGTTGTGTGGGAGAAGAGGAGGGAATCTGGTTTTCTTGACTGTGGTAATGTCTTCCTCGGGTAGGGGTGGTTTCCCTTTAGCCATAAGACCAGGCACATCACCCTTTAGGTTTATTGGGGAATATGAAAAGAAAATGTAAATCTTATAGATCAGGAACGTTGAAGTCAAGGTTACTTGATGGTTCACTGATATTCTTGATGAAATTATGCTTTCTTTTAATTTAGATTGATTTTTTAAAATAAGCCAGATAACTTTTAACCTCTGTATTATCCAAGATTTGAGGCCAAGTGTTCTGACATGGCTTTGTTATACTCCACAGAAGCGAGGATTCTGCCTGGAACACACCACTCAGTCTTTCTGAGCATCTAGTTTCATGAAACTAAAAGACACTCATTAAATGTCAGATGTTTAAATGATGCTTCAGGCTTTGTGTCAGACCTGGTAGTTGTTTACCTAATATTCTCTCCTTTTTCTTACTGAGAGAATCACATTTTGTTGGGTTGACAATGTAGCTACCTTACGTATGTTCATTTTCTAACCTGTCTTGCTTGTGATATAGTTCTGGCCAAAGAGATGTTAACAGAAATCACTGGATGGGACTTCTGGGAAAGGAATTTCATAGGAAATTGTCTCAACGGACATATACCCTTTTGCTATTGGCTCTTTCATCTTCCTTCTGCCTGGAATGGCCATTGTAATTGTTGGTGTTCCGGCAGCCATTGGGGGACCACAAAGACACTGTAAGACTGAAAACTGTGTGCTAAAGATAGAGGAACCTACATCCTGATGACGTTGTAGAAATTCCATGCCAGCCATCAATTTCTCATCTCTACACTTCTTTTAAGTCACCGCTACCTGTGTTTTTCGTTACATTGCAGCAACACTCAATTCCTGACTGATAAAATACTCAATTTTCAGATTGCTTTACTTAGAGATAAAACAGAAAAATGATTGATATGAAAATTTTTTTTTTTTTTTTTTTTTTTTTACACACAAGAGTTTTGGTGAAATTCTAACTTTAAACCTTGAGGATAGGGTCTGTCCTATTTCTCTGTAAATCCTATATAGCATCAAGGAGGCCTAGCTTAAAAAAAAAAATCAGCATCTTTTCCATTTCAATTTAGCCTGGGAAAAAATCCTTTTGCTTTGATTTAGTTGTCATTATATGCATGTGAATCCTCTGTTACTTGAAGTTTCACAGAAGGGGAAGCACGAAGTTTGGTGGAAAGACTAAGGGCTTTGGCATCTAAGCAGATGTGGATTTAAATCCTGACTCAACTGTAAAACAGCTGTGTAATTTTAAACCCATTACTGTATCTTTGTCAGTCTCCGTTTTCTGATGTAGAAAATGAGGAAGGCTTCAGGGTAAAAAGGAAGAATCTGTAAACTAGCATATGGAAGGCATCCAGGGAAGTACCTGCTACCCTGGGGGTCATTACCCTGTGTTTTCATCTTGCTTTTCATTCTTTCACTCAGCAGCTGTTTGTTGAACATCTACTTTGTGCCCAGACTGCGTCAGGCCTTCAGTTCTTTGACTCTCTGAGTTTGGTCCAGATGGGATCATGGCTTCAGGGCTGAGCGTCAGAAGGACTAATGCTGATCCACTTAAAAGCCCACTGGCACTAACTGGGGGCGAGCGGGTTTCAGAGCTTTGTCACAAGGTTTCAGTTAAGAAACCAAATTGAAATCCTAGTGGCATGGTGAGGTTTGGTGATTACCATCCAAAACCAAATAGAATTGGACACAGGTAGTATTTGGAAGCTACAGCAGAACTTTGAAATTCCATCTGGAAAAAGCTGCACTTCCCCAGGAAACAGAATGGGTTTTGGTGCACAGAGACCCTAAAAATTGAAATGAAATGGGGCTTATTTCCTTGTGACTCCAGCCCCCACCAATTTCATATGACCCACAGATGTGAGACCAAGTACCTGAAAATCTTTTAAGTCAATGGGTTATTTACAGCAAGAAAACACATATTTTACCCCAGCCAGCCCCTGAGTCTTCAATACACCTTTCCTCAGGTACCTCTTGAACTTGGCCAACTGTGTGAACTCTTAAATGGTCAGCAACTTTGAGGTTGTTCAATATATATTGTTTGTCGATCATGACATGAAATAAATATTTAGAAGAAATACTTTGGAGAAAGTACAGAAAATTTATCTTGTGAGAAATTATTATTCATTTTCCCCTCCTCATTCAACAAGACCCAGGGCTCAAAGAACTTGCATTTACAAAGAGCAACCATGAGAGTAGCTCCTATTTGCTGCATGGTTCTCAAGTGCCAGGACTTCATGTGGCTTGTTATTATCTTTAGTCCTGAACATTAATAGCTGTCTTTCATGAACACAAAACCAACATTGTTTTCCTGGGAAGCAGTGTGCCATCGTGGAAAAAATAGGGCCACCAGCATCGGTAAGACTTGAGTCTGACTCCTGACTGTATAACTTTGAGCACATTATTGGACACCCATCAACCATTGGTAATTATTTTCTACAGCTTTTCCTTTTTTCCAAATGAGTAAACTGAATCTGGCTGAGCTGGGCCACTGGCTCAAGGTCACACAGCTGGTTGGTAGAAGAGCTGTCTTCTATCTGTGAGAGCCTGCTTTCCCACACGCTTCTTACTGCACAGATGTGAAAGACCCCATGGATCTCAGAGGGACAGGAGACACCCCCTTTCACACAGAGGACCAGTGGGGTGAACAGGAAGCTCCAGTGATGGCAGGTGTCAGAGTTCCAGCCAGGTGTCTGTGTTCACCAGTATTTTACTTCTCTTTGTTCATTTTCTGGCTTTGGACTGGGACGTGAGTCAGGATAAGATCTGGGTTAGATGCATTCTACTGGTTTCTAATATTTCACATTTCTTCATGATGTATGGATGTTTTCTCCTGGGCTGGAGCAATAGCTGTCGGATTATCAAGTTGTATTTACATTTTTCTCTTATCTCCACAGCATCGTTTGGGTCTCCAGCTCCTGCTCTGCTCTCCTGGGATAAGCTTCTGCCATTTGACTCCCTCCATTGTTCAACACGAGTTCCCCTCAGCCTCTCTCTACCTCTATCACTTTCTTTATTATCAGTTACCTGCTTTCTTCCTCAAGAGCTATTTGGGTAATTCCCGGCCTTGTGTTTCCTGGTTAGTACAAAGATTATCTCCTAAATATTTGTGCATACTGGGGATCAGTGTTTGTGCTCCTTATCCCTCCATTGAGGAAAATACTTCTTTCTCCAGTCTCTCAATCTGGATCTCATAGTCTTTTCTCTCTCTCTCTCTCTTTTTTTTTAAGATTTTATTTATTTGAGAGACAGAGAGCAGGAATAGGGGGAGGGGCGGAGGGAGAAGCAGGCTTCCCGCTGAGCAGGGATCCTGGAGAAGGGGCTCGATCCCAGGACCCAGGGATCATGACTTGAACTGAAGGCAGACGCTTAACCAACCGAGCCACCCAGGCGCCTCTCTTTTCTCTCCTAATAGCGAAAGTTGTCCTGCTGTTCTGGGTTTTCAGTGGTTTTGAGGAACACTTCCGGTAGATCCTCTGTAACCAGAAAATACTTTTTGCTTCGAGCCCCACAACTGTGTTTTATGGAATTTTCTTTTTAAAAACAGAACAAAGAGCAGTTGCAACTGCCAGTTCCTTGGCTCTAGTTGTTTCGTTTTAGGCCCTAAATGGTAACCAGACACTGACTCAAATTCCGTGGCCCCATGACCACCCTCCCCCCCTTTTTCCCTTTTCCTCTTGAGGTTCATTATTTGCTGCAAATTAAAACGTTCTGGTTGGAATGAGTGAGTATAAAGAGACAGGGCAGCAGGGAGCTCCGGTTGTACTGAGGGATTATATCTCAGGGAGGCCTTCCTCGCCGGTCTCTGATATGATTAATCGGCTGAACGGAGCATAGCTTTGTAGTTTGAGGAGATCGGTTTTGAAAGGAAGTCGGCTTTCCTTACCCGTGACACTTGGGTTTTAAAAACAATGTCTCAGAATATTGGAGACCCTTCGGTTTCGGCTTTATCCAAATACGAAGCTGTTGTTCATTCATCCGTTCACGCGCTCGCTCACTCATTCGTTCATCCTGCGAAGAGCGACGGCATGGCTGCTAGACCATCAGGCTTTGCGCTCAGCTCGGAGAACTCCAGGGAGAGCCGCAGGACCGTCAGGCATTGCGCTCAGCTCGGAGAACTCCAGGGAGAGCCGCAGCACGGCCCCGGCTCTCTCCGCTCTCACAGCCAAGTGAGGCTGAGAAATAAGAAGCCGGTAATCCCATGCGCGAGCGCACATCCTGGAGGAGAGCAGGGTCTTTGCAGGGCACAGAAGAAAGTGTCCCCTCCCCTAGGCCAGAAGGAAGTGTCCCCTCCCCTAGGCCAGGCTGGCGTGCCTGAGCGTGAGTGCGCGCAGGCGCGCTCTGGAGGAAGACTCGTGAGCCGGCGTATGAGCGGTGAGAGGCAGTTCACAGGGCAATGGCTGGGAGTGGGGATTGTGTATGCTTCCAGGGGAGCACGTTCCCATTCCCGACAGAGGGAACGACGTGTGCAAAGGCCCCACGGAGGAATGAGCACAGTGCACGAGAAGAAGTGAATGTAGGCCCAACAGGCTGGGTTTCTGGGTGTGATAGGGCAGCGGAGCAACGGGGACCCAGTTATAGGCCAGGACGAGAGACTGAGTCTTTGTCTTCAGGGCTGCTGATGGGCTCTGCCCCAGGAAGTAATATGCCAAAATTTGCAGTTTGAGAAGAGCACTCCTGCTTTAGTGTAGGGAACAGATTTTCAGGAGGCTGGAGTGGATCCATGCAATCACTCCAACCAGGGCCAGGATGGGGGGCACGTGGGTCCCTGCGCTGACAGGATTATAGTCTGGTGAGTGAGGACAGATAATCAACGAACACATAGATTAAGAGAAAGGTAAGTTCTGGTGGTGATTAAGTACAGTAATAAAAAAAATAAGTCAGCCAAGAGGCATCTGACTGATAGCGTGGGTTGATGGGGGCCGGGGCCACTGCTGACACCAGTTCCATAGAGTTTTCAGGGAAGATCTCTCCAAGGAGGTGAGATTTTCCTCGCTAAGTGCAGCATTTCCCCCCTTTTTGGGTTTTGCGTCTTACCTGGAGCAGAGCCTATCACCTTATCAGCTCTTTGGATGCTTGTCCGTATGTGCTGACTCTGTAAATGGACCTCTGGACACCCCCACTTTTCTTTGGCCTTCATGCAGTCATGCACTGTGTGAGCTTGAAGGAACTTTCTAGATCATCTGATTCACCTCTCCCATCTTACAGGCAACAAAGCAGAAGCCTGAAGAGGAACTGTGCAGGGAGTTAGCAACCACATCATCCTAGCATGCAGGCCACCTTACCCTGGGGTCAAAACCCCCTACCCCACCATTTGGTCTTCTTGGTAAGGACGGGGGCACAGCTGTGCTCACTGAGGTCATACTGCCTGTTTCCAAAGTACTTTACACTCTTCGGTGCGTAGGAGACTCCAAATACCTGCAGAAAATGATTAATGATCTTTTTTTTTTTTCCCCCTCCCCTGGCATCTCCTAATGCAAAAAATCTTGGACAGCAATCAATTTAATTTAGACTCCAGAAAGTGCTACTTTTTTTTTTTCAATCTGGCTTATGTTAATGATATTTTTAAAACACCCTGAAGCTCTAAAGCATATTTTAAGACCATGAAATAGCATTACAAAGCTTTTGCCATTTACTTTACGGAGTTGCATGGAATGCAAAGTCAAAAAAAAAAGAACTCTCTTTTCCCTTGGTTTCCTTAAGATTTCAAACTCAATAAGACATTTCTTATTGAAGATTTATAAAAATAAATATATGTATTTTTCCATAATTGAGTCTTATTGGTTAAGGTTTAATCTAGAACATAGTTTTCATGGTTGAGTTGAAAATCCCTTTGGGACTCATGGTATAACCTAATTTGAAATAACACTTCCTGAGCTGGATTTAATTAAAGTTCTTTTATATTGGATCTCTTAGGAGATTCCTCACCCCCTCCCCCCTTTTTTGCAAATTGTTCTGGGAGAAAAATCTCAGTGCACTTGAAGGCATCAGATTTAGTCAAGGCCATAGGCATTGAAGAAAGAATTAGATAGTATTAGATATCCTGGTGGAAAATATTTTATTGATGAATTTCAGATCTATCTTACTGCCTGGAAGTGTCTTTTTCATTTGAATGAGATAGGCTGTTTATTGTCTCCAGTTTCAGATGAAGAAATTGAAATCCAGGGAAATTAAGTGGCCAAATTCACGCAGCTAAACCAAAAGCGTTATGACCATCAAGTGGCTTGAAGACATTTCCTATGGCATTTCAGTTTAGGTAAAACAGATGAGCTTGGTGGAGGGGGAGCTTCATTGGTAACCAACAGTCAAGCTTAGAAATTCATGTTTGAATATCCCCTTGGGGCTTTTGTTTCTTCATTTGTATTTAACAGAGCAGAATGGCACAGGAGAAACCAAGTTCCCTGAGTCCATTGAGGAGAGTAAATGCCAGCTTTTCCTCAAAAGTGTTACAGAAGTTAGGGGGCTGAGATGCACTTGGCTTCACAGCAGGATTGCAGAAAGCGGCAGGTGCCGCCGGTCTGACCCAGGTAACCTGGTGTGCTAGTCTCCTGTGGTTGCTGTAACAACAGCTCTGAGGGCCAGATATCCAAAATCAGCTTCACTGAACTAAAATCAGAGTGTCAGCAGGGGGCTCCCTCTCCAGGCTCCAGCGGGCAATCCATTTCTTGCCTCTTCCAGCTCCCGGTGGCTGCCACGATTCTTTGGCTTGTGGCCGCATTGCTCCACTGCGTCTCTGTGGTCACAGTGCCCTCTTCTCTGTGTCAAATTTCTCTCCACCTCCCTCTTATAAGGATACAGGTGATTGCACTTAGGGCCCACCCCAATAATCCAGGATAATCTCCTCATCTCATGATCTTGAACTGAATCACGTCTTCGAAGACCGTTTTTCTGTATAAGGTGATATTTACAGGTTCCGGGATTAGGACCTGATATTTCAGGGGCCACTATGGAGCTTGTCATACTGAGCCTGGGTCCATCACGCTGACATCATATATTTATGGCCAACAGAGGAAAAGGTTACGGGCAAGAGGCCAACAGAAGAGAGCCTTCCTGCTCTCCAGACTTGGGGTAGAATGTCATAATCAGTGTCTGGCAGAACAAAAGACCAAGGGTAAAAGCTTAAGCAATACAAAGCTTCAGAGTGACCACACTGGCATGATTACTGCTGAGTTTGTTTATGAGAGGAAAGAAAGCAGCCATGTTGGAGGCCTCGGGTGGTTTTCATATCCTGGAAGTTATGTAGAAATAGTTGGAGAGGAATGTGTTATTCAGGAGTGTAAAACGATTTCTTGTTCAAACAGACCGCAAGGCTTGAGAGACGAAAAAATTCTCCCAGAGAGCAGAAATGTAAAATGCCCTTCAAAAGGTTATTAATGTGGCCCTTTGGGGACAAAGGCACACATCATCCCAAGTCTCCCATTGATTTGACCCCATGGAGACTGGTTGTTGGGGAGGCACGATGAAAGAGAAGCATCCAGCCCTGGTAACCAAAAGTTGTGGTGAGGAGCGGTTCTCCGTCCTGACTTCATTCATAAGTCAGGAATGGAGGGGGATGAAGATGCCCAGTTAGTGGAAATGACACATTCTTGTCCATTTACTTGCTTTAGATGAAAGAACAGTACCATACTGCTCCAAAATAAGTAAATAAATAGATAACAGTAACCACGCTTGATCTCTTATAAATTTCAGAAGCATCTGTGGGCATTGGCAGCAGAAAGAAGCTTCTAGGCCATCAACCTCACTGCCTTTCCAACACCTAAGAAATGAGGATGAGGCTTTTCATTGAGATTTTCCAAATGCACATCAAGAGCGTTTCTGAGCTTCCCATGGGCCTTGGTGGTTATGTTCAGGACAGAAAAGACTTTTTCTCACACTATGATCTATTGTCTCTCAAAGTTCTGCAACTCCCTGAAGTCCCAAATGTCTTACCTCTTTTCATTTCTTTCCTTCTTCCTCCTTCCCTGATCATCATAAATAATTTCATACCATCAAGTCAGTTCCAGAAATGATGTTCAGGTAGAAATTCTTACCTAGTCCCAGTTATCCAACCCAGCCCTGAATAGAGGTCCTCAAACTTTGGCTGGTCCTCTATTTGGCAATACTGTAATTAAAGAGAATGGCTGGTCTAGACGCTGTTTACAAGGTTTCTTCTGGGACCCCCAACTCAGTGACTTCGAGCTTCCGTCTTGTGTCCTCTGGGGACTCCAAACACTCCGCATCCCCTGCTGATGTTTCAGCCAAATGAACAACAACACCCTTGCTGTTTCCTGTCAAAGAGCTACGCAGTGGAGTGACCTGTATTATTAAACTGTTTGAACATATCAAAGCATAAAGCATTTTTTTTTCTTTGCCAGAGGGAACTCTGTCAAGGACAACTCCATTCCAGGGTACAACAATAGCAAAACTGAGCAGTCCTGTGACTTGCTGCCCCATCAGTGAGAGTTTTGGCCAAGACCAGCCTCAAGGACCTGGTAGATTTTGACCCTTTGTCTTTCTTAAGGCTGCACTGTGGAAATGATATTCCTGTCTTGTCACATAAATGCCTTTCGTGTCTGCCCTTTCAGAGTCCACTTTCCCCCGAATGATCAAGCAGTTGAACTGCAGTTGCCCCCTCCGTTGCGTAGGACATTCGCAAATGTCTCCTTGATTACACTTCCACTAGACTTGATTGGCTGGTTTAGTAACCAGGCCGAAGACATTGCCTATAGGATTTGTCTGATGGTCAGTCACTGATAGTGAATTTATTGAAACCTTCCAAATATATTCTATTCTTCTGAACCCGACTCAGACCCTGCATTTGGAATAAAGTTGTCTCTTAAACTCCCCACCACGAAGTGACCTTTAATTTCCAGAATGTCTCTTGCTCACAGGTGCAGGGGCACCGCCCAACCCCCTCTTTCTCTACCATAGCACACTGGCCTGCCGGAGCTCAGATGGGGTTGCTGCCACAGTTTTCAATGTGATTTCCAGTTGAACCAATTCAATGGGCACAAATATAGGTGTCTCTGGAGGAATGTTTGCAGGGTGACAAATATATTCGATATAATTATTTTTCCACGATATATAGTACAAGACAGAGTGGCTAAACTCTTCTTAGCCTGGTGGTCTAGGAGATCTCCCAGACTGATGGAAAATCATGGATAAACAGAAAATAGAGAAAGAAAATATATATATTTTAAGATTTTTGTTTATTTATTTGAGAGAGAGAGAGAAAGAGTGTGAGCACATGAGTGTGAGGAGGAGGGGCAGAGGCCGAGGGAGAAGCAGACTCTCTGCTGAGCTGGGAGCCCAATGTGGGGCTCGACCCTGAGATCATGGTCTGAGTAGAAGGCAGACACTTAATCAACTGAGCCACCCAGGTGCCCTGAGAAAGAAAATATATGGGCATGAGTTAAATAGAGGACGGTTGCATGGCCAGTTTTCTCATTCTGTCCCAGATTACACTTACTGTTTAGAAATAAATATGTATAGCACCCCTTTCTTTTGCTCTTCAAGTATCTTGGCTTAGATATTACATGATAACTCTAGTTAAAAAAAAGGTTGAGAAGCAGTGGTCTGATAGACCTCCAAAACAGTTCCCAGAGTTGTTATATTCAAGGTGCAATATCTGGGAACAGAGTTTGGGTAGGAGAAAGGTTTCACAGCAAAATAAATTCTACTTTTGTTCATGCGTTGATCTCCAAAGAGATCACCATGGTTAGCTGCTTGGTGCTTGTGAACATATAGTTTCCCTTGGCTCCGGGACATGCAAAAGAAAAAGGTTGTCAAGAACCAAATACCATTTTGGCACCTGAAACATTTAGCTCTCATAATGAGGGGAGTGATGGGAACCTCGTAGTAAAGAAGAAGTAGGAGAAGGGAAATTTAAAAATCGGTCACATCTTTCTTTGGACTCTCTGGATATCTACTCTTTGGTGACTCTATTTCTTAATTATCTTTGTTGTCTTTATGCAGTACAATTTAGACAACTCTTGCTTCTAACTTCCTTCTTCTGCAAGGAAAGGGGGCAAAACATAGCCCCGTGTGGTTCCTACCTGCAGCTGGGACATACAGTTATTCTTTGATTGGTCATGGGGAGGGCTTGGCCCTGTCTACCCCTGAGAAAAGTTGACCGAGTAGTTTTGCCTCACATCCACGGACCTGGGTAAGAATATGTCGTAACATGAATTGCAATTAGTTATTAGTTTTTTCAATGCATGCATGAGAAACTATGATTTAAACAATGAAAACAAAAACAATGGCACCAAAACAAGATCAATGCTTGGAGCCAAGTTGCTCAAGTGACTCTCTCCAGTACTTTTTTCTCTTCCTAAAATCTCATCTCTGGATTTTGACATGTTAATTTCCTCCCTCCCTCATTTAATTTGTAAGCAAAGAAATAAGGTGACAACCCATCGCCAACAGCTGTCCAGAACCCACCGCAGCCCGTGTGAGTCCTGCCGGACACCAGTTGTCTGACTGTGAGTCTTCCTGGTATGTTCAGAGAAACCTGTACTTTTTCTGTTTCAATTAGTTTTATAGATGTTTCAAGCTGGGGCCTGCATTTTTCTGTGGTAAGCTCACCCCTCAGTGTTCCCCTGGAGGCTTACTAACCTTGTCCATATTCATATTTTATGTGAGCTGAGCTGTACAAACTTGCTATTGCCATTTGCCTTTTTTTTTTTTTCTTGCACTGAAATAATCTGCTTTTCCCTTAACAGCAAACCTGGGCTTCAACAACTTGAAACTGGTCTACGGACTGAAAGAAGAGAAAACTTGCTCTGTGGTTATCACATGAGAAAGAAAAGATATCCAAAAATTTAAGAGATTAGCATTGTTTTGTTTGAATCAACACATATGCCAAGTTATCTGTCCTCCATCAGCATGGCTCACAGGGGTCCTTGGTGGACAGCTTCCCAGGAGGTTGGGTCTTAGGGACAATGTTTGTAATTCAGTGCTATTTGTGTTCAAATGAGTTCAAAAAAACTGGCCAACTCCGTTTTTTACTTTCTGTGGTTTTCAGTGTCTATGTCCATTGTTTCTCTAACACAGGAAGGTATTCTGCCTGTTTGGGCATTCTTGCAGTCCGACTCTGAACACAGGAAGTAGGGCTAAATAGTAAAAGAAAAATTCTTTGAGACTTTCTCTTTCTGCTTGTCCCCTGCTCTTGTGGCAGATGCATGCCTGAAAAGAAAAGGTAGACAGTTATCTATACAGTTTGGCTCAGGGTTACAGAAAAGTTGCCCCGAATTAAACATTTCTGCCCTATTGGCCTACTGGGGCACTTAAAAATCCCAACCTTTAGACCACACACTCTTAATTGTGGCATGTGGGTTTCTAGGAGTTGAAATTAAGAAACCCGCAGAAGGTTATTTAACAGTTCCAACTCTTAAGTGTGTCCTTAAGTCTCTTCCAGACTAGGCCCTGTGGCCAAGAATGGTGACAATTGGGTTAAGCCATTAAAGGCTTTTGTCTAAACACTAATCTTGGGGGATGGGAAGAGGGGGAGGGGACCAACAGTGCCAGTGATACCATCAGGTGTGATGGCCTTACTGGGAATTAACTCATTGATTAACCCAGTCGCTTAGGAAGGCCCTGGAGAAGGACCTTGACTGGCCCATCACATGATTCCCCCTATGCGTGGACAGAGTTCATGAAAATATACACCTGAAAAATGTATTGTTAACGATTTAGCAGCCTTATTGAGATATGATTCATGTACCATACCATGTATGCATTTAAAGCATGCAATTTAATGATTTTTGGTATATTCACAGAGTTGTGCAACCTTCATTTAGGATTTCCTCGCCTTTCCATTTTGGCATTTCCTCCCTCCACAGTGTTCTTGGACTAGATATTGGCTCGCCCCCTTCTCGTCATTCAAGTTTGTGCTCAAATGTCGCCTCTAAAGAGCAAAAGAGTTTTCCCTTCCCTAAAATAGCACCCTGTCTGATTTCTCCCTTCTCCCGGCTTTAGTGTCTCCATAGCCCCAGTGTCCTGTGACAGTCTTGTTTGTGTGGGTCTGCGGTCCTCGGCCCTCTGAGGGCAGGACCTTTGCCCTGTCCTGGCTGCTTCCTCAGTTCCTGGGCCCAGGACTGGTTAGAATTAGCAGCTGGAAGGAGGAACAAGTGTTGGGGGCTCTTCTTCCTACACTCTGTAGAGACAGAGGCAGAGGGGAAGTGACAGGAGCAGCAGCGACAGAGAAGGGCTGCCTCACTGCAACTGCTTCCTGGGTCACACATCTCCCAGCGCCTGACCCCGGAAACAGACGCTGCCCTGTCACCCGGTGCTGCCAAGGAGAGGGCAGGAAAGCCCGGCGTGGGGTTCTGGGGCTTTGAGCTCTAACTTTGTGTAGGACCTGCAGAAATGATCTGGTCTCTCTGACCCTCTGTAAGATGAATACATTGGACCTCTGGTGCCTTGTAGTTCTGACCTTCTAGAACTCTGATGGAATTCTCGGAGGGGGCGTACCGAGCAAATACAGGTAAGGTGCACTTGGGAGGACTCTACCTTTAATAAATCCTGTCTCTGTGGCTGCCTTTGCCAAGTGAAGCTGCATTTCTCTCCTCCTTCCCCTCCACTTCTGACTCACACCCTTTTGGAAGGATGGAGTTTTCTAATGCCTGGGGTCTTAGACCCATGGCAGAAGAAGGGTGAAATAAAAATTGTGCTTTGAATGTGCCATTTGAGCTGGAGCTAAATTGAGGAAAAGCTTTGTCTGTGAGTTTACAAACATACAATTAAGGCTCTTATAGTTATCTAAATCCACTTTCTTGCCTTATAATTTCATGGTTAGAAGCATTACAGTTGTTTTTAGATTTTCATTATAACTGCATTATAACCACAGACGGAACCGAATAGTGTTTATTTGTGTAACAAATTATGCCCCTCAGCTAACTTTCCTGTGTAATTTGCATTGGGTGTACATTTTGCAAAAAAGTATACATTGGTCTGAGAGCCTTCTCCCTTCCTTCTCTCTTCCCCCCAAAGCAGCTCCAACAATAGAAGGTTGGGGACCAATGTGCCCAGAAGGGCATTTCATTCACAAGTGTATCACACGTCATTTGACGTGTGAACAACGCAAGTGCCTGCAGACCGACAGACAGACCCGCAGAGAGAGAATTGTACTGAGACCTGAATTCGAACTCCATTTCTTCAACATCAACTAAGTAACTCGAAGTCAGCTTACTTCATCGATCTTTTATTCCCGTTTAGCTCTGGCCCCAAAGCACGCCCCAAACACGCTCTTCTAAATTACAGATATTTTGTGTAAAACCAGGATAATAGTCCTCTGAGTTGCTAGTGAGTTGGAACAAGATAATGTCTGAAATTCCATTGCAGATTGTGAGGGGTCTCCTGAGTACATGCTAGAGGTGATGGAACGACAGGAAATGGTGTTGCCTTTCACATCAGGTGAAAATCTGTTCAAGGTAACTTTTTTTTTTTTTTTTTTTTTTAATCTGCACGTATGGCATTTGGGTCTCAGAGTGAATAAGGATAAACTTTCCATGTGCCCATTGGAGATACTCTGTATGAGCAAGGACTGCTGTCAACCTGGCTGACCATATAGGGTTCCTGGTAACAGAACTGAAACTTGCGATGGGGATGTATCCCTTTTTGTGTTATTTTCTGGTTCTTCTCAGCAATCCAGATTTCCATTGTGACCACGTTGCCTTTGGGTGTCCAGTGATTTTGTCCATAGCTGATTTTATCCTTAGATGGTACTTTCTCTTTGGTCTCACAGACCACCTGTGACGAGTGGCGGGAATGTCTGAAGCGGCAGTAAAGCAGAATTTATTAAAAACAAATTAAACATAAGTAATATATTTACACAATTTGAATTGATTAGCAACTTGGGTGGGAGTAATGTTTTAGTTCAAAACGACATACGAGTTCTAGATAAATGGCCAGGTCCATAACTAAGCCTTACACATTCTGGATTCCTGGTGAGATAAAATAATCACGAACATATAAAAATAATGTAAATACCTTACATCAAACTATTGCTTTATAGTTCATATAACACTTTCAGATAAATCATTCTCTGAGAGATCTTGCCTCTGCTATATCCCAGCTGATGACCTTGGCAATGACCTTTTAGCTCAGGTTCTTAATTCGACCCTCTCAGAGGGTGGGGGGGGAGTGGCCTGGGGTCATCCTTCCAGCAAAACTCCTTCTAGCTCAAAAGAATCTATGGCACTGGTAACTTCTACTTTTATTTTTTCTGCTTTGTAGATTGGAAATGAGAGGAATCGTGGGTCTCGTAATGGGATAAGATGACTTAATTTGTAATTTTCAGAGAAAAACACTAATGCGCTCCTTCTGTGTGTTGGGCACTTTTCTAATGCCAAAGTGAAAAGGGCACTTCCCGGACCTTCTTGCGGGGAGTAGGGCGGCCTACTGCCCGGGCCTCCTGCTGAGACTGGGAAGGTCTTGGGCACGCCTGGACCAGTTGGTCACACCCAGTGGGCAGGGCTGAGCATAATGAGTTAAAAAAAAGCCAACGAGGTAATTTCAGGTAGTGACAAGTAATGATACATAAGTAGCAAATGCTTAGGAGGAAGCTATCGAGTGCATTTGTGGGTGGGAGCCGGCTGGTGCTTCAGTGTGGGTGCTTTCAAGGATCCCCCAGGAGATCACATTCCGCCCAGGTGGGGAGGGACGAGCAGGGAGCAGACATGCCCGGAGCTGCGGGGGACGGTGTTCTGAGCAGCAGGAACAGCAAGTGCAGGTGTCCTGAGAGGGGCAAGAACTTGGCCTGCTCGAGAAATAGAATGTCCTGGAGGCAGGGGGAGGGGTACAGGCTTTGTGGACCTCACAGAAACTCAGACAATAACAGTGATAACTGCTGTTATATTCTGGGCCCTCCTTCGTTTCATTACATCAATCTGCACAGTAACCCATTTTACAGATAACGATCCTGAGGCACAGAGACTTTAAAAACCAAAGTGTCTTGAGTCACCCCAAGATTCAAACCCCAATGGATAGTGCAGAATCCACGCTTGTCATCGCAGGCTTTACTGAGGGGAACCCCTTGGTCAACGTGGTGGTGCGTCTGTCCACCCGAACTCGCCATGCCCACTGATGCCCACATCACCTATAAGGACCATCTTTGTCGATGACATGCCCCCCACCCCACTCCCGCCGTGCCGTTTCGGCTTAGCCGGCAACAGCCGCTGGACGAGGCCTCTCCTGCCTTTGGGGCCTCGTTCCAGCACTGAATGAGGGGAGTGATGGGACGGCTTAGAAACGGTCACTCTGTGTGTAATCAGGTCACTTCGCTGAGAAAACATTTCTGTTTCAGCTTCCTTCCTTCCCTGGGTCTCATCCAGGGAACAGTGTTTCTGACCTTCTGAGCCACAAAGGCTGGAGATAATGGGGCACAGCCGGTCTACGGACTCAAAAGAGGGGAGAGTCTGTGGTGAGGACACACACACACACACACACACACACACACACACACACACAGGATAAAACTGTTAGAGTCACTAGCCAGGCTGTCACATTGCAAATGTACTTAGAAAAAGAAGGCTAAGAGACAGATGAAAGCTTTCCTAGTCTGTCATTCTTTTCTGATTGCTTGAGATCCCCGTTCTGCTCAGAGTGGTACCGAGGAAGAAGGTACTGGGCTCGCAACAAGTGCAAAGAATCATGCAGCTGCTACCTTTCCTTTCTGTCCTCACAGCTTGGCTGGCATTCAGCGCCAGCGTGGCCAGCGCGGCCTCTGGGGATTGGGTTTACTCTTACGGCCTCAGCAGGTGTGCCAACAGCATCGAGAGATGGGTTTCACACTTTCTTTCCAGGCTGCTTAAGAATGAGAGAGACCTTTTCCTATAGGAGAAAAAGAAACACCTTCTAATTAATTAGAGCCAGAGATGAAATAACAAAGCAATATGGAAAATTCAAAAGACTGGAATTTTGAACGTCGAATTCTGAAATTAATTTGTAAGAGATGTAATCAATTACTTAGGCCTCAAAACAAGGAACCCTGAAAGATTTTTCAGAATCATCAGTTTTTGTTTTGTTTTTTTTTCTTTGTCACAACGCATAAAATGGTGGCTTTCAGTTCTGGGAACCAGGAGAAAAATGCAGAAGGAAGGTCATGTATTTTGTTTTAAAATGTTCTGTACTGTTATTTGGTTTTGACATTCAAATCTCTCTTTTTTTGTAAATTCCTAACTCCCCCCAGCACAACCATGGTTCTTTGACTTTTACAAACTTACTGAATAGAAATCCTGTTTAATTACAGCCTGGCTCACGTGTACTAAGGAGTTATATTAATGACCAAAATGCTGTTAATTAGTAACTGGAGACAGATTTTGTGAAGAAAGGGAGATGGAGAAAATTTGGGGGTTCAGGGGAGAAAGCTAGATTCTTTTCCTTTTCCTTCCACTCCCTGTTTCAGCTGCAAGTTTTCCCAAGTTAGGGTGGCCGGGGGGAGGGGTGGCATCCCTGTCAATGTAGGGGACATGGCAGGGGACATGCATGAGCTCTCCTTTTCCTGGTAACGTCTTTGCTGCTCTCCATGTCTCCTCTGGACACTCACGGTAGTATCCCTGAGGTGTGGGTGCCACTGTGAGGAGCTGACTCGCATTCTGGTTCCAGCTCTTACAGCTGTGTGACCTCAGCCATGTTACTTACATTCTCTGAGCCTCCGTGTTCTTATTTATAAAAAAAATGGATGTATCAACAGTTCCATAGGATTGTTAGAATTAACTCAAATATCGTATGGAACCATCAGGAACCCGATGTTTGAGATTATTATCACTTTAAATCTAGAGCATTGGGTCAAAGTCAGAAGTAAAGGACGTTGAGGCATTGGGCAGATGGCGTTGGGCATGTATGGAGGCTTGGTAGGGTGCTGGGTGTGGCAGAAAGCTGGGGACCCGTGTGAGGCTGGCTTTCCCCCGTACCACTCTCCTTTGCCGTCTGTTGCCTTGTGTCAGCTGTGTTCCCACTCGGGTGCTGTCGGGCTTTTCATTCCTCTGTCAAAGGGCACATCTGCTTCCCATGCATTTTCAGCCCGAGGCAAATCTTGAAGTTAGTTTTAAATGTCCCTGACGAAGAGCACTAGACTCAGAAGTGGAAGAAACGAATTCTAGTCTCGTTCCCTGGGTCACCTTGGGTGAGCCGTGTCAGAACGCAGGTCCCTCGATGTCAAGTTTACACGCTCTGTGATACCTCACGTGCTTTGGGGAGGAGACTAGGTAGGAGACTATGTGTGTCAGACCACTTTGCCTGCTCTCATAGTAATAGTCATCATAATAATGAGAAATAAAGTTGCTTATTTTCTTCCCTGGGCCCAGAGTTCTCCTGCTGTCCATTCGCTACCTTCCCAGAGTCCTCCCTGCAAATGCTTTGCTCAGACTTATTCCATATTCAAGGTTTTTTTCAGTTTTTTTCTTCCTTAGTCTCTATCCCTAATTCATTCACACACACACACACACACACACACACACACACTTGACTTATCCCATAATCCTTAGGGTCTCACTCCCAATTAGTTATCTTGAAAAATGTTCTCACAGGATTTCCAGAGCTGTTGATGGGTTCATGTAACACAAAACTGCTTTTGGTAGAAAATACCAGACCACGGCTCAGCCAACTTTTTCTGCAAAGGGCCAGTTAGTACATATTTAAAACCCTATGGGCCATACAGTCTCAGTTGCAGCAGCTGAACTCGGCCATTGGAGCAGGAAAGCCATCGTAGATGATACAGGAATGAACGCACATGGCTGTGTTCCAATAAAAGTTTATTCGCAGGAGCGGATGATGAGTTGATCTGTTCTGTGAGCTGTAGGGTGCTGACCTCTGCCACAGATAAAGAAATGAGCAGTGGTGGTGATCTCGGGCGTTTAGGCAGGTTACTAGCAAAGAGCTTTAGAGCTGGAGAGGGCTTTGACGCCCCCTCCCTTCGACACCCCCCCCCCCCCGCCTGACTGTCCCCAGGACACGGGCAGGGCTGGGTAGAGGCTCTCACCCTGGATCCCCGCAGTTTGTCGAGCCAGCGACTGGCCTGGGGTGGTTTGGAGGATGGAAATTTACAAGTGGGCCGAGAGCCCTGTCTCTGCCAGGCACTGATTCAGAGTTCAGGGATTAAGCCTCTGGCGTGGGGATTAATCTGCAGCCTCACAGGCTCGGACCTTGGCGGCACCAGACGCGGGCCAGGCCCGGTATAGCACGTGCTGTTGGCCCTGAGAAGCTCCTCACCCCGGGGGTGTGGGCCTGAAAGTAAAGAAAGAAAGAAGGGGCCAGGTTTTCTGCTTTCAATCTTGATTTTTTATATTTCTGCTGAATCTGAGATGAGAACATACTTTGGAAACAGCCAAGGAGCATGAAGGAATTTATCCCCAAGGCCAAGAGTGAGTAAACTGCGGAGTGTTAAGTTCTCAGTAGGGAAGCAGAGAAGCGTAGGCACAGAACTCACATTCCATCCCTGCGCTTTGTTCTGCGGGCTCCATGGTGCTGCTTCCTGTGGGTCTAGAAAATGACCCCCATTTCCAGGAGTTCAGCGTGCATGTGCCAGCACACGGGATCTATTACAAAAGGAGCTTTTTGTCGCGTACGGTCATGTTTGCACCTCCTGTTGTTGTCAGACATCCAGGAACACTGTCTCGGAGAGCCCTTGAATGCTAGAGCTTGGAGAAGAGGTGTCTGGGTCAGTAGGGACCGCTGGGTCAGTCCTTTGTTCCTCACAGAGGGCCCTGAGACCCAGAGAGGGAGGTGAGTGGTTTAGTCAAACACTGATCGGAGGCGAATGAAAGACTAGAATCCAGTTCTCTGGGCTTCCAGTCCCGTGGTCCATTCAGTGCACAGAACTACGCTCTTGTGCGTGATGATAAATGTAATGGGGATACGGGCACCCGTAGTGGATTTAAAGTTAAATTAAAGAAGTAGATATGCTCTTTGCCTTTGAGACAGAAAGAAGTTGTGGCCTCATTCTATAACTCTAACTTCATCAAATCATATAAAACACAACTTTTGTTGACTTGCATGGAGGTTATCTGTGTATGCTCCTGTATCAGTCAGGGTAGGCTGAGTTACGTGGTGGTGACAAATGACCCCCAAAGTTAAGTGGCTTACAAAACCAGAGTTGTATTTCTCACTCCTGCTACGTGCCTGTTGTAGGTTTCTGTGTTTTTCTTCTCACCTCCTTACTCTAGGACAAGGCTCGCAAAGCTGCCTCTATCCCAGGGTTGGAAAACTCTAGATCATGGGCCAAATCCAGTCTGCCATCTACTTCTGTAAACATAAATATATTTCACTGAAGCACAGATATGTTTATTCACAGGTATGTTTATTATTTGTAGATATGAAACATAGATATTATTTACCACTGCTTTTGCATTATACCAACAGAATCGAGTATTTGCAACAGGGGTAGTATGGCCCACGATGCCCCAAAACTTTACTTTCTGGCCCTTTACAGAACCAGTTGGCTGACCCTGAGTCAATGTTGCACATGGACAGGAGAAAAAGAGAGCTAACTACAGGCTGGTTCTTGAAACTTCTTCCCGGAAGCGACACAAGGTCATTTCTGTTCACATTTCCCACACTCAAGCAAGACACGTGGGCCACTCTTGAGTTCAACAAGAGGGGCAGAAAATCAACCTATTTCAACCTGATTTATATTTTATTTGTACAGAAGTGGACTCTCTCTAACTTAAGCAGAAGAAAGATTTCTGTGAAGGGTATTGGGTAATCACACAATTGGTAGGAAGGCCGACAACCCAGGCCCCAGCAGGAGAGAGGAGGAAGCACCACGATCCCACCACAGCCATGGCCTCTGTGAGTTGTGCCCCCTGGCGTCACCCGCACTCCCCTTCCTGAGCCACTGTGAGTGACTTACACTTGGACCTCAGCCTGCATGTCACTCCCTCAAGATTCAAAGTGCTGAGTGGGTGCCACTGACTGACCGCATTTAAGTCACGTGGTCATGTCCCCGCAGCTGAAGGGGCAGGAAAATGAGTATTCAGGTTTTGTGTTTTTTTTTTCTCCTTTCATCTTTGAAAGGGGGAAGGAAGGGCCCTTACGTATACAGACTTACAAAGGGAGAAAGTTCATCAACATATAGGAATCCTTGCCGGGAGCCTGCAAAGCCCAGGCATCATTTGTTCTAATAGGTAAGTGCTGGAGCTGGAGGCTGGATAGAGTGTGGCAGAGTTTAGCGTTGCTTTGAGTTTAACCTCTTCGTGGACACTTGTGCAGCCTTATCTTTCAGGACGCTTCCGGCAGGTGGCCCAGAAAGATCGGAGGAAGGTGGGGCAGCTTCCTCCCTCCTGGTTGTTCAGACGCCAGAATGACACTCGTTACCTGGACTTTTCTTATCCCCTTCCTCATCCATCCATCATTCCATTCCCACAGAAGACCTCCACTGTTTTGTAAGAAATAAGTCATGAATCTAGTCGTGGCCAGCGTGAGAGGGACAGGAAGGTATCTGGAAATCAAACTGAATATGTTTTGTATTGTTGTTCCCACTGGGGAATCCTACTGGGACTGCGCTTAGTCTGAGCACCTGTACCCTCACAGGGTGCAAGGCAGGGGTGGTTTGACAAGCGGAAGTGGGGTTCGGTTTTGAAGGCGTGAGCTCCAAAGATCCAGAACGTGCCTTCAGGTGGGGTCCACGAAGGTCATTTCGACCAGGACGCCTTTTCACAAAGGGCCTCCAGTTTGAACCTTTGAATTCATATCCAAATGAAATTATGTATAGTCTAAAAGGTTGAAAAAGAATAACTTAAAACTTTGAATCCCATTACCAGACCTTGCTCTCTACAAGCTAATATTCCTAATGAATCTTCTATGTTGTGAGTAACCCAATTACATTGCATCATATTTTTTGCATTAAAAAAACATTAATTTGTTTGGTGAGAGTATTTGACCGCAGTTTTTTAACTCTATGTTGGTATTCTTTGAAGTGAATTTGAAGTCTCAGATTGTGGATGTGGCGTGGAAAATTCTGGACCTTTAATGCTTCCTTATCTGAGATGACTAAAGCAGGCAGGTCTAGATTCTCTAAAAGACATCAACCCCCAAACAGGAAAAGCTGGTGTGACAATCCAGGGGTCCAGGATGTGTTAGAACTTGGAGTCGTGGATGTAAGGACTCAAAACTGTTATTTGTCAGGTTTGTGGTTGCATTTTGAATAATTGCCTTGGAATGGATTAATGGTCAAGGGCTTCCTGGAAGTATGAGATGACATGGGATGGCTCGACACTGCACTTATTTGGAAATACCTAATGGAAACTATTTATGAAGTAGGTTTACATTTCTTTTGGTGATGTCAAATATGTTCCAAAAATGTCTAAAAGAAAAAAGTACATCCGGCATTGGGATTTTATCAGCAGATTTCTATCCTGTCTGGATCCCAGTTTTTTGCTAAGGTTTGGCTGGGGGCTGGAGGCAGGGCTATATCCCAAGGGTCAACAAGGATATGGTGGCTTTGCCAGGGCTCTGTAACTTGTGATGAGCCAGGGAAAGGTGGAGATTAAGCTCAGGCCACTAAATGGGAGCCCAGTTTCCCTGGTAAGAGCAGGACAGCAAAATAGGTCAGCAAGTCAAATGTCCAAATCAGATGGAAAAGAGTGCAGTGGGAGCAGGTTGGGGAAAGATGGAGGAGCAGTGGACATTTCCTTCTTCAGCCCCTCTTGGCTTTAGAGTCCGATACCACCATTGGGTTCTGGAGCCCATCCTGCCTAAGATGCTTCCATTCAGCAGGCTTCACTCCCTCTGCCAGTGGAAAGTAGAGAGTGTCTTAGAGTTGGCAATCCAGTTTCTTTTTGGGACCAGGACCCTGAAACCAAGACAAAATTCCTTGACTCCTGGATCCTACCCACGTGCCTTCAGCCCCGAAGTGGCATTCTGGGCCTGGGAGTTGCTTATCTAGAACCTTATTGCTGCCAACCAAGCTGACTCCTTTTATCTCTGTGTCTCCTTCTCTGGCATCACCTCCAAAATCAACCCTCTCTGAGGACGCAAGTTCAAGTCAGATATAAGTGCCCAGGGGCGCCTGGGTGGCACAGCGGTTAAGCGTCTGCCTTCGGCTCAGGGCGTGATCCCGGCGTTACGGGATCGAGCCCCACATCAGGCTCCTCCGCTATGAGCCTGCTTCTTCCTCTCCCACTCCCCCTGCTTGTGTTCCCTCTCTCGCTGGCTGTCTCTGTCTCTGTCAAATAAATAAATAAAATCTTTAAAAAGAAAAAGATATAAGTGCCCGTAACTGGCTATTATTAAGCTACCCTTTCCTTCCTTTTTCTTTGCTCTGCCAAGGAGCTTGACCAGGGAAGGAGGCGGAAGGCTTCTTCTATCACCGAGGGTCCCCCTGCCAAGGTCAGACCCGGGATCCCCAAGTGCAGTGGCTCTACAAGAAGGCTCTCTTGAAATTCTCAGAAGATGGATCGGGGCACAGTGGAGCTCAGCCAGGCCTCTGATGACCAATGGTGACTTTGTTCCTCATCTTTGCCGCTGCTTGCTGCCGGAAATGGTTTCAAACCTCTGGAGTCACGTTTGCCTTTTATAAGAATACTTTTCATGCTCAATTCCTTACCAGAGAGGGAAAAAAAGGCTCCATCCCTAGTCCATGTATTATACATGATTAAAGCTTTTCCCCTTTATTCCCATTCTCAAGGTAATTATTTTTATTGATGACAAATGTGAGACTATGGTTTCTCATCTGCTTCACGAAAAAGAGTATGCTATTAGTCAAATGAAATTTACAATTTTACTTTTTTAAAAGAAAGACTTTATTTATTTATTTTACACAGAGAGAGTGCACATGCGCTGGGGGAAGGGGCAGAGAAAGACTCTCAGGGAGACTCCATGTTGAGCCTGGAGCCCCAGGTGGAGCTTGATCTCATGACCCTGAGATCATGACCTGAGCCAAAATCAAGAGTCAGACGCTTACTAACTATCCTGGCGCCCCTACAATTTTATTTTTTAAATGACCCATATTCAGTATAATGGATTCATGCTATTTCAACATACTAGTTCAATCGTAGTTATTTCAGGAGCTTAGAGACCTCCTGGTCCAACCCCAAATTTTACAAATAGGAACCTGTGTCATGGAGAGGAAAAGTCAGATCAAAGTGTGCTTCGCAAATGCTCTTCCTGCTTCTTGGCCCAATGCTTTTGCTACAAGCTTCTTTTCCCTTAGCGATCCCGTCACTTCCTTTCTATGGATTGTTTTGAGCTGAAGGATTATTAAGCAATTGTATTGTTCAAAGGCTAAATAAGTACATCCCAGTTGCACAAATTGAAGCATGAGCTAGAAAGTAGGACTGTGACGTGGACATCGGAAGGTCTGAGGGCTCCTCCCGCCCGTTCAGATCTCTAATGCTTACGGTGCTTCTGTGTTTTGGCGTCAGAAAATCCAGGGCAGGGCTGAGGGAATGTTGAGAGACCCAAGGGACGGGATGGAATAAGGGGAGATGTGGGTGTGCTGGACAGGACGGCAGTGAAGCAGCGTGCAGCCGGAGGAGGCATCGGGCTGGGGGACAGCCCACGATACACTTTAAATAAATAGTGCTTTTCCAATTGGTGTTTACCAATTCTTAGCTGTGGATGTTTGGGGGAGGCTCAAGAAAATGTTTTCACAGCCCTTGGGGATCGTGTAATGAGAAGCATGTGTAAGCTGAATGTTGAAGGAGCCACACCTGGGACACATTTGACCCATGACAGATACTCATGTGGGAAAAGAGCCAATGTTTTCGGAGCTGGCCCACTTTATGGAAAGATGCCTACCCAAGCAAACACGAATGCGCAAACAAAGCAACAACAACAACAAATACCACAGAGCCTGAGGTTGAGGCATCGTTTTCTGAGTTTTCTGTACAAAAGGCTCGGCAACACCAAGCTCAGGAGGAGAAGCGGTGAAAGAAAATGCCACAGTCTGAAGGAAAGGCTGTCTCCCTTCTGCCTCATGCGGATCCCCCGCGGGGACTATCGTGTTACCGTTCTAATGAAAAGCAGGCACTTTAAAAATGACTTCATACCAAATGAAAAATGATTCTAAGCTGAGTATGGCTTGTTGAGGGGTGAGCATGGGACTCACATGGGGATATCTATGGCTCCTCTCACCCCTCCGGGCCAGGGTTTCCAGGCAAGTAGAGATGCCGCTGATTTGAACAAAAATGCCACATCAGGGGGTGTCTTCAGACTCTGCCCTCTTTGTGTATTTTGTTCTCTTTGCTACTACAATGTGAAAAAAGCAAAACCATGTCTTACTGGTCTTGATTCAAGGACCCAGAGTTCTAGATTTTATTCTGTAGCAAGTAGGGAGCCACTGAAGGCTTCCTCAGGCAAACACTGTCCTCGACTTGGGAGAAGGAGCCCTTCATGATGAGGTCTTTGCTGCTTCTTGTACTGTTTCTCAGTCTTGCACTGGAGCTCAGTTTACCAAAGCCGGGTCACTAAATGTCCCAGAGTTTCTCATACCGCTCTTCCTTTGCCAATAGGATTCCCTTTTTCTGCATGCCATTCACTCCCCGTTCGTTTGGCTCATGCCTGTTCAAAAATCACTTCACCCTGAATTCCTGCCTCTATCTCTTAGCCATCTCTGTAATGGCATCAGTCATACTGTTACAGTTATGGGTGAGGGGGAGGGATTGTCTGTATTACTCATGGACTCTAAGCTCTTTGGCTGAAAGAGATGTGCTCATTCATCTTTGAATCTCCAGTGCCCAGTAACTAGTCCAGCAACGGGAACACAGTAGGTGCTCCATAAATAACACTGATGGAGCGAGTCAAAGAATCTAAGGCTCATGGGTTCATAAATCTCCACCCGATTGGACAACTTTGGATACAGACATTGTTGGCTCATAGACAAGCCAGCAGGGATAACTAAATCCAAAAAAGAGAATTCTGGTTCTCCTTCTATGGTTCATGATGTCTCTGGAAGTTGCTGGAAACTAAAGACTTGCCAAACAAAAGAAATGTAGCTCATTGCAAGCCCCGCACATTCAAGAAGTTTTTGCTACTTTCCAGTGTCTTGGTTATTGTTCTCTACAGAACTCCAAGACAAATCACATAAAAGGAGTGCTATAGACTATGAGACTTCATGGTGGACTTCTCTGCTTTTGTTCAGAGTGGTTTTGGGTTCTATCCTTGGGGTGCTTATAGTGTAATTGTGAGTTTTACCAAGTAAGTGAAAACGATAGTTATCAAAGAACTCTTGGGCTGATGACTGATAGCACATTTGCAATTTCACAGCTATATTTCCTACATTAATGCAAAGGAATAAGTAATGTGAAACTTTGGTTACTGTGACAAGATCTGTGAATAACATAGGGCTTCTAGGGTTATAAATAAAAACCCAGCCTTGATAAGCTTAAACAAGGACAAGGGAATTTATTTACTCACAGAGTTGTAAAATCCAGACCAAGTCTGGCTTCAAGCATGGGTTGATTTGGGGGCTCAAATGAAATCATCAAGGCAATCTTTTCCCATGGCTCAGTTCCATCTGTTCCTGTATTTGCTTCATTTCGGGATGCCATCTTGTCCTCCATAGGTCCAAGATCGTACTCTCCTGGTCCATATTAAATGTAAAAGAAGACAACGTTTCCTCCTGAAATCACGTACTCCAGTCCTGGGATTCATTCTGATTAGACCGACTGGAGTCAGGTACGTCCCTTATCCATCCCTGTGGCTCTGTGGGTTGGATGTCCTGAGGGTCCGGGCTTGTAACATTTGCTCCACTTTGGAGGCTGGGGGCAAGGATAGGGCTCCTCCCAAGTCATACTTCCAGAGGAGGGGGCGTGACTCAAATCACCAAAACAAGGGAGGATGCATATTAGAAGGCAGAAAAAAAAATCAATTGTTTTCCACTCCGTGGATATAAAGATAGAAGTACAGTTAGATTATTCCCAGAGCTTATCAAAGCACAAAAGCACAAATGCCATGTCCTGCCCATGGTCTGGGCCAACTCTGTACAAAGGATTCCTTTTTCACTGGATACTTAAAGTTTAGAAGATGGCCCTATTATATGGGGTGAAATAAGAATAAAACCTTGACTCTGAAAGGTGAAGGTACTTTCCATATGCATGTGAGATGTCTTCTTGTTGAGCACTCTTTATAACTCCTGACTATGTACTAAAAAAGGATATGTTCTAACAACTGCTTCTTTGTCAGAACTTCTTGCTTGGAAGACAGGCAAGGAAACAGGAGAAAGGTTGAAGCCAGGGGACTCTCTAGGTCTGGGCAGGAGTGGAGAGCACCCAGATCTGGAAGGACCTGGGATGAAGGGATGGACAAGCCTCTCTTCTCCACCTTTGCAACTGCATCCAAGAGGGACAGCTATGGGAGGGTCATTTATTCATTACTCATGCATTCATCTCTCAGACATTTCCTGAGCAACCTCCCCCCCAACCATGTACTGGAAATACATTATGGTATCTAGCACACTGTATCTTCTCAATAAATGTGTGCTCAATGAATGAAATCTGGAGAAACAACTTTTCATGTCATAATTAGAGATATAAGGTCAAACATGAAAATGCATCACTGGTTTACACAGTAAGTGTCAATGAACTTCTGGACTGGGGGATGTACTGGTTAACAGGTCCTCTCTGATTTGAATGGTGAGGTAAAGGTGATCAGTAAAAAGAATAACTACTAATGGTTAACATTGGAGTTTCCTAGTTATATCTACATAGTTTTCTTTGCACCCATAATCCCATTTAATTCCCTACAATGACTCTATGACTGGTTACTATTAATTATCCTCATTTTACGGAGGCAACAAGAGGCTAACGCTCATGGTCATGCAGATAATAGTTAATGGAGCCAGGGCCTTCCTGAAGACCAGTCTGCTTTCAGAGTTGAGGCTCAGTACTGGAGAGGGTGGCTGTGCCAAAAGGGCACTGGGAAGGACAGAAGTCACAGATTTATTGACATTGCCTACCAAGAAAAACTGTTTGCACTGAACTAACCAGGAAGCTTCCAATGAGGGCTTTGTGGTCTCTCTCTCTTTGTTATGTAGCAAAGCTGAATACACAAGGGTATCACTGTATTTTAAGCTCTTAGCACTGACTTCCAGTTGGATCAAAGCCAGGTGGACACTAAGCAGAAAGGACTTGAGACAGGGAAGGTGGGAGGAGAAGTGGGAAATGGGTTTTACTTAAACCCTACAGAACCTTTCCCTGTGTCTTCCCTCCTGTGGGTCTACAGTCTCCTCTGCCCTCAGGTGGAGACTGAAAATCCCAGCACAGATATTTATTTTTAAATTTTGCTTTCACTGAAGCAAAATGGTGAGTGGGGTCACTCAAGTTTTGTCATGTGCTTCACTAATGTGGGAAGAGGACAAAATAATCAAGCCAAGACCTTGAAGAACATGTCTTATCAGAGTTTTTTAGCATTTGCCAATATACAAACTTTCTGTTTTGTAATGGCAATTTCTCCTTCTTTCTATTTCTGTGCAGTTATGCTACGAGAGGTAGAGAGATGGTGGCATGCGCCAGAACATCAAAAGAAAATTTACACTGAACACAGTGTAATGACTCTGGCTCTTTCTTTTTCATTAAAAAAAATGTGTAAGAGAGTTCTGGTCTGGAGGCAAGTTGTGTTTGTTGTTCTCAACAGCTATAGTGTTATACACCATCTGATGGCCATTTCGACTTGACTCGGTTTAACTGTTTTGAAGACCACAAGCTTCCGTCTCATGCGCTTGGTCATCATTCGGAAGCAGTCTGAGGAGTTTCCATGTGCTGTTAGAATTGGTTTTCCTGGAATTGTTAGGTTTGCATAATTCCAAAATAATCTGTAGCATTTTATTGCTGGGAAGGAACTTGGAGTTCTTGTCATGGATGGGCATGACCTACAACATCCCCTGTGCTTGATAACAGGGCTGGGCCCTCTCAGAAGCTGTTTGGCCTTGCCTGTAGGCCCCAACCTTTCAAGAGGAAGGGTATTTTCTCTGGAAGGAGGCCCTGATTGATCACTGCAATCCTCAGGCGGCTTTAACCACAAGATCCCCTGTATACCATGCTGGATACTTGATGGTTGTGGTCTTGCCCGGACTTCTTCCCACTCATAAGCACTCTCTGAGCTTGATTTTTGTTCTTGAATATTGCAGAAGACAAACAACAGTCCTTTAACACAAACCTAGCTGGAACTGGGCCAAAACCTTCGTGGGGAAGAGTGGCTATATCTTGTCACTTGAGCCTTCTGTTGCTTTTTGTATTCCTATTTATTTATTTATTTAACCTTAATGGAATCTCACTGTGAAAAGCAGTACTGTGCTATGTAAAGGGAAGTCTCTCTAGAGTCCAGGTGCCTGGCTCACCTACTTACCAGTTGTGTGATTTTGGATAAGTTACTGAATCTCTTCGTGTCTCTGATTTCCTCGTCTATAAATCAGGATAATAAGAGGAACATCGTTAAAGAAATCTCCCGGTGTATGAAATCAGATAAACATATGCCAGTACCTAGAACAGTGCCTGACATATAGAAATCATTTGAGTTATGTTAATTAGTATTATAGAAGTTACATAGAACATATAAAGAATACATATGCTCTTTCTGGACCTCTTTCCTGACATGAATTTAAGTATTTGGCTGTGGTATAAATGTTTAGATATGTTAAAAATGAATAAATGCCAGGCATCTGAGGCCATGTCTTGTAATTGGAATTCATTCATTCATTTGTTCATTTATTCATTCACACCACGCACACACTGTGGCAGGCACTAGGCTGGGCTTTGAGGGGCTGGGGAAGGGCAAGGTAGGTGCTTCCATGCACACTGAGTTTACAGTCCCCGTGGGCAGATAGCTATTAAGTGCTTGGATAATTCCTTTAAAGGAGGAGCACAAGGAGTCAGTGGTAAGGTCTTCAGCATGAGGGTCTGGGAAGGATCTGGGGGCTAGCTTTATCTGTATTCTTTCATGGGTGGGGCAGGAGATGTATGACATTTATCCACTGACCAATCAGCAGTGGCCAGATCTGGGGCTGTCCAGCTTTGAAGGAGTTTGGGAGGGAGTTTAAACCAGAGGAACTACAAGTTTCCTTTCAAAAATGAGATTTTTAAAATTTTTAAAAAAGATTTTATTTATTTATTTGAGAGAGACAAAGAGAAAGAGAGAGGAAGAGCGTGAGTGGGGGGGGCAAATGGAGAGGGAGAGGGACAAGCAGACTCCCCACTGAGTGCAGAGGCAGACTTGGGGCTCGATCCCAGGACCCTGAGATCATGACCTGAGTCGAAGTCAGATGCTTAACTGACTGAGCCACCCACTCACCCCACAAAAATGAGACTCTATGAACCCATCAATTTCTGCTGTTTACCAAGGCAAAGCACCAAGCTAGGGTAAAGAATAGGCAGAGTGGGCCTTGGGGAGTAGACTAGAAAAGAAAGTACAGAGAACTCATATGTATGAAAAGACAATGTCATTCCTGACTTAAATTAAGTGACATTTGTATCTGTCTCTTCCATTAGAATGGTCCATTTAGACAACACAGGGACACGCATTTCTTCTGAGTTGTCCAGACCTGCCAGCTCCCTGCATGGGATGTGGAATTCCCTTCTTGGAGAGCAGGAATGCTCTTCAGTTTTCCACATGGCTGTGCTTAGTCAGGCAGCCCTGACGGTCTGCCTCTCACTTGCCAGCGCTTCTGGGTCTCCCCGCTGTGCGCCTGGCGGGATGAATCATTGCCTCTGTGTGCCCACAGTAGGTTGTGTAGACCCAGCATCTCTATCATGGTGTTTTCCACCTGACCTGGGAGTGGTTTATGGGTCTCTGCTGACTTCCATGAAGGATTGCTTCATTTATCTATTCCTACATTACCGACCACCTCAGAACTTACTGCCTTAAAACTACAACCACTTAGTTACCTACAGTTCTGAGAGTCAGGAATTTGGGTGGGGCCGTTGCTGGGTGCAGTGCAGCTTGCCACTGAACCACACGGTGCTGCCTGTAGGTGTTCTGCTGGGGCTGGAGGAAGCACCATGGCCTCCCTCACATGCCTGGGGCCTTGGTCCTGGCTGTCTGCTAGGGTGGTCTCAGTTCTTATCTGAGCAGCCTTTCTCTCTCCAGGGGTCTGTCACCATTTAACAGTCTAGCTGGAGCCTTGTTATATGGAAGCTGGCTTCTAAGAGGGTGAAAATGGAAGGTGCAATATCTCTGAAGACCTAGCCCAGAAATCACATGCAGCCACACTAGCCAAAGCAAGACACAGGGATATCCAGATTCAAGGAGAGGAGAAATAAAGTCTACCTTTTGATGGCATGAATGGTAAAGCCATGCTACAGAAGAACATGAGGAATGTGGGGGGATTGATGTGACTATCTCTTATAACATCTTTGCTATTCGCAACACTTAGCACATGCCTGGAACCTGGTAGTTGCTTGACAGTGATAAGATCTGGCATTTAATGAGCTCACTTACTTAGGCATATTCGTGTATTATCTTGTTAAATCCTCACAACTCTTTGAGGTGTTATTATCCCCATTTTGCTGAGCAAATTGAGGCTTGGAGATGCTGGGACAATTGCCCAAGGTTATTAAACTAGTAAAATGTGGAACTAGAAATCAGACTCAGCAGCCTGGCTCCAGAGGTTAAGCACAGAACATTCTACTGAAAAACTGAATGATCAGGTTTTTTTTGTGACTTACTCTTCCCTGGGACGATTTGTCACCATTATAACCCTGTGGCTGCTTCTCTTGTTATCTTGTTCAGACTTGAAGGAAGTAAATGACACCTAATAGGCAGAATCCTTTGAAACCAGAAGGGACAGGAGCATGCCGTGTAGGCTGGGGTCTAGTTTTCAATACACTCTTGACTCCTCTTTTCCCTTTTCCAGAGGCAAATATCCTACTGTCCATTCCTTGCAACAGTTGGTTTCCAAAAGCAAAGCTTCTCTGTGATGGGATGCCAGTTGGTGGTGGAATTTTTCACATTTTGGTGAGATTTTCATAGAGTTTATATTTATCCACTTTTAAAGTTATGAGGTCATTCCTTCCCACTTTTTTGGAATTAATAGATTGCAAGAATGGATTGTAGATATTTTTTGGTGAAGATACTTGGCAACAAAAATTTTGGCAGCCCTGTGTTCATTATCAAAATATGCCAATTTCAACATTCTACTGGTTCTTTGTGTTCCCAAAGTCTGGGATCCTCTGCTCCAGCAGAAAAAGGAGGTAGGATGATAGGTCCATTAAGAGCAAGGGCTATGGGGTTGCACTGACTCCCACTACCATCCTTGAACACTGAGAATTTCACATTGTCTTTCTTCTTAACTATTCTTTGGCTTTGCTATTGCATCAGCAAGGGGATTGGGATAGGCTGGTGATGGGTATTAAGGAGGGCACATATTGCATGGTGCACTGGGTGTTATATGCAAATAATGAATCATGGAACATTGCATCAAAAACTGGGGATGTACTACTGTACGGTGACTAATATAACAAAATAAAAATTATAAAAAAAAGATGGATTTGGGAAAGTTGTGATAATTTGATGTTATTATTTGCAGAAAATACTTTCTTAGAAGAATGTCTTGGCATGTAGTAATGCACAATAAATGTGAGAGCATTCTTATTATTGATCCCTATGAAATTCCTGTACACAATGATGATTGGAATTCTTGTAACTTTTCCCCTAACTGGCCCTGGACAAGCAATTAACATTCCCCAATCAGCTCCATGAAGACGCCATGAAGACAGAGATATGGAGATGCAGAAACATCAGTGCCTAGCTGAAAGCTCCGTAGATTCCTGAAACAAAATCAAGCTATCAGAATAAAAGGCCTTTGTCCTCAAATCCTTAAGCCAACTAAAGAATTATCTCTTGGTTCTCAAGAGTCCCGGCTGAAAGATTTGAACTGCAATCAAATGCCACTCTTTAAAGGAGATAAGAAAATAATGAAATTTTATCAGAAAGAATTTTAATGATTTAAAAATTGCATCCAGTAGAGGAGATTCTAGGAAGTTAGCTGTCAGCAAGCACTTCTGGTGCCCTCCTTGTTTAACTCCTTAGGGTCACCTACCAGCTATCCCAGATGTGCACTTGCTGGGCTTGCAATTGGGCAGGATGGGAACGGTGTGACCCTGAGTCAGCCAGGGGCCAGAGAAGGCTGAACAGGTGCACCTTTGTACCCCTCATAGGAGCCTGTCTGAGTCAGGGTGGTAGAACTCCATAGTCCTCAGAGATCTCTGACTGCTAGAGTGTATGTCATGCCTCTCTTGTCCATAATCCTAAGCTGACCTCTGGGCCTCCCAGGTCCCAGAACAGTGGGAGATGTCTGGTGTGTTGGTTTCCTGCCTTTCCCTGATTCTGGGCAAAGGCACATCTCTCTGCTGAGCATTCCAGGAGGAACAGAGCCTTTCTTCTGGTGCCCCATACAAGCCTGTCACTTTGCCAGTGGGGCCTGCGCTTCAGGAGAGCACTACAGCTTAACGTTCCCCACCAATCTGACTTGAGCCCTGAGGGTGAAGAGAAACAGAAACAGGCAAAGAAAATCGACAAGACAACCCCAGAGAGAAGGAACAAGCTGAACTCTGAGAACAGGGAGCTGAAAGAAACAAGGAAATGACAACTTGAACACTAAAAAAATAAAACAATGCCAGATATTTGGAGATGAGAAAACTAATCTTTTTATTTAAATATTCAGCAGCTCAGTGAAAGAAGGACATCACTCTTAAGAACAAAAACTGTTATTATGCAAGATCAAATGCAAGGAAAGAAAGACTTCAAAGAGCAAAGGGACATAGAGTAATCTTAATAAAAGATGGATAAATTAGTAATGAACATATAATTGATCATTAATGGAGAGAAAATAATGCTTTATTAGGCCTGAGTTGATGGGGTGCTGAGGGAGTGTCAGGTTGTGAGGCAGACTCCTCAAGAATGCTGAAGATGTTGTTGTCCTAGATGGAGCTCAGATATCATGGTATAAGAATGTGTCAATCACTCCATACAGAGAAGGCAGGAGACAGGTATGCAAAGGTATTAGTCCTTTTTCTTGTTTGATCTTGCTGTTCATTTTATTGGCATGGCAGGCTGTGCCCACTGACAGACATGAGCGAAAGGTTTTGGCTTGACGCCAAGCAGAGGGAAACATTGGCTAGGTATTAAAGAACCTTTTAGACAGTAAGAGTCATTGAAAAACCAGACTGTATCATCTCAGATGTTGGTTGAGATACCATCCCTTTCAATGTTCAAAGGAAGAATTGAAAATATCATTAAGTGTAGTCATTGGCTTCAAATACTAGCTGACAGACCCATGAGCTCCCCTGCTTCGAAAATAAACAATGTGACTTCGGCAGCTTTCTCAATATCGTGTTGGGCTCACAAAGTTTACTAGCATATCATTAATCACTTGATTTGGCCACGAATTAAAAAAGAAATCTTGACATGGTTGTTCTAATAGATGGAGCTGTAGAGGGATGGTGTGTGATGTATGTGCAGGAGGAAGGGTACACGTGGATATAGCAGAGTTTGCCGCCTATCTGTATACCAGCTAGACCAGAGCTTCCAGCATCCCTTGCAGTAAGATGAGAATGAAAGCGCTCC
This sequence comes from Ursus americanus, assembly GCF_024610735.1. NCBI lineage: Eukaryota > Metazoa > Chordata > Mammalia > Carnivora > Ursidae > Ursus > Ursus americanus. Next base: position 25,988,895 of record NC_142160.1, on the reverse strand, counting down.
ATGGAACGGGAATGGAAACAAATGTGTGCTGTGTCTAAGCATGGCGCATAAAACCTGCATTCGAGCCCCTTCAAGTCCTTTTATTTGCAAATGACTCTGAGGCCATAAGGGAAGGTTGAAATGTAATATGGAAGGAGACTGGGTCTCTGAATCTCCCAGTGCAGGACAGTTTACCAGGATCACCTGCATTGCCCATTATACCTGCAAGAATAAACTCTTGTTGCAGCAAAGTCATTGAAATATTAGTTGTTTGTTACAGCAGCTGGCAATACCCTGAGAAAGGAACTGGCCACTGTAGGTGCACCATGGAAATGCTGTCTTGAAACATTTGAAAGTATTTTCCACGGACATGTACTAATTATGTACTGTTTAAAAGCACAGGGTACTTGTTCTCACCCAGTGTATCCTTCTACTTCCACACTCTCGTCCCCTCCCAAGACTTTGTAGAATCCAGTAATTAGTTGAAAAAGGACCTTGGACATACTTTGTTTCACCAGTGATGATTGGATATTTGCCACATGCTGGGATCTGCACTGAAGTGTGGCAGGATTTTCTTCTTTTTCATAGCTGATCAATTTTTTTCTTTCAAGATTTTATTTATTTATTTATTTTTATAATAATATTTTTTATTATATTATGTTAGTCACCATACAGTACATCCCTGGTTTTTTATGTAAAGTTCCATGATTCATTAGTTGCGTCTAACACCCAGTGCACCAGGCAATACGTGCCCTCTTACTACCCATCACCAGTCTATCCCATTCCCCCACCCCCCTCCCCTCTGAAGCCCTCAGTTTGTTTCTCAGAGTCCATAGTCTCTCATGCTTCATTCCCCCTTCTATTACCCCCCTTTCTTTATCCCTTTCTTCTCCTACCGATCTTCCTAGTTCTTATGTTCCACAGATGAGTGAAACCATATGATAATTGTCTTTCTCTGCTTGCCTTATTTCACGTAGCATTATCTCCTCCAGTGCCGTCCATGATGCAGCAAATGTTGAGAAATCATTCTTTTTGATAGCTAAGTAATACTCCATTGTATATATGGATCACATCTTCTTAATCCAGTCATCTGTTGAAGGGCATCTCGGCTCCTTCCATGATTTAGCTCATAGCTGATCAATTTTTAATTGTATATTTATACCATGTCTTTTTTACTCATCCATCCATTGCTGGACACTTAGGTTTTTTCCATATCTTGGCTATTATGAATAATGCTGCAATGAACATGGGAGTATAGATAGCTGTATGAGATCCTGATTTCAATTCCTTTAGGTATATGCCCAGAAGGGGGATTACTGGATCATATGGTAATTTTATTTTTAATTTTTTGAGGAACCTCCATACTGTTTGCCCTAGTGGCTACACCAGTTTACATCCCCATCAACAGTGCATAAGTTTTCCCTTTTCTCCACATCTTCACAAACACTTGTTATTTCTTATCTCTTTGATAATAGTCATTCTAACAGGTGGGACTTGGTTTCTCATTGTGGATTTGATTTGTATTTCCTTGATGATTAGTGTTGTTGAGTACATTCTCATGTACCTGTTGAACATTTGTATGTTTTCTTTGAAAAACCATCTGGTTCTTCTGCCATTAATTAATTTGTTTGTTTGTTTGTTTAGCTATTTAGCTATTGAGTATGTGAGTTCTTTATCTATTTTGGATATTAACCACTTTCAGATATATGATTTGCAAATACGTTCTCCTATTTGATGGGTTGCCGTTTCTTTCTTTCTTTTTTTTTCTTTTTCCTGTATAGTAGATTTTGGTTTGATGTAGTCTCACTTATTTATTTTTACTTTTGTTTTTTGTGCTCTTGGTGTCAGATCTAGGAGATTACTGCCAAGACCGATGTCAAGGAGCTTTTCCTTATGGTTCTTCTAATAGTTTTATGGATTCAGGTCATAAGTTTAAACCTTTAATCCATTTCAAGTTTATTTTTTGAGTGGTTTAAGATAAGGGGCCAATTTCATTCTTCTGCATGTGGTTATCCAGTTTACCCAAAGTCATTTTTTTTGAAGACCCCATTATTTTCCTATTGAATATCTTGGCTCCCTCGTCAAATATTAAACGACAGTATATGTAAGGATTTATTTCTGGACTCTTGATTCTGTTCCATTGGTCTATATGTCTGTAGATTTTGTTCTTCCTCCAACTTTGCTCTTCTTTTTCAGGATTTCTTTAGCTATTGGGGGGTCTTTTGTGGCTCCATACAAATTTTAAGGTTTTCTTTTTTATTCCTGCGAAAAATATCATTTGAATTTTAATAGGGATTATACTGAATCTATATGTGCCTTTGAGTAATATGGACATTTTAATAGTATTAATTCTTCTGATCCATGAACACGGGATATCTTTCTATTTGTGCCTTCTTCCATATATTTCGTCAAAGCTTTGTAGTTTTCAGTGTAAGGATCTTTCCTTGGTTAAATTAATTCCTAAGTATTTTATTGTTTTTGGTGCTATTGTGAATGGTACCGTTTTCTTTATTTTTTTTCAGATATTTTATTAGTATATAGAAATATAACCATTTTCTGTATGTTGATTTTATATCCTGCAACTTTACTGAATTCATTGATTAGTTCTAGCAGTTTTTTGGTGGAGTCTTTAGGATTTTCTCTCTATAAGATTGTCATCTGCAAACAAAGACAATTTTACTTCTTCCTTTCCTATTTGGGTGAGTTTTATATCTTTTTCTTTCCTGATTGCTCTGGCTTGGACTTCCAGTACTATGTTGAGTAGGGTTGGTAAGAGTAGTTACCCTTGTCTTGTTCCTCATTTTAGAGGAAAAACTTTTAACCTTGAACCATTGAGTATGATGTTGTCTGTGGGTTTGTCATATATGGCCTTTATTGTGTTGAGGTATGCTCCTTCTATACCAGTTTGTTGAGTTTTTATCATGAAAATCTGTTGTATTTTGTCACATGATTTTTTTGGCATCTCTGAATTTGATCATATGATTTTTATCTTTCATTCTATTAATGTGGTGTGTCACACTGATTGATTTGCATGTGTTGAACCATCTTTGCATTCCAGGGATAAATCCCACCTAATGATAGTAAATGACACTTTTAATGTGTTCTTGAATTCATTTTGTTAATATTTTGTTGAGAACTTCTCATTTTTCTATGTCCATCAAAGATATTGGTCTGTAAATTTCTTCCTTTCTTTCTCTTTCTTTCTTTCATTCTTCCTTCCTTTTCTCTTCCTTACTTTTTTTTGAGATGGAGGAAGAGAGAGAGAAAGAATTAGTTGATTCAGTGGATGCCATTTGACGTAAACCCAATACCATTTCTGTTAGTCAGAAAGATGAAGAACACATGGAACATCTAAAACCTAACATTTATTAAGATTTATTGAACACATAATATGTGCTAGGCAGTTGCTTGCATTGTCTCTGTTAATAATCACAAGAAATTTTAAGAGCTGTCCATGTTATTGTAGTTGGAATATTCCACAATAAATATGTGTCTTAATTTACTTAATATTTCCACTCTTGATAAATATTTCAGTATTTTTCATGTGGAATAGATACTGAAAAGTGGAGTTACTACATCATAGAACATTTCCATACATACTGCCAAATTATATTCCTTTATATCACTGTCCAATTTTTCCTCAACACATTTAATATTTTCATACCTATTTTTTTTCTAAACGAGTGCAAAAATGGCTATCTCATCATTATTCCTAAAAATCTGGTGGCTTAGAATTTTGTAGAAATCTTTCTTAGAAGAATAACATACTTTAAAACATTGGTTAGGGTATTATAACTAAATAAAATAAAAAAAACTAAGAATGCATGGCTGAACTGGAAAAAAAAAAATCAGACAATTCTTCAGGGACCAGAAACAAAAAGAAAGTGTGAACCATGGGGTAGGTGAGCTTGAGTCGTCTCTGGGCATATTTATTAGTCATAGGGGCTCTCTAGCCAGGGTTTTAATGGGCCACATGTTCAGGGAACAGGCAAAAACAAAAAGAATGAGATTTTCCATCAGTCAGAAACCACTAAAGGGCTACATCATTTATGTGATATCTAGAAAAAAAAATTGGCCTAGCAGAGGGAGATGTTAGGGGGATTTCCTGTTTTGGCTTTGACTTTGGCTGGAACAGGCAAAAAGGAAAATACTCACATTTAAAGATTACTGTTTTCCTAGATGTTGAAAGGCACACAACAAACAACACACATAAATAACTTTGATGAAGTGTACTAATTCTTCAAAAAACACAAAATGCTAAAATTCATTCAAAATAAAACAGATAATCTGAATAGTCCTATAACTATTAAAGAAATTAAATGCATAGTTAAAAACCTTCCAAGAAAAAAAATCTTCAGGAGCAGATGGTTTCATTGGTGGTTTCTTTCAAACATTAAAGAAATAACACCAATTTTCTAAGTTCTGCCAGGAAATAGAAGAGGGAATATATTCTAACTCATTTTGTATTGCTGGCCTTATCTTGATAACAAAAGTAAACAAAGACAATACAGAAAAAGAAAACCATAGGCCAATATCCTTTAGAAACATAGATGCAAAAATTCTCAACAAAATATTAGCAAATTGAGCCTAGCAATATATTAGTAGAATAAAACACCCCAACCAAGTGGGGCTTATTCCAGGAATGCAAGTCTGGTTCAATACTTAAAAATTAATGAAATCTACTATATTAAGAGTCTAAAGAGAAAAACCATATGGCCATAGCATTCAATGCAGAAAAAGCATTTAACAAATTTCAACACTCATTTATGATTAAAAAACCCTCAGTGTAGTAGGAACAGAAAAGAGGTAGGAGATGCAAGAAGGAGTTCTGAGTAAGGAAAACTGTTAAACATGAATAAATCTAAGTAATCATTGGTTAAAACAATGTCTAATTGTTAACAGTTGGAGATGGTACTAAAATATGTAACAATTCTATATAAATCAGGAGATGATGTGTTATTTTAAAAAGCATACCAAGTTTCTTTTGTTATTCAGATGTTGACACATTTAGACTTTGTAAAGTCAAATATTCTTGTTAAAATTGTTAAGAGTAGCCACCGAAAGAATAGCAACAAATTATGTAATACCTATACTAGTGGAGGAGAACAAGGACATAAAGGGAAAAAACAACCTCAAAAAATCCTAAGAAAGGCAAGGCAGGTCATGATAATAATCATAACAAAACAACAACAATCATGAAAGTAACTTAGAAAAAGGACAAATGAAAAGTGCAAAACAAGATTAAGAAATGTGTCATTAGTCAGTACGCCAGGTGGCACTGGGCTTATAAACCTGCCAGATATTTTGCTGGGGCTAGGCTGCAATGATAAACGTTTGTTCCTTGCTCACTCTCCACGTCCATACTGTGGGTCCAATGTGGCCCTGCCACACCTTGCTAGCAATTTTAGTCCCAGGCTCACAGAGCAGCCTCTGTCCTGAACGTTGGGGGGTGTTATGGCAGAGGAAAAGGAAATGTGGAGAATCATAGTGAACGACACCCCCTCACTTACTGCACATTGCACTGGCAAGCCACATGGGCACTGTTGAGATCGGTTGGGGGGGATGCGAAGTTGAAATCTTCAAAGAAAGACTACTTCAGAAATGGACAAAGTATTTGATGAATGCAATGTATGACAAAATAAACCCCAAAATACCAGAAATTGCATTTAATGTAAATACACCAAACTCTTCAGTTAAAAGGCAAAGATAATCAGAAGTTTGTTTTTTAATCATTTCTATGCCTTTTATAAAATTCCATTAGTAACACAAGGACACAGAATGATTGAGAGCCATAGACCAAAACAATCGGTTACAGATAAATGGTAACCAAAAAAAAAAAAAAGCTGAAGTAACCATATTAATATGAGTCTAAACATATCTGAAGACACGAACTATTATTACTAGAGTCACTATGGATTGGCAAAGGTTAAATTTTAACTAGTATGGTCCTAATTACCATACTTGAAAATATAATGTTAAAATTGATAGAGCCACAAAGAGAAATTTGTCAATTCACTACCACAGTGCTAATCAATAGACAAATAAAATAAAACAAGTTAAGACAGCAGACTTGAACATCTTAATTAATAAGTCATGATTATTAGTGGGTGTGTGTATATATATATATATATGTATTTATATATAACCACTAATATATTCATAATTTTCCATATGTATTTGAAAAATAGCAAATCTGGATTACTTTACAATTATTAAAAAATCAAATCAGTGATTAAGAATCTTGACCTCAAGAGAATACAAGGTAAAACCTACCACCCTGCAGTGAAAGAACAGCATGAAAGAAATGATTTGTTTCTTCTTCTTCCTAAAAAGAAGAAATAAATCTATTATTATTTTTGGTGATATCCTTGTCTTCACAGAATCCCTTTCTAAAAAACCAACAAGTTCTTAAAATTAATAAGGAAGTTAAACAAATTCTCTTGGTAGATGATTAGCATGCAAAAGTCAATTGCTTTTCTACACAGCAGCAGAAGGTAAAAGTCATGTAGAAATAAATGTAATACAAAATGCACAAAACCTTTATGGAGAAAACTATACAACTTTATTGAAATACATTACAGAATAACTTGTTAAAGGGAGAGTTGTATTGGTTTCCCAGGGCTGCCATAATAAACACCACAAATGGGTGTCTTCAAATAACAGAAATTTATTCTCTCACAATTCTGGAGACTAGAAATCCAAAACCAACAGGGCCATGCTCCTTCTGAGACTGTGAAGAATGCCTCCTTGCCTCTTCTTCATTTCTGGGGGTGCCCACAATCCTTGGGTTCCTTGGCTTGCAGCTACCTGACTTTGATCTCTACATCTTCGCATGGCTTTCTTTTCTCATATCTTCACATTCTTTACTTGTATAGACACTAGTCCTACTGGTTTAAGGGCCCACCTCACTCCAGTATAATCTCATTTTAACTAATTCCATCTGCAATGACCTTATTTTAAAATAAGGTCACATTCTGATGTCTTGGGGGTTAGACTTCAACACTTTTCTGGAGGGACACAATTCAACCCATAATAAAAGTAATACCATGTTGATGGATAAGCATACCATGTTCATGTTTCTGGGCATCTATCGCATATGCATGAATTGTTGCCCAATTTTTGCAGTGCGATTCCAATAAAAATTCCAATAAAGCTGATTTTAGAATTGATATGAAAGAGAAAATGGTCAAGAATACAGTCAAGATAATCCTTATGGAGAAGAACTTGGTAGAAAGATTCACTTTACCAGATGCCAAGACTTACGAAGTGATATAAATTAAGAAATGGGATATTGGGGCAGAATTGAATGAATGGAAAGGACTAAACAACACAGAATCAAACCTACACAAATATGAAAAACCTATTCTTGACAGAGCTGGCTGTGCAAATCAATGAAAAAAAATTGAACTACTCAATAAAATGGCCCTGGGAAAATATATGCATATAGAAAAAAATTAAAAATGGGTCCCCATCTCATATTACATTAAAAATCAATCCCATGTAAATCAATGGTTTCTATCTTAGGGATAGAAGAGATTTCTTAAATGAGTTATAAAGAACATGAAACACAGAAAGATTAATAAATTTATTATATAAAAAATCCTAATATTAACCATCAAGTGTATAATTTCTTTCCATTTCTTTCCTTTAGGTGCCTAATAAATTCTAGACCCATTGTAGGCACTGGAGATTCAAAAGTGAAGAACACAGACAGTGTAGGGAGGAAAAGAATATGCTGGTAAATAATTTCAGCTTTTGCAGTGTTATGAAGGACTGCAGGGAGCCCTAACCTGCCTGGAACACCAGAAAAGTAACAGAAAAAATGGCATTGGAGGAAGCTAAGGGAGTAGAGGCAGGAGGCAAAGAGTGCCTGTCTGAAGGGAGGGCAGATTGTATTTTTTAAACAGCAAACCAGGTGACATCTGGAGAACAGAGAGAGCATAAGTGGATATTGGAAGAGCTCACATCTTTTTCCCTTTTCCCACCCATTGGATGTCATTTTTCAAGTGTGTTTTATGAGCAAAGGAAGTAAGGAAGCCTTAAAAGTAACAACACATTATACAAATAACATAATAATAATAATAATGGTATTATTATTAATAATAATGATACCATTGTGATCCTCATTTTACAGAAAGTTCACTGGCTTGCCCAAGGTTGCTCAAGACCTGGCAATTGAACCTGGACAGTTTGGCTCTAGGGTCCATGATCTTAGCTGCTGCACCATGTTGGCCAGAATTAGGAGAAATAATAGAGCTACAGTATGTATGCATTCCTTAGGATACCATCCTTAAACTCAACCAAGACCCAATGGACGTCAAAGGCTGCCTCTGGTATAACCAGAGAAAGGAGGTATGGGTATGACCCAGGCCCATTTTTGGCCCAGCTAGCGGGGCTGACCCAGCACTGAGATGCTGCCCAGATCCATGGAGAGTCTGTTTAATATACTCAATGAGGACTGAGGTGGACTTGGACAGAAATTCTGTTCTTGAGTCTAAGAAAACCAGATTCACATCTTTGCTTGACTGTAGCAAATGTTGATCTGGCCTAGAATGTTGTTCACCCACTTCATCCAGCCACTGAGGCCAATGTCGAGATTGTGTAGCTAATTTCCACAACAGCCATAGTGTAGACATGAACCAAATCACACACCTGCACAGGTGCGTACGTGTCTACCCACAGCTTCCCTGTAGCTTTGGGAGAACTTGTTCTTTCAGAGGCATTGTCTCTATCCATTTCCCAAGCACAGTCAAGGGTCTGCTTGTATTTATAGCCACTGCTGCTGTCTGCACACCCACTGGGCCTCTGCGCAGGACCTGTGAGGTTCCATGAGGCAAGGAGGGTTCTCTGCGAGAAACTTTGGTCCGGGGCCGCTGCGGGAAGGAAAGCGCATGTGGAAGTGGGGCACTTCTTGTGGTGGCTGTTGTTCCAACATGTTCTTTGTTAGCATGGCTCCTTTTCACACCCTGCTAGTTTATACTTCCCTCTGTCCATTGTCAGCAGAGTTTCAGCCAGCGGTTCTCTCTCTGAATTGCCTCTGATGAGCGTTGGCTCAGCTGTGCTTCATCTGTTGTGATTTCAAATACACGTGATCATTGATGGGAAGCCAATGGCTTAGAAATGGATGGCCAGGAAAAACAATTATAAGACACGGCAATGTTGGTTCATTTCCTTTGTCTGGATCTGTGAGCACACAGGTGCCTCTGCTTTTCTCTGAATGTCGGAAGATGCATATCAGAGAAATGTGATCATTGCTTCTACTTAGCTGGGACTTTCCACTTGGCTCTCTCATTCAGTCCATTAATCAGTCAGCTCAGCGACTGACCACCCCAGGCCTACACACTGCTTTTCAAAAAGTCACTCTACATAGGAAGAGAGATTATGAATACAAGGGCATTGCCAGCTCAATTGCAGGAGGAAACTCGAATTGACTGGGTTTTTGGTTTTGTTTTTGATAGTAACTCATATTTGTAAATATACTTAATAATTTTTCAAGTATTTTAACAATTATTTCATTTGCTTCTCTCAAAAACTTTATGAAAACTATTCAAGAAATTGTTAATAATGCTTTTCCTTAGGGAGGCAGGGAAATTACACTTATTTAAATCATTATATAAGTCATTTTATTTTTCCAAAGCACATGCTGTATGTTTGTATTTAAAAAAGAAAAAAAATTGAAGAAATACACATAGAGAAAGAAAGATAAAGAAAAGGGGGGAAAATGTAAGCAATTGGCGAATCTGGCTAACGGCATTTGGAATTCTTTGTGCTATTCTTGCAATTTTTTCATGAATTTAAAATTAGTTGAAAGTTACAATAATGGCCTAAAAGGATTAAAGGTATGTAATTCTTGGGTAATGTTTAAAATGGGTAATTCCAACAAATTTGCTTGGAATTTCCCCAGGAATCCCCCAAATGCCTAGATTACAGGCTTTGCTTGAAATCATAGATTTAAAATATAATAGCGTGAACTATAGGCTGTGGGAGAAATTGTTGTGCAATTGCTGCGCTCTGACTGTATTGAGTTCATAGCTTTTATTGAAACATAAAGCAAACTAAGCAAATTCTTTGCATTTTCTTTGTATGCAGGTGTGCGGTTACAGAGTGACTGCTTGTTTTCTGAACATAGTATGTTCCATACGTTAGAAGGTGATAATTACCTTGTTAGATATCCATTCTATTTTTTACATACCATGAAATTCATCTGTTTTAAGTGTATAATTCAACTACTCTTACTAAATTTATAGAGTTGTTCAACCATCACCACAATCCAGTTTTAAAATGTTTCCATCACCCCAAAGGGATCCCTTGGGTCCATTTACCGCAAATCCCTGTTCCTACGCCCCAGACTCTGGCAAATACACTCTCTGTCTTTACAGATTTGCCTGTTGTGGACATTTTATATAAGTGGGATCATACAATATGTGGTCTTTCCCATCTGGCTTCTTTCACTTAGCAGAATGTTTTTGAGGTCCATCACCCCTGTTTTTTCTGGGAATTTTTTCTTGGCCTAAGAAGTTCCTCAGAGAATAAGCAAATACCTTACATTTACTCTGAGGAATGAAGAAAGTGAACCACTCACACATACTAACAGGTCTCTCACAGCTGAATCTGCATCAAGATCTCAGCCTGATAAGTTTTTCTTGTCTGGAACTCATGCTCTCCCAGGAAAAAACAGAGCAATCTGTTGACTGTCTACAGTACCTTCCAGAATCTGGAAGGCCGTCATTACCTTAATTTCTTAGTGACAAAGAGAGAAAGAGGCAAGGACAGAGACTCAGGTACCGCACAGAAGATGCAAAACCAACATGTTTTCTGGAAATTCTATTTCTTAGACTTAAAAAGAATTAGAAGCTCTCTTTCGAATGTGAGGGTTTGTGAGCACGAACGAATACATTAGCTGTTGTTGTTGTCACAAACAGTAGAATTGGTGTCATAATTGTCTCTGCAGTAGAAAACAATGCAGTATCTGGGGTCAGAATCAGGCATCCAAAGACCTGTAAGTACTTTTCTTCCAAGAAAGCACAGTGACTGCAAAGAGACCTATGTTTTCTGATTGTGTCATCCTGCACCACATGTGAGCTGTAAGGAAATGCTAAGATGCAACACGGTTTTAAGAGAATGTTGGTCTCAGGAAATATTGTATTTAATATAAATGCATGATGCAAAAAATTTTAAACGTGATCATTTTACAGTAATTTGAAACACCCCAGTTTATAAGAAAGTGAGAAAAACATTAGATTAAAAAGCCCAATTGGTAAATTTTTCTTAGCTTGAAAATGAATTCGCAATTTGCACATTCTTTTTCTTAAAAATGGCAAAAGAAAACATCTTTCAATTATGTGTGTGTGTGTGTGTGTGTGTGTGTGTGTTTCTCTTGCAAGGACCTTGTAGTGCCATTTCTTGCTTTTGCTTTATCTTACATTTTTGGAATTCTCTTTCCATTTCAAGCATCTATGACTCAGCAATAAATGTCTTGTCTTCTAGGACAGTTATAAGATTTTCCCATCAGCACCTTTATAGAGTCTGTTTTGCTGTTTTTTTATTTGCTTTACCTGCATTTCTCTTTGTAACTGAGTTGCCCAGACTGTCCCAGCATCCCCTGGTGATCAGCAGTCTGGCCTCTGATACTGCTACCATGTGTTACCTACAATCATGCAATCAATTATGTTGGTTATGTGACTTTTTTTTTTTTAAAGATTTTATTTATTTATTTGACAGAGAGAGAGACAGCCAGCGAGAGAGGGAACACAAGCAGGGGGAGTGGGAGAGGAAGAAGCAGGCTCATAGCGGAGGAGCCTGATGTGGGGCTCGATCCCAGAACTCCGGGATCACGCCCTGAGCCGAAGGCAGATGCTTAACGACTGAGCCACCCAGGCGCCCCAAGGTGGTGTGACTTTTAAAATGATTTTTAAAATGTGACTTCAAAATAAGGGTCTGTACAGACAATTCCGTCACCTAGATGCTTCAGGGTTTGAGAAATCTGAATAAAAGCTGTTTTGCCAAATCTTTATTTTTGTTTATTTGTGTTCCTGGGAGACCCTTTTAGGATAGAAAAAGCTTCAATTAAAAATTTCTACAATGTTTTCCTCCATGATCAAGGAATTGTGTGACTTTAGGGATGGAAATATATAGTCAGCATTTCACAAGATTAGACTTCTGGGCTGAAGATCAGAAGCTGTAATAAATCAGTATCTGAAGCTTCAAGTCAATGAGAATAACAAAGGCATTTATGTTCAGTCCAACTTCAAGACCAGCCACTAGGACACAAGCGTCTTCATTGGCTCCCCAAGTGATAAAACCCACACAGATGGAGACAAGGAGCAGATGTGGCGCCAGTGTGGTCTTCTGTCCCACCCCTGTGACTGGCGCCCCAAGAGGGTGAAAGACACCGCACTGGACTGTTCTGTCATCACCATGAAAACTTGATTCCCTTCCCCAAAGAAACAGTCCAGCAAAATAACACAAACATGACCAAAGCTGGGTTAATTGCTTCAGGGGAATGAGTGATCTAGGGGGTCTTGGGGGTAGGGAAAGTATCTCATTCCCTGAAAGCATCACAGGGAAGGAGAAATAATGATATAAAAAGTCTAAATTTGATTCTAGAAATTTGAGACTTTAGAACTTCTAGCATCAAATCCAGAATATTCAATGGTTTGGGCCTCCAATCTCTTCTGAGACTCCCCATCCAACTTGGAATGAGACCCTAAAGAAATGGGGCATAGCTTCTGGCCCCAATCTTGCAGTGAGCCTTAGAATCTTCCTTCCATTAGAAGCTTTGTTATTTTTAATTAGAATGTCCCTGCCTTACTCCTCTTCTCTGCATCTATTTGTTTTTCTCTCTCTGCCAAGCATTCCTCATGTTTGTAAATGATAGAGGATTATGCAGATTTGATGTTCCATCGTCATCATCAACACAAGCATCACCATCATCATTGTCACTGACATTGTTACCTTTGGGTGACAAGAGACATCATGTGAACAGCAATCACTGTACAGAAAGCCAGGGAAGAATGAACTTGCAAGCATCCTGAGTAAACCGATGATATCTCTAAGAGCAGATGTTTTAACATGTGCTTCCACATGCACATTCCTCCCTCACCTGTTCTCTTGGGAAAAAGTCCAGACAGTCCAACTATCCATACAAATACAGTACTTGTAGTCTGTGTCCGCTTCAAGCAGGACCCAGGTTTTCCCTTAGAATGCAGCTGCATGGCAAGCTAAGCATCAGCCTTCCTGAAGATTCAGTGACGAAATAATTTCCTCAGATTTCTCTGGTGATGATAACATAAACATTCATTCCAAATTGGAGGACCGATAGGACTGATTATGAATCAATGTGTGTATTAGAGAAAGGAATTATGGCATTTTACTTTGGGAAATAGCATAGTTTTCTTGAGTTTCAGAGTTTTTCTGTGACAGAAAAACTCTGGCTTGAAAGGAATATAAGTTTTCTGCCATCATTAAGTACAAAGGTGAAGAAATGTAGACAAGACATTTTAATTTTTTTATAATTTTTATCTTGTTATATTAGTCATAGACAAGACATTTTAGCAGCGGTTTGTTTAATCAATAATCTTCAACAATTTTCTAGTTTATGTGATAAGTATCATGCTAGAGAATAATAATAATAGTATTAGCTAACATTAATTGGATATTTACTATAATCCAGGTCTTGTGTTCATGTATCAACTTTAATGAATTGGCAGTGGCTGCCTGACATGTGGTGCTGAGATGGATTCTGACACCTCATCTGGGTTTAGTGAGAAAGAATGTTGCAATTGATCAATGATGTCTGCTTTGGGCACAAGAGGGAAGAATGAGGGTACATACAAATATATTCACATCCTATGATTTTTGTATTATCAATAACGATAAAATGTAGAATGTGACAAAGCACATTGAGAGAGACACATTCTGTTCTGAAGTCCAGAGGAGAGATTCAGGAAAAATCATTAATATGGAGGTGAATTTGACCTTAATTTTGACAGGGAGTCAGACTTTGCTGGTAGAAAAGAGAAGAGCATTTTAAGCAGAGGGAATAATTTCAACAAGATGCTTAGGAAAGAGGTATGGTATGCTAATGACCAGCTACTGGTTGGACCCATCTGGTACTTAGAAGGGACAATGGGAATTTAGAGGGGCAATAGTGTGGAATAAAAGTAGAGAGAGCTTCAATATTGATGGAAAATGGTTAGAAATGTATAACTATTTAAGTTATTTTGTGGTATGGCCAAATATGAGGATTCTTTTGAGAAGAGCACATAGAATGCATCCAGAAGAGGGGAATTAGAGCGTACCAACGCTCATGCCATCGCAAGAGTCTGGGTAAGACATACAAGGTCTCACTAAGGTGTAGGAGACCATTGTGAGTGACATCTGTAAGTAGAATGAACAACCTTGGTAACCAGGAGAGCACATGGGTGAGGATAGAGAGGCATGACTGTCATACATTTCTGTGATGTTTATTTAACAGAATTAAAGAAGCAGGAGGTTTTATGATGATGATCTCTATTTTGTTCATCTTGACTTTGCGGTGTTGAAAGGAAATCCACATAGAAGTATCTAGTAGGCAGTTGGAAATTATGTTTGGTGATTCTGCAAGGCAAGTAAGATGGTTTAGGGAGAGGTCTACCTGGGCATGCTAGCTGATAAACTGACAAGGCAGGGGCTTGCCAAGGAAGAGAGCACAGAGACAGGAAGATAAAAATTGACCTTGGCACCTGCCTTATTTAGGGGGCAGAAGGATGGAGCCACACCAGCAAAGGTGACAGAAAAGGAGAGGTCATTAAATAGAAGGGAGAACAGGAAGAAGAGAATGGCCAACCCTAGGACCATTGTAAACAGTCTTGCCTTGAATTTCCTTTGGATTTTAGGCTGCCAACTCATGTTCTCATTTGCTACATTAATTAATGCTCACAAGTTTGTTTTAGAATATGTTACATAAATTATGAAATATCCCTGGAAATGTCCTGGGTTTTGTCCTGTTTTTGCATATGAACAAGTAAAATTTAAATTATCCTTGAGCCATTGTTTTCTCATGTATCCCAACCATTGAAACGGGCAGAGGGTTAAGTACAAAAATGCAAAGATCTCTCTTGAATGTGCCCGGTCTCTATTTCCCTATTTGCTCTCAATTTCCTCCAGATGTGGGTGTTCCTTTCTTGCCATGTCATTTCCGTTGACCTATGGGTCACAGAATGGACTCCATCACTGGGGCTGTGTCCTCTTTCCCTCGGAGCCCTGTATAATATCCATAATATAAAAGTTGGCTTCAGAAAATCTTGATGGAAATAAAACTGCCAAAGATACCATGTTAACTTCATTTTCTACCTTCTTTATTTTTCCTCTTCACTTTCCTTTCTCTTTTTTCAGAAAATGACTCCCAAGAATTTTCAGGGGCTCATCATCCAATATCACCTCTATTTTCTGTTTGTTTTTTTCTTTCTTGATGTTTTCTTTGGCTGGTTTGCTTCAGATTCTGTGATTTACTATTTTTATTTAATTTAATAAGTGTGTGTAGTAGGGGAACATGCAGGAAGACATGCTTAAATCTTCTTATGTTTTCTTCTGATCCGTAACTGTTCAGTAAGTGTGGGCTGCACTGGTATCTAAATCTTGCCCTCTTTCAGCAGCTTCTATGGCATTCCTATTTTACCACAATATAAAACATGCATTCTCAAGAGGGTAATATCATCTCCAAAGGGGCAAAAATTAGTTCTTCGGAGGGAGTAAGAAAATCTTACTCAAAATCCCTAAAGGACTTATATGCATATAACGCATAAACAAATACGCAGTCTATCTGCGGTGTCGTCATTTTACTGGGGATGAAAGTAGGGATAAAAGAGTCTAAAAAGCCTTCTTTTTTTTTTTTTTAAAGATTTTATTTATTTATTCGACAGAGATAGAGACAGCCAGCGAGACAGGGAACACAAGCAGGGGGAGTGGGAGAGGAAGAAGCAGGCTCATAGCGGAGGAGCCTGATGTGGGGCTCGATCCCAGAACTCCGGGATCACACCCTGAGCTGAAGGCAGACGCTGAACCGCTGTGCCACCCAGGCGCCCCTAAAAAGCCTTCTTAGGCAGTGATGATGAAAACCAAAGGTTCAGACACACTGGTCTAAAAGAAAAATTATGGTTTGTCTCAACAAAAGCTCTTGATTGAGCCAAACAATACAAGTAAATTATGAAACATGACAAAGTAGAGGGAAAAAATAGACATTTTTGTCCAAATATTCACCTGTTTTCTGCCCTTTTTTACAAAAAAGATTTTATTTATTTGACAAGGATAGACGTAGAGAGAGAGCGCGCACAAGCAGGCAGACCGGCAGGCAGAGGGAGAGGGAGAAGAGGCTCCCAGCTGAGCAGAGAGCCCGACGTGGAGCTCAATCCCAGGACCCTGGGATCATGACCTAAGCCGACGGCAGATGCTTAACTGACTGAGCCAGCCAGGTGCCCCTATTTTCTGCGCTTTTGAGTGCTTTAAATGACCTACCCTTCACTAGTCTTATCATTTTTTTTCTAGTAATATTTTTCCAGAGAGCTTAATTCCAGGGTTTAGAAATGTGAGTGGCCCTGGTTTCTAATATCCTTTATCATTTGCAAAATCACACAGTAGGCATTTCAGTTTAATGGTATGTGTATATGTATGCATTTACCTTCTTCCAACCAACAATTATAATTCGTGCCAACATAGGAATATAGCAAGTGCCATAGAGAACAGGTAAGAAACAATAAATATGGAATGTTCAGGAATTTGGAAAACGCAAGAATTTTGTGTCCATCTAATAATGACCACTTCCCCTTTTCAGTCGAGTATGAATTGCTAAGTTATTCGTTGCTTCATCCTTTGATGGACATCCTCTATCAACCCATATCTTTCCATTTGTTAGACATGATGATTTCGTCTGATCCCTTCCCCTACTTCTACACCAATTTTGTAAAAAACTAGGCATTTCTGAAATAAATCTTGTAAAATACACCATCATAATATCTCTTGGGTAACAAAATTACAGTTTTTAAAATAATTTTTTAAAAAAGATTTAATTTATTTGTTTTTGAGAGAGAGAGAGAGAGAGTGCAAGCAGGGGTAGGGGCAAAGGGAGAAGCAGACTCCCCACTGAGCAGGGAGCCCAACGCAGGTCTTGATCCCAGGATCCTGGGATCATGGCCTGAGCTGAAGGCAGATGTTTAACTGACTGAACCACGTAGGTACCCCAAAATTACAGTTATAAAATAAATAAGTCATGGGATAAAGAGTACAGTATAGGAAATAGAGTCAATAATACTGTAATAACTTTGTATGGTGGCTGATGGTGACTATACTTATCGGGTGAGCAATGGGCAATGTATATAAATATCAAACCACTATGTTGATTATTATAATATTGCATATCAATATAATATTGTATAATATAATATAATACCTGAAACTAATATAATATAGTATATGAACTATACTTCAATTAAAAAATATCTCTTTGGGGGTCCCAAGGCAAGTGTTTACAATGTCACTTGCCACGCATCATGAAATTTTTATTTGTGTGTGTGTTTCTAAGATTAATCTTCTCTGGGGTCAGTTGACCCCAACCTTTAGGAGAAGAGAGATAGGGAAGATGCAGCAATGAGACCTCATGAGGATCACAGTGTTTTCTATTTGAAAGGGTCATGGAGACCAGCTAGAAAACCGCACAAGCTGAATTATTCTAATAGAGTTGTGCAGGTCCACCAAGGCCCAGGGAAGTATGAAAAGTCCCCACACTGAAGACAAGCTTGGGCTAGCAGCCAAGTGCTCTGACACTCATTTCTGTACATTCTTCTCTACGCCAAATAGTGATTTTCTGGAGTGCAAAGTCTTTTCAAAGTCTTTTTTTTTTTTTTTTTGGTTCTTTGTGATATTAGATGCAGAACTTCTTATAAGCAAAGACCCCAAGGTGTCTTAATGATATTTTAAGTGAACTCAAGGCGTTAAGAAAGATCAGAAATTTTCTAGAATGCTCTAGAAAGGAGACCCTTAATAAAAATCTATATGACTATGCCTAAAAATTTGTGTGACTATAGCTTTCTAAGGTCACCTGAGCTCTTTAGGGTGAAATTCTTCAACTTCTGGCCTTGTAATCTTTATATACTTACTATCCCTTTTTTCCCTCCAATTTTCACTGGCGTTTCTTTTAATTGTCATATATTTCATTCAGGTTTGTGAAACTTTGATAGTGGTGGAGTGAAAAACAACCTAATAAGGAATTATTAGCACCTCCTTTTTGGGGGATGGCAGTGTTAATAGCACCTATTTTATTTTGAAAACTATACTTTTGTACATGATTAACAGTTTTAAATAAAAATGTTTGCAAATAGACTCACAATTCTTATTTCCAATGTGTGTATTCCTTCTCCTTTTACAGAAGTCTTTGTACAGAGTAATTTTTAGGAGTATATACACCTCCTCTCCCGTCCAGACACACATTTCGGAATGAGGAAGGTACTAGAGCCACGAGCTGAATGTTCAACGGCAATTTTTGTGTTTATGATGTGGGATGGAAAGAAATAGAAATTAAAGCTCTCTTCTTTCCACAAGCCACATGCAGACTGGCTCCAAGCAAAGGGTTTTCACACAGGCCAGCTTCTGTACTATGAATTTACCCACTTTCTAACCAGTCCTGAGAGATATTTTAGTCTTAGCATCTGGTCGAGGCCATCTCTCAAGCACAAGTGCACCACTGTGCCAGTCGTGGGGCTGTTTTATTTGATGAGGACCACAGCTCTCTGGCAGATAGGCTCTGTTTTGATTTCCCAAACCTCCTGGAGGTGAAGGAAGGTTTGCTGACTGTGGTCAGGAAGGTCCCAATTATGAATGATTCCCTAACCAAGTGTTGAAACACTGTACTTTGTAATTAAAATGCAAAACACACAAACTGCCAAACCTAGAAAATTTTTTTTTTCAGGAATTTTCCTTGAAAGTTGGTTTCTCACTTCCTTCAAGCATCTTCTCTCTAAATCTACTTTGATTTCTTTTACTCTTCCATAAACAAAATGATCTCATCTGATCCCTTTGATTGGTTCTGTCTCTCAAGAAATATGGATGTGGGAGCACCTGGGTGGCTCCGTCGGTTGGGTCATGGTCTCAGGGTCCTGGGACAGAGCCCCACATTTGTTTGGGTTCCCTGCTCAACGGGGAACCTGCTTCTCCCTCTCCCCACTCCCTCGTGCTCTTTCTTGTTACCTCTCTCTCAAATAAGTAAATTCTTTAAAAGAAATATGTATATGATTTATGCTATTAATAAAATACATTTCAGGGACTTACTTTTTTTCTTAGATATTTCAAATCCTGTCCTCACTCTACCCCACTGCTGCTGTGCAAACTCTGTGCTACCAGGAAAATGAAGGAAAAGGCAACTCTAGAGAAAGCAACTTTTTCCTTTTAATCTAGTAAAATTTGCTCTGTGTATTGTAAAGACTCTGTTATTGGGTGCATAGAAGTTTAGAACATAATGCTCCTGTTATTTATTTTTAACATAATGCTTCTGTTATTAGGTGCGTACAAGTTTAGAACATAATGCTTCTGATGTTTATTTAGAACATACTGCTTCTTGTTTAAAGTGTATGTTGTCTGCTAGTTAACATATCTGTAGCAACTTTCTTCTAGTTGGTAGAATTTGCCTGCTATATTTTTTTCCCTATATATTTTTTTCAGCTTCTCCATCTCTTTTATTTTCCTTCCACATAGCTGAATTGGACAGGGTCAGGGCAGGAGACTATTGTGGGTCCAAGAGTAGAGAGAGAACTGTGACAAACAAAAGAAAGAACAAAATACATTGCACTTAAAAAAGTACCTATAGGATGCTAATTATGCAAATGCATCTACATATCTGGATATATATATATTTTTTTTAAAGGAGAAAAAGATGGAAAACTTTCCTTCATCAAATACCCCATAAACAAAGTCAAATAACTGTTACTAAACTAGGAGAAAATAGCTTTAACATGTGTAAAGAATCCATAAAGAATGCCTAAGGGGCATATGCACCCCAATGTTCATAGCAGCAATGTCCACAATAGCCAAACTGTGGAAGGAGCAGAGACGCCCTTCAACAGATGACTGGATAAAGAAGATGTGGTCCATATATACAATGGAATATTATTCAGCCATCGGAAAGGATGAATACCCACCATTTGCATCGACATGGATGGAACTGGAGAGTATCATGCTAAGTGAAGTAAGTCAAGCAGAGAAAGACAATTATCCTATGGTTTCACTCATATGTGGAACATAAGCAATAGCACGGAGGACCACAGGGGAAGGGAGGGAAATCTGAAGGGGGAGAGATCAGAGAGGGAGATGAACCATGAGAGACTATGGACCCCAGGAAACAAACTGGGGGTTTCAGAGGGGAGGGGTTGGGGGGATGGGGCAACCAGATGATGGGTATTAAGGAGGGCACATGTTGTGATGAGCACTGGGTGTTATACACAACTAATGAATCATTGAACACGACATCAAAAACTAATGATATATTATACAGTGGCTAACTGAACATAATTTAAAAAAAAGAAATACAAACCACCAATAAATATATATTTAAATGTGCAACCTTACTAGTAACTAAGGAGATGCAAATTAAAATGAGCTTTTATTTTTCACCGGTTAGAGTAGACGTATTTCAAAACCAGATAAAATTATATATCGATAAAGGCATGGGGGAAGAGAACTCTCCCACTAAATGATATCGCTGGTCAGGATTTAACTTTTTACTGCCTTTTTGTAAGACACTTTGCCAAACATTTTAAGCTTGTGTGTATCTTTTGGGCCAAAAATCTCACTTATTTGTATCTACCCAAGAGAAAGATAGCCACATGTGTGTAAAGGAGGCATGTACAAAACTGTTCCCTCGTGGTATTTTATGGAATAGTTAAAAAAGTAACCTTGAATTTCTACTAATGGGATAATAATTTCATAATCCATCCTATGGAATATTATGTAGCAGTTCTTTAAATGCAAGAAATCCATACTTAACACTTATGGAACTACCTAAAGACTTTGGCCAATTAAAAATGTCCACCAAAGTAAAGAATTATTCTATTTATATAAACAATATAGATTTGAAACAAAAATACTTATTCATATAGTTTCATATGTAAATAGATAAAGTTGAGTGGATATACACTAAATTCACAGAAAGCATCACATACAGTCAAAGAACTGGGAATGGAGGTACTGTTTTTAGGGTAACTACTTGTATCTATATTATTTCAATTTCTTATAATCAGAAATGAATTTATATTTTACTCCGTACTTAAAATAATTGTTTTTAAAAAGAGATGATTTTGCATTTGACTAATGGCTGAATTTTTACTATGATTTGATTTCACTGTTTACATTAATTGGATCATAGCTTTTAATGCAATGATGAAATTCTTCTCTAAACTTACGGATGAGACTCGCACAAACAAAATCTTTTGGTTGACCAGTGTGCAAAGCAAATTTAAAATTAACTTCAGCCTTAAGGAAGAGACTTTATATCTAGAGTGAAATCCACAACTGAGAGCCATGAACAAGTCTCTTTCCTTTGATACAGGGAACATCGATGCCCCTTTTGGTCAAAATCATGAGGGATTCTCAGTAGACACCAGTGACCTGTAGAATGTGGATGGGACCATCTGGAATAGTTCTTATTGTCTGTTTCATTCGATGTTTCTTACTCTTCCAGAACAAAAGGTTCTTTTTCTTTTGACTATGTCATGTATTTGGCTAGGCATTGCAAGCCTGGTACACACAGACTGGAGTCTGATTCTATAAAAAGCATCACTATCTTTAGGATTATAAACTATGATGAGGGCCAAATCCTGTAAACTGTGTGATAAATTTTAACCTTGCTTTAAAAATATGAGGCTTCTAAAAATTAAACTCTGAAACTCTGAGCTTCCATGGACGGTAGTCTCATCTGTCACTTTACAAAGGAAGAAACAGAACCAGAGGGGTTAAGTATTTCACCCAAGGTCACTCAGTGACCTTGGCAGTGACTTTTAAATTCACCAGGTACACAGTGGCCCCAAACAAATCACCAATGTAGCCTCTCTCAGGACCTAGGTGCTCCTTAGCGGCTGCCGGTCAGGCGGACTGATCTAGAGCCATGTGCTTATCTCATGATAACCCTGGAGAAGGATCAATCCGGGGCTGTTTACTAGACAGCTATAACTGCCTATTTATGGAGAACTCCAGAAATTATTTATTGCTTATTGTTCTCAGGCTATCTTGACCTTATACTGCCTGAATTCTATTTTCAAGTGAGATTTGTTAAGCCATTATCCCTTTGAACAAAGAAGAAATTAAGGGGCGCCTGGGTGGCACACCAGTTAAGCGCCTGCCTTCGGCTCAGGGCGTGATCCCGGCGTTATGGGATCGAGCCCCACATCAGGCTCCTCCGCTAGGAGCCTGCTTCTTCCTCTCCCACTCCCCCTGCTTGTGTTCCCTCTCTCGCTGGCTGTCTCTATCTCTGTCGAATAAATAAATAAAATCTTAAAAAAAAAGAAGAAATTAAGCTATCAATGTATAGAGGATACACGTCTCTATAAAATGTGGAAATTTAGAATGAAGGCTATTGAATACTTATTAATAAATATCTCTAACGATCTTGAGTTAGGTGCCCTGTTTCACAATTCTGAAATCTACTTATACCAAAGACGAAATGAAGGTATTGATCTTTATGTTTATTGAATTTCCTGGGTTGACATGGGATTGCAGTGTTATTTTAGTTTGTCTAAAATGCACAAAACCTTTTTGCAACTGAAATAGGATCTCCCCTTCCCTTCCCCCATTTCCTTTGTTCCTCTCCCCACTTAAGCATGCATACGCACACACATACACACACATGCTCACGTGAACGCACACACGTTATCTCCAAAAGAAAAAACAAAAACAGGACCTGGAAACTCAAAACACATTATCATCTTTTTGCTGAAATTGTACCCAGCAACACAGTGTTCCTACATTTCCCCACCCCTCCTCCCCCTCTGCTCAGTATAGTCCAGGGAGATTGATAAAGGCTGGAGACCCAGGCTAGCAGGCCCATTTATGACAGTCAGACTCCATTACAGGCTCAGCTGAGGACACATCTGGAACCCATTTCCTGCCAGGAGGAATGGTGGATGGCGAGCAAGTAGTCAGTGTTCAGCTGAGCCTCTCCTGCCTGGCTGTCGGTTGAGCCTCTCCTGGCCAGAGCCTGAGAACGTGGCTGCTAGTGAAAGTGTTTATGTGTTTATGTGACCACAGGTATGTGCCCTTGGTGACAGATCTCCTGTCCCATGTCGTGTGTCCTGGCAGGCAAGTGGAACGGTTGGAGCGGGAGGGAGTGCCCCTGAAGTTGCGATGTCACCGCCAGGAGAGGGAGTGTCCCTGAGTGTGGAATGTGGGCTTTGAGAGGATGATCAGTGGCTTTTCTTCTGGATTTGGGCAGGATGTGGCATTTGGGAATGACACTTCCTCTGCTGTTAAATTTAGTTAATGATTTTGTCCAATATTGGGGGGTGGGAAGATGGCCTGTCTCACAAGAGACAAGTCACTCTCTGCATGGAGAATGGATTTTCTGAGTGTAATATCCACCGCTTAGCAGGGCCATGACCATGGTCAGGTAAAGAGGGTCTCCTTTCCACCTGTCAGAGAACTCACATATTCTGAAACATTCAGTAAGCCTGGGGAGCCTTGAGACATTCAGCCTGGGGAGAAAGCTTCGCACAGATTAGGATGGCATTTGTGTCACCTCTGGGGAGCCCAATCACAGTAGAAACATTCAATCCCCTTCCTGAATGTTCCAGGAAGGGAATAGGCTGTGGAAAGACATTTAAAGGATACTGAATGCTATGCTAGGCAATGTGAGGAATACCAAAGTGATATAAGTCACAGCATTTGTGTTCTGTCATTATTTGGTTGTGTTTGTTTCTTTTTATCTTGAGATGCTTCAAGGTCAGTGGGGAGATAAGGTTAAAAATGAAAAGTCTCCTTCATGGCTTTCCTCAGTTGTGCATGTCCTTCGGGGGTGTGTCATCGGTTTGCTATGGGTTTTCCCCTTCTTATTCCATATGTTTTCCATTCCCTAGGTTCCAGCAATCCTGGTTGTACAGGCATCCCTTAGTCACTGAACCCACACGTGGGCCATTTAATATCCGTGGACCTCTCCCTCTTGCCCCCAGGGGACTTGAGTTGGGTTCAATGTCCCATGGTGAATCTACCACCATCCTCTTCGTATCTACACTTTTCAATCACCCACCTGGTAGCCCAAGTTAAAAATCTGAGGCATTTTTGACTGTCCCTTCTTTCTCAATCTAAAATATAGTACACAAGTACCATCCATTTTTTATTATGTTCAATTAGCCAACATATAATACATCATTAGTTTTTGATGTAGTGTTCAACAACTCATTAGTTGTGTATAACAACCCAGTGCTCATCACCGCACATGCCCTCCTTAATACAAATCACCCAGTTACCCCATCCCCCCACCCCCCACCCCTTCAGTAACCATCAGTTTGTTTCCCAGATTCCAGAGTCTCTCATGATTTGTCTCCGTCTCTGATTTCTTCCCATTCAAATTTCCCTCCCTTCCCCTGTGGTCCTCCATGCTATTCTTTATGTTCCACACATGAGTGAAACCATATGATAGTTGTCTTTCTCTGCTTGACTTATTTCACAAGTACCATCCTTTGACTTTTGTTTTTGAAATACTCCTGAATACATTTCTTCTCCTCCATTTCCAAAGCTTTAGTTTAGGTATTCTGCACTTCTCCCTGGACTGTCAAAGATGCCTGGCAATGCACAGTACTAGGAGAACAAATGCTTCCTTTTCATAAGAAATATTTTGTAACATCCCCCTTAGCACCCTGAAATGAAATTCATAAATAATGTAATCTACCTGAACACTATTTTAAAAATTCACATAAAGCTCAAACATTGATATAAAGGGAAAATACAATTAAAGAAATTTGTACTAGCTTAATATATGTTTCAGTAGATGAAGACTTGGCATGCCCACACCAGAAGACAGAATTAAGTGGTCGACGACTGCACCCATGGGAAGAATCATCGGGAATGTGACAACTGTCAGTGCAGCCCACCCTATGCGTGCTCTAGAGGTGGTTCAGGTATTGAGGTTGATGCTGCCATTAGGGACATAGTTTTCCGGAATGGTGAAGACATACGGCAAATTTCTGAACCAAAGTACAATCTCCCCCCAGAGATGCCAAGTTTGCATTCTTGGAAAATTCAGTGTATATTAAAATGATACCAAAAAGTTCTTTTGCTTTTATATGTAAATGTTTAGGACATTTGAAATGATGCAGGACACAGGACAGTTCTTCATGACCCCAGCACAAATGTAGGACAATTGGCATCCCCAGTCTGCTCCCATTTACTGCCAAATGTGTCCCACATCCTTGCAACAGCCAAGAAACGCCTCCAAAAGTTTCCAGAGCATACCTTGGCAGTTGATAGGAGTCTCCTTCTACTGGGAGTCACTACAGCAGCTTTATTTATTTATATTAATTTTTACTTGCTCAG
The DNA here is from genome assembly GCF_024610735.1 of Ursus americanus. NCBI lineage: Eukaryota > Metazoa > Chordata > Mammalia > Carnivora > Ursidae > Ursus > Ursus americanus. Next base: position 25,963,371 of record NC_142160.1, on the reverse strand, counting down.
ACAATCTACCTTTCCTTGTAAAAAAATAACTATGACAGGTGAATATAAAGTTCCTTTGACTTCCACTCCTACCCTGGTCTACTTCACTGTCATCCGCAGAGGTAACATGGTCAATCGCTTAGTATTATTATTCCAGAACATTTATTACATATTGACCTGCAATTTATGTTCTCCCAGAATATATAGGGTACCTGTTATGAGTTGACTGTGTCCCCTGAAAATTCGCCATGTTGAAGTCTTAGTCCTTATTTGGAAATAGGATAGTTAGAGAAATAACTAGTTAGGTTAAGATGAGGTCATGCTGGAGTAGGGTGAGCCTCTAATTCAATATGGCTGATATTCTTATAAAAAGGGGAAATTTGGACACAGACACAGCACACAAGGAGAGTGCCATATGAAATGGAGGTAGAGATGGGGTGATGCTTTACAAACCAAGGAATGCCAAAGATTGCCAGCCAACCAGCAGAACTGAGCAGAGAGCCATGGGGCAAATTCTTCTCATCGCTCCCAGAAGAAACCAATCGTGCTGACACTCCTATCTCAGACTTCAGCCTCCAGAACTGTGAGACACTGTATTTCTGTTGTTTCGGCCACTGAGTTTGTGATACTTCTTCCTGGAAGCCTTAGCAAATTCACACAGTACCATTCTGTGTCTCTGAGCATCAGGTAACAGACAAGAAACAGACAAGAAACAATCAGAATTAAGACAGGCTGAGGAGGAGCAGGTCCTGGGGCTCCTACAGGTTGAATGACCTCCCTCCGTGGAACTGTCAGCAGGCTGGAACCTGAAGGCTAAGCGCACTGCGAGCGGAGACTCTTGCATCCAAACCGTGCCTTTCCTGTGAGTCCCAGCTCTCCGCAAAAGACTCATCTATTAAATCAGATTGGCAATCAAGTTGTTTCTATCAAAAAAGAAAAGTTGCAATTGGTCTCGAGCCTTTTTTCTAGTCGTAGGTTTGTTTGAGAAATGAAAATAATGAATAACTCAGACTGTAGCTGGGAGCCCGGCAGACTTTTAACTCTCCGCAGTTTATAGCCCGTGTGACTGGGAGAAATGCGATTTCCATCTCATTCTAGACCTTTCTCTACACCTTGCTAAGTGTGCATGATGAAATGGGCTCTATAATATGGCTTGAAATGTAGAGCATGACATACTACTGATGGAAATGAAATGAGCAGTTCAAAATCACGGACCCTGAAAGAAAAAGCAGACCTTATAATATCCAGTTTCAAAAAGCAATGCATTTAAAAATAATTTGCAAACTGGAAAGGCAATTAAAAGTGTCCTTTTACTCTACTATGCCATGTGTCACAAACTTTAAGGTTTGAGAGTTGCTCATTACGTCTAAGATTTAGCCAAAGACATTTATTTGGCTTCAGCTAAAACTAGGAAAAGCACTGCTAAAATGATCATAGTCTGTGTAATGCCTCGAATACTTTCAATGGTGACAAATTCTTCTGAAAGTTGGGCTTGTGGAATATGCCTTTTTTGTAGTATTTCACCCTGAAATGTTTGCAGGAATGCTTCTGTATACTTTAAAAATTTTATATTCTAAATGGAAATTTCTGAATATCAAAAATATTAATTTTCTAAAACAGTGTAAGCTAATCGATGCCTATATTATTTTGTTCTTCATTCAAAACAAAGTATGTTAATGCATAAACAATATATATATTATTATAGAATTATACAATTATCCTGTGTACCCAATATAATAGGGATGTGAACTTATCTATAGTTCTATCAACGTGTGTGAAATTGGCAGTTTTTAAATTAAAATAAGAACATTCCTTTTTTTGTATATGAGTTTTGTTTCTTGCTTTTCTGATATCTTCTAACAACGCAGAGATTACCAAAGTACTGAGTATTTCTCTTATCCCTGTTTGTCATACGTATTTGCCATTTATGAAATTGTTTGGAATAAATGAAGCAGTTGTCAGTTCAGCAAGATAATTACGTAGCACTGTAAAGAAAGGAGCATTAAACATTTTATCCGGTTTAGCTGTCTGAAAGGAATGATCACTTCTGTCTTGTGACACCACAGAAGGTCTTTGAGAAGGTGACAAGGACAGACAGACAAACCCCACTCCAACTGTAGCAGCTTTCCGTGTACAGTGTCCTTTACTCAAAGCACTTTGTATATTTATTGCCCTTCATAATCACAGTTAACTCTGATCAAAGCCCTTGAGTGTTTTCTGAATAATACGTATAATGATTCAAGATGAGCTCCCCTCCTAAGCTCCTTTTCCCTGACATCTTCAAACATCCTTGGCTACACCTAGCTCTTTCTGGTCCCTCTGCCTGCAATGCTCTTCCACCTTTTCCTTCTTACCTTCCTTCCCATCCTTGATGCCCTCAGCAACTTCTGAGTCTCTACCTCAGGGAAACTTTCTGGGCCTTCTGCTCTCGAGGTTGGACCTTCCTACCTCCACCCGCTCCTCGCTATGATCTTGCGTTGCATGTCTCAGTTGTATGGATGGATTTGCGTGAGCGTGTGCCCGATGTGTCTCTACCCCTGGGCTGTAAGCTCCACAGGCACAGGGGCTTTGTTTGATTTTGTTTGTCTTATACCTAATGCACCATCTGGCCCATAGCAGGCAATCACTACATTGCTAAATATACTTAATAAATATATGTGACTGGATGGATGAAGGACAATGTTAGGAAGTAAGTATTTTTGGCTTAAAAGCCTTGTGCTAAGAGATTTACTATTATGAAAAAAAATGATGTTTTGCCTGATGCCCACTTGTGCCTCTCAAGATTGGCCATGTGCTCCGTGGATGGACCACAGACTGGTCCTCGTGCTCGAGGGCACAACATATGGGGTGCATTTGACAATCAAAAGCACCTCCAGGGGCGCCTGGGTGGCTCAGTCGGTTAAGCTTCTGCCTTCGGCTCAGGTCATGATCTCAGGACCAGGATGGAGCCCTGTGTTGGGCTCCCTGCTCAGCGGAGAGTCTGCTTCTCCCTCTCCCTCTATTGTTTCCTCTGCTTGTGCTCTCTGGCTCTTTCCCTCTCTCTCTCTCTCTGTCAAATAAATAAGAGCACTTCCACACAGAAGGAGTACATTCTTCCCGTGTGTGTGATTAAGGCCTCATAGAAAAGGGAGCTCAGACATTGCTTAGACTCTGCATATTCTTTATTCATTCGAAACCATGCGATGGGTGCTCGTTACGCATCAGGCCGTGACAGTGACAGTGACAGAGGCAGACGTTTTCTGTGCCGCCATGCAGCTGGCAGTCTCACACACCGGTTCTCAGTGGATGAGTCTAGACTGTTCGCCTCAGAATCACACCACGGGTTATTAAAGCAGAGCTCCTCGGCCTGCACAGCAGACAGACCAAAATCAAATATTGTAGAGTGGGACTGTGGAAATCTTAAACTGGCAGATTTCTCTGTCATTCTAACATCAGGGTTCAAGGAGGCCACGGAGAAACATTTTTGAGCCCAATGTCACTTCTGCCTGTCACTTCCCCTGAGTCGGGTTGAAGCCAAATTGCCCAGGATGCTAGTTAGATGTCCTCTCGTTCTGAGGTTCCTACTATCCACCAAGGCAGCGAGGTAGCTTATAATTACTCAGCATGTCATCTGGCCACTTACAACAGCTGCCTGCATGTGGGTCCCTTGAGCGCTAGGTCAGGTGACAGCAGATTCAGAGAGATCATAATGGCCTGGGGGGCTAACAGCATCTCTTAACCACTGGCCTGAGATGTGTGATACCGAGTGTTTCACTCTACTGCTCTTGGCTAATAAAATGAAGACTAAAATCTCTTGGCCGTAGGCTGAGGGGACATGAACCACTGTAAAGTTCCTAAAATAGTGTCAGTTATTTAATAAGTACTGAATAGTGTGCTTCCCGTTAACATTATTAATTGGGAAACTGTTAACGATGTTTCCTGAACTACAAAAGAGAGAATTGGATTTGAAGTCTTCCAAAGTCCCTCTTTTCCCAAATGACTGAGAGCATAGAATAAAGGTAATAAGACTAAGCTCACCCAAAGTGCTATTATGTGCGTGGAAATGCTAGGAACATTCTACAATGTCCTCAGTCTGGCTGACAACCCCAACTAGCTTTGCAGGTAGAGCAATTAGATCAAAACGTCAGCCATGGTCCCAGCGGGAAATAAAAGTTTACCTGGATGGTCCAAGTAAAGAGACGTAATGAAGGCACTTCTTGTAGAGAAGAAAGACCAGGCAGGTGTGTAACGGCAGGAAGCCATTGCCACCTCCCTCAGGACTGCCAGAGCATGGGAGGGAACAGTACCTTTGGAGCTCCCTGAGAGCTGGAAGCCAGGAGGAGATGGCTACCTTAGCAGGGATGTAGTCATGGAAAGATGCGGATATTGCCAGAGATGTGGCACCAAGCAGGGAGGAACCAGGGAAGAACAACTCTAAGCCCTCCCCTTCTTCCACCCACCATGCTACTGCGAGTGCCCCTATTTGGCTGAACCCAAGCAGAAACCAGTCAGAGACAAGCCCCGGGCAGGCGAGCCCAAGTGTGGAGCCGCAAGACAGAAAGGCTGAGAATAGCTTGCCGGAAGGGGTGGGAAATGAAGAACAACAGCATGTGCTCTCCACTCAGACGTCTATATGGAGAACAGTCCCTTTCTGGGAAAACTTCTTAGGTCATACACTAAGCACAGAACGAGATGATAGCTGTTCAGTTGGAGAACGCTATCTTTGATCCATCTCAAAAGAAAGGCTTGAAAATAATCCAGAATTGAAAAAGCACTGAACAGGTTAAAACCGGTTAAATATAATTGATAGCGCTTTTGTTATTATTTTTTTAACCTGTCTTGTTTCAAAATATGTTTAAGGTAGATGTATCATTGTCACATTCAATTTTCTCTTAAGAAGCTTTATCTCTCTTGCTATTTTTCTCCCTAGCACCACATTAACTCAAGAACATTTTTCCTATAGGAAGGCAGGAAATGGAGAAAATTCAAAGAGAAATAATATATGATTTTTTTGAGGTACTCTGATACTCAAATGCTCATCTGAGTACATGATAAACTCCAAGGCATATACTTTTTAATATATTTGTTATGACTCTAAAAAATGAAAAAGGCTATTTACCTATCTATAGTTCAAGGGTGGGGGGGATGGATTTGCCATTTCTAATCAATAGTATGTCTGTGTTACATAGTTGATCTTTCACTTGGCAACCTAGAGTTAACCCTAAATTTCTTAGGATGATACAGGAATTTGATGCCAAATTATTCAGGGCTGGAGAGATTTTCATTTTTTGATTTTGCTTCTGTTCAACATTAGATGAGAAACACTAAGGTTTGCATGGTCTGGGGGGGGGTGGGGGATGAGCACAGTTGATTCAAGGGAAGGGTTGACTTTTAGTGTTTTCTTTGGGTTAGGAGTGACTGGTAATTGGTGAAGTTCAAAGCCCAGGCCCTTTATAGAAAGTCCTCTGAGCACCCCTTTGCAGGCTAATCTTTTGGGATAGCTACTTTGGGCACATCGACTGTATTGTTAGGGTATCTGAGCTCTAGCCAAGTCAGACAGTTGCCAATGCTCCTATCTGCTGCGCTGTGAATTTCTGTGCAGTTTTTTAGCACCTGACATCATTTTCCAGTCATGTCCTAACACTCCAATAATCAGGGCTAGTCCCCTAAGCAGAGAAATCTCTTTGCTAAAATGCTTCATTCACAGCAGTACAAGTGTATTTGTGTTATCAAATCAAAGCACTGAAATCTTCTCTTTAGAGAGATATGTTAGTTCTCTCCAAGAATTAGATCCCTCATAGTAACAGTTTAGGAGAGGGGACTCAGTTTTAAGGCAGGGAATTGAATGATGGGGACGTAATGAATCCTAAAACTTTATTACATCCTGTGGTGTGCGATATCACAGGCAGCATGTGCTTCCTAACATTTTCCTTTCTCCCTTTTAATTACTTCGATGCATTATTATAGAATTTTCATGGTCTCAGTGAGATCTAGTAGGGTAAGCACAAATTTCAACACAGATTGAAACACAGATTTCAAGTTCTTGATGCTGACCATTAAGAGACAAGTCATATAGCCTCCAGTGATCTTACTTTCTTCATCTGTGAAGTAGAGCCGCGATGTGCCATGGGCTCTTCCAGACTCAGGCACTGGGACTCGAGAAGGCAGCTCTAGAAAGTACTGAAGTGTCCTTGGTTCTGGTGAAAAGGTCCCACTGACTCACCACAAAAGAGCGTGAGATGGTCAGAACTGTCATCAGCATCAGACAAATTTTTCCCAGCTCCGAAGCCTTTTGCAGATTTTGATCTTTAGGGCATGAAGTCCCAAAGCCTCGGTGTCGTGCCTAAAGACCTCCTTTTCCAGCCACCCTTGCCCTTCCATTGCAGCTGGACAGGTAGCAGCTCCTTCAACCACATGCTCACCCCACTGTTTCCCCATTGCCCCTCAAAATAGCCCATGCTTTCCCTGTTGTCGAGCACAGCCTCTCATTTCTCCTCTGCCCATCTAACTTCTACCCATTGTTTCTGCAACCTTGCATTAGGTCACCTGCCCAGTTGCCTGTTTCTCCAGGATAATGCTTCACGTAGGGAAGAGAAGAAATCTGGCATCACTAGTACCAAGGAATGCTATATCTCTTGTCTCAGTTTGTGCTCATACACACCCTACAGTAGATGTTATCCCCTTATTTTACTTATGAGAAAGCCAATGTTCAGCGAGACTGAGTAGCGTGGCCAAGGTCACACACTATTAAGCTGCTAGTGCTCCACTTATACCCAGGTCTGTGCAGTACTTCTCGCTGCCCGCCTTTATGGGAGATGCACGGCTCTTTCCTAATGCTGCTGTAAGTAAGCAAGTACTTTTTTACTGATATAGCTTGAGAGGCATTCAAGCCTTTTCCAACATCCACTGGTTAATCAGAGGCCCTTAATTCCTTTGTAAACATTTGACAATAATAGATGCCTGCACATGAAATTCAGGCAGCTTTCACTTTTTCTAATCAGGTAAAGGATTTGTGATTGTTTTTCTGAAACTATAGAATGGAGGAGTGGTTAATTTTGCTCATATTTAAACCTAATGAGTTGTTAGCGTGTACCTGGAACGATCTGGCAGTCACAGTTCAGAGAAATAAATTCCACATAATTGTATTACTAATGTAATTTTGTAAGGATTTAATTGGCTATGCCTGATTTTTAATATATGTCTATTTTAGGACCTCTGCTGGCACTAGCAGCCAGGACTTCCTTCACAGTGGAGTGAAACTGGCCCCATGGAAGCAGGTGGGCTGCAGCTGCCTCCCGCTGAGCTGTAGGAGGTGGGGCATTTTAGACCTTCTTCTGGAGAAGCTAATCTCACACCAGGCTGCACCCGCACCAGACAGGAAGTTACCGAACCCTGACACTCTGTCAGACCCACTCCCAGAGATCCGAAACCATGGTGGTTAAGGTTCTTCTTCTCCTTCTTCTTTCTTCTTTCTTCTTTCTTATTTCTTCTTTCTTCTTTCTTATTCTTCTTTCTTCTTCTTCTCCTCCTCCTCCTCCTTCTCCTCCTCCTCCTCCTTCTTCTTTTTCTTCTTCTTCTTCTTTTAAGCTGCCTGAGGTGATGATGACTCATTGCAAGGTTAATGCATTTCACCTTTCACCAAAGCTGCAGCCAAAATATTTTTCCACCTTTATGACTCACCCTTTTCCCAGGCCTGTTAAATTCATAGGAGTTTAAAGAAAATACACCGGGGAGGCTGAGGCAGTCCCCCTCATCCACCGGATGAGCGCGGGTGTGTCCCAGCAGCAACCTGGAGCCTCCTGTGTTTGCCAGGTTCAGGTTGAACTTGGACTTCAGGACTCCAGGGGTTCCAATGGCAAATGTGCTACGGTTTTCAGAAAGTTGCCTTTCCAGTTTCAGAGTCATAGGACTTCTCTGGGTGCTATGAAACAAGGGTCTCCTTGATGAGAAAGGGGATCTGTTATGAGTCAACCGGAGAAATGTGTTTACTTGTGATGCATCGCTAGGCTTGTGTCTTTAGAGAGCTTTTCAGTGTGCACTCTGTTCTAGCTGGACCAGGCCTCCCTAAACTTGTCTTCTGCCGGTTTCCTATGTTATTCTTTGCTTCAGCAAGACCATCCTTTTCACGGAGCTGAAGTCTTGCCACAGTATTTTCACTTAGGATTTCCTTCCCACACCTGTGATCAGAATGTCCTCCCTGGGGCGCCTGGGTGGCACAGCGGTTAAGCGTCTGCCTTCGGCTCAGGGCGTGATCCCGGCGTTCTGGGATCGAGCCCCACATCAGGCTCCTCCGCTATGAGCCTGCTTCTTCCTTTCCCACTCCCCCTGCTTGTGTTCCCTCTCTCGCTGGCTGGCTCTGTCTCTGTCGAATAAATAAATAAAATCTTTAAAAAAAAATGTCCTCCCTTCCTTTAATCCGTTTCTTAACTATTCCTTAATTCTTCCTTAACCTTCTTTCCTGGCTCAGGTTAAATTCTGTTTTTGGGTGACATCTTCCTTGACAGAAATTGCTTCCTCTCCTTAGCTTCTATAAAAGTCTCCTCTCACTGCTTTTAGGAAACTCTCTCTGCCAGTGATTCGATAGATTTACCTCGATGTACCAATGTGTAGGTTTCTTTTTATTTACTCAACTTGTGATTCATGCCTTTCATCAGTTCTAAAAGATTCTCAGCCTTCATTTCTTTGAAAATATGTGCACCTTTTTCTTTGTTTTTTGATTGCCTCTCTTTCTCGAACCCCGACTAGATACCGATTAGACCTTCTCATACTTCAGCCCAACTTTCTTTGCTTCCGTCATATTTTCCGTCTCTTTCTTTTCTGTGTTTTGTGTCATTTCTTTGCATCTGTTTTCTAATTTTGACAGTTTCTAATCCAAACTTCCCACCGCGTTTTTTTTAAAACAACTTTATTGAGCTGTAATGTATACATGTAAATTACACACGTAAATTCAACCATTTTAAAGACTTTACAGGTCAATGACTTTTAGCAAATTTACCTAGTTGTGCAACCGTCGTCATAATCCCGTTTTAGAACATTTCTAGCTCCCCTATAAAATAGCTCATGATCATTTACAGTTAATCCCTATTCCCACAGCCCTAGGAAATCACCAATCTTAGTCTCTATAGATGGCCTCTTGTGGATAAATGGAATCATACAGCATGTGGCCTTTGTGTTTGGTTTCTTCTACTTAGTATAGTGCTTTTGAGCTTCATTTATACCGTAGTACATATCAGTAGTTTGTTCTTTTTCCTTATTGAATAGTATTCTGCTGCACGGAAGGGACCACGATTTTTTATCCATCCATCTGTTGTCCACTGACCTTTAAATGTCAAAGACCCTACATTTCTTTCAATAAGTTCTATCTGATTTGATTTCAAGTTGGATTGCACAATTGTATTCAATCTAGTTTTTCCTTATATTTACTCCATCATTACACTTTACTTATTTTAAACATATTTTTAGTTGGTTTCTAATAATTCCAGAAACCCGAAAATCTAAGGAGCCTGAGTCTGATGTTTTTTGATGGTGTCATTCTTGTCTATTCTGCCCATGTTTCTTCTTATGTTTGGGTTGAGTTCATATTTTATGGGAATCTTGTGTGTTCTAAATTGTGGGTCTCCTGGCCAGCACCCGGGATGACCCTTTTTTGGGTTCATTTTTTGGTTTAGAGTTTCCTGGACTTGGTGGTGGTGTAAAAATTCTCATAAAAGACTTTTTCTCCTAAACAAGAGTGGAGAGGAGACAGATGTTTCCTTTTCTGGTTTGCTTACTTTTTTTTCTTCCCCCTTTTCCCTGAGAGTATGGTTCTTTGAGTCCCAGCTACATGCCAGTGTCTCAGTTTTGAGTCTTTGACTCATGCAGGTCCAAATCCTTGACTCCTGGTCTCGAAAGACATTAAAACCAAGACCTTACTTTGTCCTGAGGGTAGCCAAGATACTAGTTATCACTTAACAGTTGTATTTTCATCTTACTTTTCATTTTTGGTCCTTTAAGTATTAATCACATACACATCTTTATTTTTTTTTCTCTTTTACATAGAATTTCTGGGTGTTTTATAACATGAAGTTTTTCAGTATTCAGTGTACTTGGGAATACAGATGGACATAAGCAGTCAGTGGTTATCTTGCTATACAGACATTGATGTCTTCACATCTGAGTATGTCTATGTGCTTTTATATGTGAACTGTCAATTGCTAGAAACATGAGCTCACGTATCCCTCGACCCGGCATTAGTACCTGAATAGAAGGAATGTAGTTGATTATAGAGATAAACTGTATTTTAAGTTCAAGCAATGACTTTGAAAGGTTGCACTGAATACTGCTGTAGGGCCTATGGTTTTCGAGCTTTTTGACTTGTGGCGTAGTCCACAACATAGTAAATTTCCAGGAAGTAATACCATAGTAATTTTTGGATTTTGTGGGATGTTTTCCATCGTTCTTTTAATAGCTTTTGTAATACAATGGTGTGCATTAAAATTCACAAACACTTCTTTTTATCCCAAGGGTTGTGTGCCCAGAGGAAATGTTCTTTTCTAAAGGTCTCAATGCTGCGGCACACTGGGCCATCTTGTCTACAGCAGGGGACAGAGCAGTTATCGTCCTACAGTCCCTTTCATCTTGAGGTTCCTATTTGAGGAAGAACATAAAATTATCTGACCTTGACAGGAACCAAGGAACCTATTGATTGCTCCGATTGTCACCTCCAAATAAAAACAACCTTGCATGTTAAATGGAGACAGAAAAATATCTTCTTAAAGCCTAATTTGAAAGCTTCAGGTACCTGTCTTTGAAGAGGTCTATGTTACTCTTATGAATTTCTAAAGAACATTCTCTCCAGCTATTCACGTATAATTTCCCAGGGCTGCCGTCATGAAGTATCAGAAACTGGGGGATGTAAGGCACCAGAAGTTTTTCTCTCACAGCTCTGGAGGCTAGATGTCTGAAAGCAAGTCGTGGGAAGGATCAGTTCTTCCTGGAAGCTCTGAGGGAGAATCAGTTCCATGCCTCCCTTCTAGCTTCCGCTGTTTGCCAGCAATCCTTGGCATCCCTTGGCGAGTAGACACATTACTCTGATCTCTGCCTTCCCCTTTACGTGGCGTTCTCCTCTGTGTGTCTGTGCCTCCACCTGCCCTTCTGATAAGGGCACCAGTCATTGGATTAGGGCTCACCCTGATCCAGCATAACCTCATTTTTAACTAATTACAACTGCAGAGATCCTATTTCCAAATAATGTCACATCCTGTGGGCCCAGGCGGATATGATTTCTAGAGGGATACTATTCAATCCAGTCCAGTCCAGTACTAGTGGACTGGTCAACTCCAGGCAGAGGAGGTCTCCATCCCAGGGACCTTGTCAACACTCTACATCTCCTCTCCCAGTGGAGATGTAAGGTACAAGGGGCAGCTTCAAAGACCCAGGGATCCCTAACATAGAGCCCTCAGAAAGACACATCTTTTTTATTGTGAAAAGCATTGGCAATCCACGGTAGCCAGGCTTTGCTGGATCCATCCATCTGGCTGTCTTGTAAAGATGCATTTCCAAGAGGTGAAAAAGAACACAGCTTAACTGTGAAAAAAATAGGGTTGGGGCTACCAGGAGCCATTAATAAATAGGGAGACTTTGTTTCCAAAGCTTGCAGCCGCCTTCCCTAAATCTTGAGGGTTCCTAACAGTCTGGGCAATTATGAAAACAAATGGAGAAAAACTGTTGCCAGCTACAACCCTCCACCTTTTCCCAGTTCCCCCGATCATACAGCTAAGAGCCCAGGGTCTCTACAGATATTTAGCTCCTTTAACATACACTCTCATCAAAATTAAACTGCATCATCACAGAGGAAGAGTAAACACATTCAGATTTTTTTAAAGCCCAAGAGGACTGAACAGTACTAATTTTTTTTGGTTAGACTGATGAGAGCAATAACGTGGCTTTTCACCAAGAAGCATTAAATGCCAGCTCTCAGTCTCTCGTCTCCCATTTCTGCCCAGAAAGCAAAAAAAGAAGATTTTTTTTGCTTTTACATTGTTCTAGCCTCACACCTTCCACACTATAAACCAGCATTAGCTCCAACCACCCAAACCTACGGTTTCCAATGAAGCTTCTTCATAGATCGTCATAACTCAGGTGTAAAGAGAAATTGTGGTACAAAAGAGGATGCTTCTTGGAATTCATAACACTTTTCTACTTTGCTGACTGTGTTTTAGAGGGTAATGTCCGATTGTTCACGGAGATTTTAGAGGAATTGTTGGCTACATACAAAAATGAAAAAATATGAATTAATTTTAATTCCATAATAGGTCTCTTAAAGGAAGGATTACAAGAAGGAAAACGTTTCATTCTATTCGCCAAACATCATAGTTAATACTATTCTGACTTGAAATCTTTGTTTACCTCATGTAGGAGGTATAATAGATTTGTCAAACTAGTTCTTTCTATTAGAGGTCCTGAATATAAACCTCCTATAAATCAACTTTGGTTGGGTCAGTACCTTCACCCACAGTGATCTTAATTCTGCAGAAATAATGACTTGGTTTTCCACCCAAGCTTTACCTTTATCTGTGGCTTTAAATAGTGTTGTCAAAGCCACCAATACTCATATTATACCAGTTAGGCAGGAAAGCCCAGGGGGAAAAGAGTGTGTGTTGATTGATGATTCCTATTTAATATTTGGGACATGAGTGATCTGAAACTATCTTTTTGAGCAAATGGACTGGTTTGCTGTTTCTTTCTTAAGCTCTGAAACTTTTTAAAGTCAAAGTTGGGGTGAGAGATAGGGATACCTGTACATTACCTGAACTCATGATGGGCGCGGATGAGGCTCATTGTTAATTCCTTCTTATTCTGAGTAACCGCTTCCAATTCTTAATCACTTCCTCAGACTGAGGTCTAAACAATTTTTTGATGGCAATATATTTTGCTCCTTTTCTCAAAAATGAAACAAAAGTTTTATGTGTTTGTGGTTGTTAAAATACTATATTCAAACTGTTAAAAAGAATTCAGCAAAATAGTTAAAACATCCACCCCTCAAAAAAGTTTCAAAAAGTTGAAACATCCTAATTTGGGTCACCTTGAAGTTACTAGTGATTGTACGTTAGGATACATCCTTCTAGTTTTTTCCTAGGCAGTACGTATATTGCATAACATGGAATAGATTATAGTTATAAAAGTTGATTATACTATACATATTAAATATATATCAACTTCTTTTTTCACACCGCATTAGCTCATGTATATCTTTCAACATCTGAATACAGATCCCCTCATATGTTGAAATGGCTCAATAGAATTCTCTAGATTTTATGGATGAACTTGAACTAGTTTCCTCTTGGTAGGTCGGTTATTTTTCTCTGCTACAAACATGACATGTATTTCGAGCGTGTTATCTCCTTATCCACATGCAGTTTATATTTTGTGCAGCTTACACCAATTATTTGTTGCCTTACATGTTTTTTTTTCTCCTATAAATAAATTTAAGCACTCATGGTCAACCACTTCTCTAAAACTTGGCTTGATCCTATAGGGATCAGCAGGAGGGGATGTGAATCTGGGTGTCACTGCCACCACTCATTCTTACAGTTTGTTAACTTATTCTCCTTGTTCCTCACCCACATCCGTGGGTACCCATGCATACCTGTGCAAACACACACACACACACACACACACCGTGTGCAAATATGCACATCCATGACAAATCATTTTAGGAGAACGAAGTTCTCCTTCTCCATAACCCTGACCAAATACATTCCCGGATATGTTGATTTTAACATTTTATGGATACTTCCATGGTTGGCTATTATCTTTGGAAAGCATGTTTCAACTATCAAGTCCAAATATGAAAGATATTTTGAGTGTTCTAACAAAGCGAAAAATGGCAACACCAGCGTTCTAAATAAAGCATATTTTAGTCAAGTTTTTCAGAAAATCATCTCACCTGGAAAAAAAATCATCTTTCAAATTCTTCACTTTAGAGATGCATACATACCTAGTGTAATTGCTAGGAGAAAGTACAGTATCTTGAGATGCATTTGTGCCAAGGCTGTCACTGCCAGCATAATGCAGTGTGACTTTTTTGCAAAGCACCACGTGCTTGTGCATTTTGACTTTTGTTATTTATAATAATTCTGTGAGGGGAGCTGGGCAATCTGATCATCCCCATTTCATAGATGAGGACTCTGATCCTAGAGAGGTAAATGACTTGTCCAAGGACACCTTCCACATGGGGTGGAAAAGTCTCTGAGTCCTACTCCAGGGTTTTTTTCATCTCATCTGCTTTATAACTGCACAAAGTCTCTCTGTTGTGATAGCTTTCCTTTACTTCAGAGTTTGGGTCCAGAAGCACCATTTGGAATGAGATCATTTTCCTACAGAACATCTGTTCATACAACTGTTCCACCACTGATTTGTTAGGTATCTGTCAAGCATGAGTTTGCCTCCTTCGTCCTCAGCATTTTTAAATGTTTCTAGGGGCTTGATTAGGGGGGAAAAGAAAGTTGCCTCTGACGTGCTTTAACTTCCAATAGTTTTGTCCCTGGGCTGCTGTGTCTCTTAGATGTACATATCCCCTCTATGGCCATTGCTGGCTGTCCTCTCTGACCATGAGTGCTTACATTTATTTATAGGAGAAAAAAAAACATGTAAGGCCACACTGTAGTTCTTTATCAACCTATGTATTTTATTACAAAAATATATCAGATCATGCTTTGCTGATAATCCTAAATCCAATATATGTTAAGTTGTAACCACGGTTAATACCTAGATGGAGTTCTCCATTTTTTTTTCACGTTCTTTCCAATTTTCTTTATGCCATACTTGCTTTTGGTTTGTTTCTAAAAATTTGTGTCAGATTGTAGTTAAAAAAAAGGTTTGTATTCTGCTTTTTTAATGTAAAGTTATATCATAAGCATTTCCCCATGTCATTAAATAAGTCAAAGCACATTCTTATGGTGAACTATTTGCAGCATGTTTATAAAAATATTTAACCATTCTTCTACTTTAGGCCATCTGGTTGTTTAAGCAAGATTGTGACGATGATGAAGGATGGTAAACCTGGATCATTTCCTGAAAGTTTCTGGCAATTTATATTTCCATTGATGGTGCATGAGAATGTCTATGTCATCACCTTGAAATTGAATTGAAATTATTGAATATATTGAGGTATATTGAATATACCTTGAAATTATTGAAACTCATTGCCAATTTTATAAGCAAAAATAATGACTTATTTTATTCTAGTCACCAGACTTGGACATGTTTGCTCTTCTGAGGTCTACTAGAAGACATTCTAGTTTCTACACTTTGTGGTACTTTGCTCTCTCTCCATTTGGCCTATTTCCTACCTTAGGATAAAGGGAGGCTGGTCTGGGACCAGCCATTGTCAGTGAGGTGTTGACTTGCATGGCTCCCACTAACTGTCCATTCTCAGGTTAAGGGGAATGTCCTCCTGCCTATAGCTCCTGGACCAGCCCACGTGCCACCCAGGTAGGTTCTGCTGAACTGAGCTCTCTCCCCTTCTCTGCCTGCTCTCTGACAAGTGACAATGCCCAAGTGCACAATGAAGCTCCCTTCCTCAGCATGTCCTGTGACTTAGTCTGTTTCTATGGTGTTTTACTTAGTAGGCCCACAGCTCCCAAGAGACACTGTATCATAGCCACCTTTGTGCCAGGCTGTTCTGGGGTTAGGAATTACACTTGTATTTGTGAGAAAGGCAGGTACTAACCAGATGAGGAGAGAAAGCATCTAAAACACAAAACAAAAAAAGGATACTGCTGGGGTGCCTGGGTGGCTCAACTGGTTAAGCTTCTACCGTCAGGCGGGACATGAGCCCGGGGGTCCTGGGATCGAGCCCCGCATGGGGCTCCCAGTCGGTGGAAAGTTTGCTTCTCTCTCTTCCTCTGCCCCTTCCTCACTTCAAGCTCATGCTTGATCTCTCTCCCTTATAAATAAACAAAATCTTTTAAAAAAAGTGATACTCCTGCCACAGAAGGAGTTTTCAAGTTGCTTGAAGCTCTCATCCTTCAACCAAAGGGCTGACAATAAGGAATACACGGAGTCTCAGGCTCTCTTTTCAAGGGACAGGGGTAGTCTGTTTCAGGGGGCCAAGCACGAGTCACACACTTGCCCACAGTTCTGGAAGTAATAGAAATCTTCTCTAGGTTGGTGGCCGGTATCTGTTACAATGTGAGACATTTTCCTCTTTTATTGGATGCATCTTTACAGATATTTTGATTGGAATATCAGAAGATTCCATCAGTGAATTATAACCATGCTCTTTAATTTTTATTTAAAATTAGAAGCTTCCACTGGTTTATTTTATTTTAAGGGCAATATCTGTCATCTGGGACTATTATTTGTACAGACAGCATACCTTTATGTTTCTCTTGCTTTTAAAACTAAGAGGCCTTTTTGCCACCCAGAGAGCATGTCATCCATTCTTGTTCCACGTTCTGTAACAGCACTTTGTACAGCAGATGGTTTTTCATGCTGACTTCCTCAGAAGAACCTGCCAAGTAAGGGAGAGAGTTGATATTTTTTCCTTCTTTGGAACACCCACCATGTTCATTAACCACCATGGAGGCCACCAAGCTCTCTGGACAGTGGCCCTTATACTCTGTAAGGCTTGTTTGGCCCTTACACACATCAGAAGATAAATAATAATGCAACATCAAGCATCCTTATTTTTTAAAATGTTCCCAGTTTGGTGAGTAAAAATAATGCCTCTAATTCTAATTTTTCTCTTTCCGATGACTATAACTTCGCCATTTTCATTTTTCATGTATTGCCTTGGAATAGATTTCCAGTGTCCTTGTTCATGAAGTGTGGTTCTGGGTTATTTTTTTCATTCCTTCTGGAGAGGATTCTTCCTTCAAGTTGCCTATAGCCTTCTCAGTCCCCAGTGTCTTCTCCCCGCCTCACTCTGGACAACCTGCCTGGCTTTAAAATCATCTTGCACCATTTTGCCTCTCCCTTCTCAGAAGCTTTCCCTGATTGAACCTACTTTAAATTGTGATTTCTGCTTCCACTGCTCTTCCAGTACTGCTTTCTGAAAGGCCATCCGTGCCTTTCCAAATCAGTAGAGTGTCTCTGCCTCTATTCTTTAAATCCTCTGTGGCATTTGGTACCTGTCATCACGTCTACTTCCCATGGAAGCTGTCCTCCTCCTTGGAGTCTGCGACCTGGATTCTGCTCCCGAGGGTGCTCTGTGACATGGGCAGGGCCACAATGTTGTAACCAACTTCTGCATGGCATTGAGTGAGACGCGTGACCCTTTAAGGTTTTCGTATTTGTAAAAGTTGGGTTATAAAATCTACTTCATAGATCTATTACAAAGATCATAATGAGAGAGTGCATGTGGGGGCATTTCTATATCATAATTTAGCATGTAGCCACTAGACTACTATCCACTTAGAGCCTGCTAAGAATAAGGAACTGTGTGGGGGAATAAAGAAGTCAATAGCTCTGTCCTTAAGAAATTATAGCTTCTTGGGAAACTTGATATGAATGAAATGATTTTATAAAAAGATACACAATTGCAACTGTGATAAGTTCTGGCAAAGGAAGACATAGAGTGCTATGAGAGGGTATAATGAGAGGAATTGATCCACTCAATTAGAGAAATATAAAGACCCTCCCTAAGAAGTGGCCCCTGCATTGAGAATGATACACAGAAGGCACTTAGGCAAAAAGATGAAAGACAAGGTTCCCAGTCAGGGCAAAGGCCCTGTGGCAGAAGGGGACATGGCAGGCCCAAGGGGTGGAAAGAGGGCCATAGTGTCTGAAGCACAGACAGGAGAGAGAAGGTGGTGCTGGAGAGGTAGGTGGGGACCAGAAATTTCAGGGCTTTGAGGACCATGTTGAGATTAGATGTTATCTTAAGAGCAATCTGCAGCCACCGGAATGTCTTCAGTGTCTGCATGACAGACAGTTGCCATGATCAGACCTGTATACCCCAGAGATCTCTGGCTGCAGTGTTGAGGGGATTGGAAGAAGGCCTCATGGACACAAGGATGCTACTTCTCTTTCTTTCCTTGTAATGACTGCTCTTCCTTCTCTTGACCCCTACATGTATCCCCTTTCTTTGTGGTTCTGGTCTGTATATCCCAATTGTAATGACTTGCTGGATATATCTTCCTAGTGGCCTAGAAATTCAAGCCCACTCTCTTAGTCTCTGCAGATGGAGTCTAGAAAAATATCTCCAATTCCCCCCTACCTTGGCCCTCCTGTCCCATCAGTCATCATGTGACATGATATGTAACGAGTCCAGTCAACCTACGTGCCTCTGTAGTATTTCCTGGACCATCACGAGACTATCTTTGCAAGCTTATCTTGGTCCTCACATTTGCTTGGTCCCACTTTGTCATACACAGTGCTGCTGCCAGGTCAGTATTCCAGTGGGTATCTCCGATTATGGTTTTTCTCTGCTTAACCGCCCCTAACTCTTTACACTGATCCTACGTTCTAGCCAGATGGGTTTACCCACTGTCCCCTGCTTCCTTGCCTCCAAGTTCGAATGTGATGGAAGTACTGGTTTGCTCCATTCCAATGCCATTCTGCCTTTATTAACATCTGTTGGAATTCGAGTCCTTGTTTATGCCTCAGCTGAAATACCACTGTTGACAGGAGACCTTCACAGACTCGTCCAATCCTACATCAAATTTCCTTCCTCTGACCCTCTTACAGCACTTTTCTTCTTTCTCTCTAATGACACATATGGCATTGGGATTTGTAACTACGCACATATTGTATATTTGTCTTAGTCTTTCTACTAAGCTCTTTCCTCCTTGAGATCTGGGACCACAGATTACTCACCTGTGTATTAGTTATAATGCTCGCATCTGTGCCTTGCGTGAGGAGGATGCTTGATCAGTATTTATCAAATCAGCCTGTCTGTTTTGATAATAAATAATGATGCATACATAATGCAAACTCACTTTCCCGTCTTTCACTGCTGTGATGCATTTGCCGTATCTTTTTTGAAATCTGGAGGAAATACATTTTTAAGTATTATTCTCATGGACTATTCTTAACTCTTTACATCTTCAAGTGTACAAATAGGAGCAGGATTCTTCGACTGTATGTTATAAGGAGAAGAAAGAAAGAGGCACACTGCACAATTCCTTTTACGTTTCATCCTGGTTAGAAGCCAACGTAAATGCTTGTGCTACATGAGCAAGCATATTTCCTGCCGTGAAGCCTTGGCTGTTTATCCTGGGACCCCTCTCCACCACTGGCTGCCCTCAAACAACTATTAACCCCTGCTTTGAGCCAGCAAACCAGATGTGGGTTTTTTCAGCAAATTATTGGTTATTTCGCCACATGTCGTTTTTTGCAGTTAAGTGTTTCCAGCTTCTCAGAGCATTCCACAGGAATAACATCATATTTTTCCTCCAACCTGTTAATTAACATAATTATTTATCAACCCTAAACCACAGCTTGAGTTTGTTAAGTGGCTAGCAGAACATATATTCACTGGATGGAGCCCAGTTCTGCTAGAGAGAGTAAGTCAGCAATAAAAATTTTAAAAAGAATTTAGAAAAAGGAAATTCTTGTAGGGGAGGAGGGACACACTTCATTCCTCCTCTTGCTTCGGGGGACCCATCACTCTATGTTCAGGCTATACCCCAGGTGTTGGCTGGATGTCCCCAGTGTTTTTCTTGTCATTGAGGCAGCATGGTTTCCATAATGAAGGGTTTCTCATGCCGTCCCTAAGGGCCTCCCTGGCTCCAGAGTTTGAGATCTGTCTTTGTAGCTCCAAAGGGTTAAACGACGAAGTGGGTTAAGTTCTGTTTTTCCTGCCACTCCTCAAAGCTCACTGCAGGTTCTTAGGATTAGCAGAGTTCCTCTTAATGTCCCCGCCCACCGTACTCCCTGGTGTTACTGTTTTTACATTAACTGGGTGAGAATAATAGCGTCTTTCCCTTACAATAGCAGTTCTCAAAGAGTTCTCAAAGTGCCCCCCAGGAGCTCCAAAGTCACCCTTTCAGGGCATCTGCTAGGTCAGAACTATTTTTATCAATATGGTCAAATACTACTGATTTTCTTCCCTCTCATCATTCTTTTGCCAGAATATAGTGGAGTTTTCCAGCAGATCAAATACAGAAACAGAAATGAGAGTCCAGCTATCTTCTATTGAGCCACATAGGAGTGAGATTTATAAAACATTAAAAACAATGCTATCCTTCTGACTCAAAATTTTTTGTTTTGAAAAATATACTTACCGTTCACAAAAGTATGATTTTTATATTAATACATAATATTTTGCTGTTATTTTAAAAGATTTATTTATTTGAGACAGAGAGAGAGAGAGAGAGAGAGAGAGCAGGGGGAGGGACAGAGGGAGAGAGTCTCAAGCAAATTCCCTGCTGAGTCTGGAGCCTGATGTGGGGCTTGATCTCAGGACACTGAGATCATGACCTGAGCTGAAACCAAGAGTCAGATGCTTAACTGACCGAGCCACCCAGGTGCCCCTTGCTGTTATTTTTTAAGTAAATTAAGATAAGACATTCTGTTTTAATTTCTAACATAGTTACCATTGATAGATATTATAACTCACATAAGCAAAAGCACTTTGGGATCTTTAATAATTTTAAGAGTGTGAAGAAGCACCGAAACCAAAATGTCTGAGAACCAGGGCCTGTCACATATCATTTACATAAAATGTCCTTGCATTACCAAAGCTTCCATTATTATATGAGTCAAATGGCATGTTCCTTAGAAGAGAAGTCAAACACACCAGGCACGTGAAAGTGTTTTAATGCTTTGACGAAGGCCATGGCAAATGGTTCCATCCATGTTACCATAGTCCACAGAGATCACCTCTGACCTCCCTGAGCCAGCTTGCTATAGAAAGCAACCTCATGCACGGTCACAGTCAAAGTGCTCTTAGGGGCAGAAGCCAAAGGGCCAAGCAGGAGAGAAGCTGGTGGCTATGGGGCCAGGAGAAGGGAAAGACAGTCTTGGAATTGGATTGGTGCTTGGAGATACAAACACTCGTGGGTAGGAACACTGGCTATCTACATATTTTTTTCCTTTGGTGTTATTCCTTGAGAGCAGAAAATCTGTTTTCAGAACTCAGCTCCTGACTGCACTGTGGTTTTGGTGAAGACAATAATTACTAGCTTTCAGTGGATTTCATGTGAAAGTCAAAGTGACTCCAGGCTGGACCAGAGATGGATACATGTCCAAATGTTTAAGTAGAAGTTTAAATAGCTGAACCACAAAATGTTTGGATATGATTCCAATTCCCGTAAAGTAGACGCCATCTTGGAACTTCCTGTGACTGTATTCTGCTTTTCTCAGAGCTCATTGACAAAAAGTCTTTCCAGCAAACAGTGGTTTATTAGCACATTAGTGCTCCCCCTCACCATTCCATTCTAAGAAAAACCTCATACACCCACAGCCAAAAGTCATTTCCATTCTATTTGCAGAACCCAAATAATAGCTTATTCACACCAGATTTGACCAAAGTCACAGTCTCCCTAAGAGTAGAAAGAATTATAGCTACTATTCAGCTAATTAGTTTTTATTGAATAACCCAAGACATCACATGATGAGAGAGAAGAGATGTCCAGCCCAGCTTTTGCGTGCTGGGTTATAAGTGCCTTAAATATTAATATTCAGATTTGAATGATTCATTGTTTTATCCTTCTCACGCATTGCTACACATCCCTCAAAATTATCTTCAATAATTTTAGGACTCCTGAAGGTGGGAAAGTCTTGGTTATGCTGAGGAAGGTGCCCAACCAGCTTAGAAATTAGCTCCTAAGAGCTAATCATCCAACCCCAAATAGCACTCTCCCATCTCTGATACCCTCCGAATGCTGTATGAATCACTGAATTCTACTCCTGAAACTAATATTACATTGTATGTTTATTAATTAGAATTAAATAAAAACGTGAAACATAAAAAAAGACAGAATGCCATTTGTCATTGTTTGAGCTTGTCTTTCTTATTTATACGTGTGTGTGTTTGTGCTGATTTGCTCCTTTCATTAGAATGGAACTCCATGAGGCAGGAACACTACATTCCTAGCGCCAAAACAGTGCCTGGGACACAGTAGGCTCTCAGTATCTGTTGAGTAAAAGAATGAAGTTGCAATACCCTTTTTGAAAATGCTTTTTCGCCAGACACAGCCACTTGTCTCTGATGGGTCCTTTCTGAACCTCAGGGTTTTAAGTTCTACTAACATCTGTGGTTGTTTCTTAGCAGGGACGGGCTCAGAGAGAAGCACAAGGCAGGGATTCTATCACCAAATTGCTCATACTCAACTTGGGAAGAGTATCAGTCAGGGTCCTGCAGAAAATAGAAGTTAACCCTAATTGGACAATTTGAGCAGAGATTAATAAAGGGACTATCTATAAAGATGCGAGCGATCTAATGAAGGATGCTGTCATCCACTTAAGCTAGTAATGCCAGGGAGCTGTTCTCTTTCCAGAACCCCAACAATGTGGTCATAAGGAGAGGGCTACCTGAGAGGCCCTGGGGCATTCAGGAGAGAAAATATGACCAGTTTTGCAAAGTGCTGCCAAAGCAGAGCCAGAATTATGAAGGGGAGTCCATGAGATTGACAGCAGGGAGAGGACAGAGGGGGAAGGGAGAGTAAAGCCCTCTTGGACTTGCTTGGTGGGAAAAGAAGTATCATGTACAGCAACTGCTGGATTCAATGTGTGTTTGTCATTGCCTGATGGTAACGTTGCTGTGTTCTCAAAATGATGACAACCACAATTCCTGACTCTATCCTGAAAAAGTACCTGTAGACCCTTAGGGCTGTGCTGTTCTACACCAGGGTAGCAGAGATCTGCCCCCATTCCCACCCAGGAAGGATGAGGAGGACGGAGCAGACCATCTGGTGGGGGACAGGACACCCTGTCTCACCACCATACAGAAAGCACATGTTAAGATGTCTGGCAACCAGTGAGTGACCACAACACGGTCAGTAATAATTATATTAGACTCCCAATAGATAGTTTGGCTTTTTTAGGTTTTGTGGCCCCTGTTGGACACTTGAAACAAATGGAACTGAAATTTGTCACAGACCTTTCAGTGATACCACCCAGAGTTGTCCTCTAAAGAAGCAAATCTAGCCCAATTCACACTCAGGGGGTCTGGCTCCAGAGCCTTTGCTCTCAAAGCACTGGGGGTGCCACACCTGTGTCTTTTGGTACTTGTCATTTTTGGGCATGCCAGTGGCTGCTTATTGCTGGCCCTACGTTCTCTCCTGTTGGCTCTCCCTGACTGGAGGCACCGGTAGACCAGATTCCCTGAGGAGTTAGAACCAAGGAACATTCCATTGAGTCACCATTATACTGCTGATTCTTTCATTGATGAGCTAAGTGGATCTTTAAAAGGTGTGTACTCTCTATTTTTATGAGAGTTGTGCTTTTAGCTTTTCGAAAATTATGCTTGGACAATACAAAGCTTACACTCTGAACTATTGTGCTAATATTATTAACTCAGTACCTACCAGTTCCAGAATGCCTGCCCTTTCTCTAGCCAAACTTGCAAATTTAAACGAAAGCTCACCTCTCCTCTTGAAATCTTCTCTGAATAGTCCAGCTCATGCTCACCAATTTCTTCTCAGATCTTCTAGAATACTTACTGGTCTTAATGACACACTGTTTAATTTTACCTTAGTGTCTTACTCATCCATCTAGGTCTAGATGTAATTACCCAACCATATATTTTCTCTCTCTTCTAGGTGAATAGAGAACCTTATGAAGTATTACTTCAAGAAGATTTTGAATTTATTCATATATTCTCCCAACCTACTCTCCCCCCCCCCCACAAGGTGCTTAGAATAGCTTTGGGCACATAGTATATGGTCAATAAATACATGATGAGTTAAATTGAATTGAGCTTTGCAGATCAGACTTCGCTGTACCTCATATACTTCTCCTAATTTATATTTAAGTGACTGCAGACAAAACAGAGAGGCATTGTATCCAAGAATGAGTAGCCTTTAGGAAAAAATAATAATGAGGAGGAAATTTTGTTATCACACATGGAGGGGGGAAATGTCTTGTGTAAGCCCGAGGATCCTAACAGTTAACTTTAGAATTTACCCTTTCAGTTAAACCCCGTTCCAAATGCCACTTCTCTCAAAAGCCAGCCCAGTGGCAATCTGTGCTTTCCCCTTTCAACCACAACTGTTTAATTTCAAAACAAGGGCAGATAAAATATGCTAATACACAGCAAGTTTCCCATTGCTATTCATTAGGAAGTCCCTTTCCAGTGTGAAAGTCCAGTCTTCCGTGAATTCACAAACAAATGATTGCCCTTGTTACTGGCATTCCACACCGGTGATAAAACATGGGAATCAGCCTTGGCCCAATCGTGTGGGTTTTCTCCTGGAAGGTGCTGTGTTCTTTGTCTTGAATATATATGGGAATGTATCTATGTGCACTTGTAGGATGTTTTAAAATAAATGCATTTCTACCTGCAAGAACATTAGTAGGAAATCCTGCGAGATTTCCATTTGGTGGTGGTGGTGGTGGCGGCGGTGGTCGTGGCGGTGGTGGTGTGTTTTATGAGTTCAAAGTCTTTGCACTTGAGCTATAGGAGCCTGCTGTAAGCTGTGGACTGTTTAGCATGCCATGTGGGCCACAGCCTCTGACATCTTTAACTAGAATAGCAAAGGGCTGGGAAAAGGAGCACGATGGAGGACTAACAGCCACGAGAGAGCAGGGCTGGCATGCTGGCTCTGACCACAAACTGGTACACGGAACTTGTGTTTTTCATTAGAGTTGCTGCAGTAATGCTGGTTTCTAACATTCCGAAGGATATTCAGACTTATATTAAATTAAATTCTCCTTTAAAATCACTCTACGTTGGAACAACATGAAGGATCAGACTGCAATCAAGAAACTGCAGGAAATAAAAAAAAAAACAAACTAAGTCTAGCTCTGGCCCTTGCTTATGCTGTTGGTATGAATGTACAGCATACATTATCAGTGACTCAGTAGGCAACCTGGAACGTATCTGTAAGATGCAGTATTGCCTTGAGCTTTGAATTGACTACTTGGTTCAAGCTTAATATATACAATATACATAATTTGTGGATTATAGAAGCAACTCTGAGTGACCATAGTACATGTATATACCAATGCACAAAGACCTGAGAGTATGTTTTATATTGTGTATAAATAAAAACTTATGTAACCACGTATTTGTTTATACTTATACATTCACTTATGCAACTACAGCTAAAAGTTCTGACTGGCAAAAATCAAGCATTAAGAAGTTTGTCTCTTATTCTGTAATCAAACCCTCCCCACAAGGCAAGTCCGTCATCTAGGTAGCTAGCCTGCTAGTTCTATTTCTCAAACACATACACATACCACATACATACACAAAATGTATACCCGCTCGACGATGTTTCTGAGTTCCTCGATAAAGCATACGTATTTGTCAAGACAGGCTAGGCAATGTTGCGGTAACCGACCCATTTCCGTAGGTTAGCACCATTCGAGTTTATTTCTTCCTTATGTAAAATACCCAAGGAGTACGGACAAATGTTCAGGACAGTTGTCCTCCACGAGGCTTCTTCAATCTTGCGGCACTTCCATATCAGCATGTGCTTCCAGAACGGTAGCATCAGAGAAGGAGTCGTCTAGAGAACCAAGCATAGTATGATCACATGTTGTTCCCATGCATACTTTCTGGGCCAAAGTAAGTCAACTGCCTTACATCACGTCGAAGAGGTAGAGAAAAGCTCTCCTCCCATATACCTGCAAGTAGATATTGGAACGTGACAAAAATCCTATAACATGATTAATAGAACCTAATGAATGTGATTAATTTTGAAATCAAGCAGCTAATCACTCTCTCTCTCTCTCTCTCTCTCTCTCTGTCTGTTGGTCTCTCTCTCTCACACACACATACCTGTGTGAGAGTAGGAGATTTCTGGGGCACAAGTGAAGGCCATCCCTTCTTTTCTCAAAATAGACCAACCCAGATTGACTACAGAGGCAGATGGGACATTTCTTTGACCGAAACTTTACCTTTTCTTTTTTTTTTTTTTCAGGTATTTCACATTATACCAATATTCAATCTTTAATGATGAAGATTTTCAGTTCTTTTTCTTGAAAGTAAGTTATAAAACAACAATAGCAACAGCAAAGACACGAGATTCTCTTTCGGAGTAAGAGTCAAGATGAGAAGAAGAAAAGAAAAAGCCAGGCAGGACTCAGGGAGTGTATTCTGTTTCAAGCCAAGATCCCTAGTGTGGACTCTGGGGGTTCTTGTAAGAAACAAAGCATATTTGCAGCTGTGATGGGCCCAACAGATGAATGGGATGCAATAGGCTTTTCAGGTTCTAGAAAGGAGCAGTAAGGGAGTCCGCTTTCAAAAGGCTTTCTTGGCAGTGCTTCTCCCCATGAAGGCTAAGAGAGAGTGGGGTATCGGGGAGCAGAGAGGCACTCCATGCCCCTATATATCCAAGGCCCTGCATGATCCAACCCCTAGATCCCCCACTCCAGCTTGGTCTCAGGCCACTCGGCATCCCCTCTTCACCTGCCTGCTGAGTCTTTATTCCCACCATGCCCAATCTTATTCTAATCCTTGAGTGAATAGAGCCCCCTCCTGAAAAGGGCCTTTGCATAAGTAGTGCCAAGATCACCTTTCTTCATCTCTCCCCACCTAAGTAAAACCTGTTCATTCTTCTGACCTCAACCCAAATGCCGTTTCTTAGGGAAACCTTCCTTCACGGTCAAAACCACCAGTGTGTGCTTCCATGTACCACCTGCCCTTCCCCCCATCAACTTCTACAGCTCGTGATTATATATGGATTGGCATAGTGGTCTGAATAATGTTGCTCTCCTACTGGTCCTATAAGCTTCATGGGAACTGTATCTTTTTTTCTTTTTTTTTGTCTTTTCTTTTTTTTTTTTAATATTTTATTTATTTATTCGGCAGAGATAGAGACAGCCAGCGAGAGAGGGAACACAAGCAGGGGGAGTGGGAGAGGAAGAAGCAGGCTCATAGCGGAGGAGCCTGATGTGGGGCTCGATCCCATAACGCCGGGATCACGCCCTGAGCCGAAGGCAGACGCTTAACGCTGTGCCACCCAGGCGCCCCTGTATCTTTTTTTTTCTTAACTTCGTATCTTTATTCCCTATCCAAGGGTCCTAAGTATGTTAGGATTTCAATAAATATTTGCTTAATAAATGAAGTATTATACAAATAGATGACCACAATCTCTCGTATTTATATAGCCCTATGTAGGAATCAAGTACGTTGCCTACATTTTCTGATCTTATATTCAAAATAGACAAGTTGAGTAGTGACACATGCTCTTAGGTTGTGATTTAGGGACCGAGGTGAATCGCGCTCCAAAGCTATGACTCTCTATCCAGTGCTCTGACCCTGTAAAAGTTACCACACTCCCTTGGGTCTGTCTTATCCCTCTGTATGCAAAATAATTGCCAGATTCAACACATATAAGGTGGTCCTCCAAGTAAAGAAGAAAAAGATTAATTCCCAAGAAGCAAATGGACAAATGTATAAATAGGACATTGGTAACAGAGAAAATATGATTAAAATATAGTAAAAGACACTATTCCCTAGTGAAATGCAAGGAAGCAGATTACAAATGGACTCACATTGTAATTCAGATGCCCGGAAGAAACGTTTCTTTATTCTAAAATGTGATCTGGTCTCCCTCTAACTCTTACTCACTGTGCACCAGGAAAAAAAATCTACTTTCTGATTTCAGAAAATTCACATTCTGAAAAATGTACCCCAATCTAGTAATGGTAGTCTGCACTGATGTGATAATTTAAACAGCCCACCGCAGTTTTGCTCAATAGCCCTAGGTAGAAAGTCTCGTGTCCCAGAGTTCTACCTACTTTCTTTCTTTCTCTGAAACATGACTTTGGGTGTAAAAAGAATATTAGTGGGTTCTCGTGGTGTGAGATTAGTGCGGAAGAAGCCCCAAACCTGTATGTTACGTCAGCGTAATGCCTTCTGCTCCGGTGTCCCTGTCCACCTGCTCTGTTGGGCACCCTGATGCTGATGTCTGCAGATCGCGAACTTGTCTGCTAGCACTACTGACTTGGTCAGAGCCAGCTGGACCCAGGGATTGGCTCTACCTCCTCCTGGCACTCCGCGGCCCTCCCTGTGTCTCTTGACCACACCTTTACCCAGCCTCCTGCCTACTTCCATAGCTTCTTCCGGGGGGGCCACTACATCATGCCACAGCTGATCCCGTGTCAAAACTGTTGGCTGCCAACTCAGCATCCATGCTACTAAGGAACCGAGAATGTCAACCCAAAAGACAGCACCCTCCAGGCTCTCGTGTGAAAGCCTGGACTCAATGAGGGGAATTTTGCTGGACTGACCCAAAAGCAGTGTGGCTGGAAGAAAGTATTTTGAGTTTCAGAAGCAGAAAATGCTGGAATCTGTAGAAAGAGGTGACATTAGCCAGCCAGTCTACATGAAAGAAGGGGCTTCTTAGAGTTGTCTGAGGACACGCCATCTAGCATCCGCTTCTCGGCAGCACCTGGCGGGGGGGGGGGGGGGGACATGAACTGGGATGCTTTGAGGATGTATTCTGAGTAATGGTATTGAGAACAGTTGCAAAGGACTCTGGGATGCTTGCCTCAGAGACTTCAGGATGTTGCCGGTCTTCAAGAGAGATAGGGACAGGCAATGAGCCTGTCAGAATAGATCAGGGTGAAACAAAAATACAGAGCCCTCCTCGAACACTCTGGAAGGCATAAGACTTCTAAAATTAGTCCTGATGGTGTGAGGGTATAAGAGAAAACCCCCGGACTCTACTGGAACGGAATTTCCCACCAGCCCAGCGAGACAGAGTTTAGAGCAGATTACATTTGTTCAGGGATAGAAATCAACGTGCTATTTCTCTCACTCTAGTGTGTGAACTAAAATTGTTATTCACACACAAGAATGTAAATATATAAAGAGAGGTCAGGAAAAGAGAAGGACTGAATGGTTTTCCAGAGTAACCTTTGCTGGGCAGTCGGGGTAAGTTGGAAGAGGGGAATGGCAACAGGGACCTTTCTGGTTTTATTCCATATTTATTTTTATTGTTTAGATCATTGACCTCAAGACTCCATTCTCATCACTCGTGTGATAAGCACAGACAATCAAAAGAAAAAGATTGAGTCTGATGATCGCTGTGAGTTTCCGGCAGGCCTGTCATTCTCACTGCTGTGTGACGTCATGCTCCAAGGCAGCTGCAAATGAGGGTGGCCCAGCTCCGCAGGCCAACCGCCCAGCTCGCCAGCCATAACCCTCCACCACAGGACCTTGCCTCTTTTCCAGCTTTACCTGTTGCGCTCCCTCCTTGCCCCTTAAAATCCCCTGAGGGGAGCTATCAAAACACATGAGACCCCTCGATCCCCCTCCCAGACACTTGGAGGCAGTTGTTCTCAGCAGGGTCCCAGGCCTCGGAGCTTTTCAAAGCTTCCAGGTGATTCTAATAGCAGCCAAACTCAGAACCGTGATAGACACTGCCGGGGGTCAGCCTGAACGGAGCAACTTTGAGCTGATAGACCCTCAGCCACCAGCGCAGTCCCTGCTATCTCCTTCTGTCAAAATCCTCTCTCTCCTGCAAGACTCTTCCCAAACGAATCCCACCTTCTTCAAGAAGACTTTGTCCCCTGGCTGTGACCTTTCCTTCCTAAGCACCCCCGTTGGACTTGATTCATTCTTCCTGTGTGATCTTAATTTTGGTACATTTTGCACTGTAACTAGCTGGGTGTTTGCTTATGTACAAGACTGGAAGCTCCTTGAGGTTGGTGGCCAGGGTTTTTCTTCTCTGTCGGGTCTCTCGGGGGTTACGTAGGGACACGTACATACATACACCATCAGTGGGGAACCGAATTGCCCGAATCTTCACAATTATTTTAGTCAAACTCCATCCACACGGACTGAAGTACATAAATGTTTGTGGGACATGGAAAGATAAATGAATCATATTCATTTTCAGAAAAATACAGCTAAATGCTTCTTCCTTGACAATGTATCCTGCAGAGTTGCATTCTCCAAGCTTCCTGTGTGTGCCGGAAGTCCAATGGAGAAACCACCTGTTGCTGGGACAGGATCTAGGTGCATGGAGAGTCTTGGATTTAGACATTCTGACTTCATTGAAATGAACTCATAAATTTAATCTTAATGTCCTCTGGGAGGAAAAATATATCCAAAATTTTGGTTTAGTCCTACAAGTACAGAGAAAGCAAGTCCCAAAGAATCTGTGAATGCCAGTTAAGTGGGAAAGGAGAGAAAAAAATATATATCCGTCTTTTCCAAAATATGTACTCGTCTCAAACTCTGATTCTTGGAAATGAGCGTGCTAATGGAAACATTGCCATAAGGTGGTGGCGTCCCATGGTCCTTGTCAGGGTGCAAACCTGAATTGTGCAAGCTTTTGGATTTAGCTACGTTTACAGGAAACACGGGGACAGATAAATATGTTGAAGGACAGGACAGGGGTGCAAGCAGCAAAATCCAGACTGGGAAAGTCTGTAGGGTAAATGATCTGGTTGTGTCAACAGATACATTGCAAAGGGGGATAAAAGAGAGAGGTACCGTAAAAGAGAACTTAGGGGCATTTTCAATCTGCGGCAATGCATTGCCTTTATTATGGTCCTGATTCAAACAATAAACCATAAAACAAAAAGCATTTATGAGGCAATTAGGGAAATGTGAACACAGAAGATATATTTGATAATAGTAAAAAATTACATATTTTGCAATAATGGTATTATAAATATAATTACTATATATTCTATATAATACCATTATTATATATATACATTTGTATGCATATAGTGGTATAATATATAACAATATGCTAATATACAATTAATTAATTATATCATTACATGTTAATAAATGAGAATATATATCTTATTATGTTAAATGTCATAATATATTATTAATATGATATATACTTCTATATTGCCATAAAATGAAGGTATTTAGCGTCTTGTCTGCTCTACCAGCTCTTGACAAAACTGTTGCGGTCTTAGAGAAGAGTGATGTATTCCTGGGGCTCCAGGGCTGTGCTAAGCTCCACCCACTCATCCACAGAAGTGCTACTCACCACCCCTTGGTGCACCAGGAAATCCATTAGGGGGTCACAGAAGGCCCAGGCCAGGGAGTCAGTGTTGAGTGTGTAATTCAGGTCCTTCCATTCAGACTCGACAGTAGACTGAAAGTTCACTTCCCTGATGGAGTAATGTCATTCTGGTCCTTCTCTTCTTTCCAAACTCATCTTCTGGATAGTGACAGTCGAGCACAAGGACCTTCTTACCACCATTCTTTATAACTTCAGCCACAAAATTGGGAGTGGACGTCAATTCAGTCTCCATGTCTTCAACCTTCTATCCACTCTGAATTTTTCCTTATTTCTACCTGTTCTCAGGGCGGGGCATCAGCTACACTGGTTACCAGTGACCATGCCAGGACATCATTGCCAGGAAAGAACTGTTGTAGGAAAATGAATTGAGAAAAGAGAACTGACTCCAAGTGACTCAGGGTAAAGAAAGAACTTGTGGGGGTCCCTGCATTCACATCACCTGACACACACACCCCATAAGAAAGGATTCCCTGGGCTTCCACATGTGGGAAAGGCAGCCCAAGAGGGTGAGTGAAGGGAGAGAGCAGAGCCCAGCAAAAACCAGGGAAATGCAGGTTGGGTGAAATGTCAGACACCACCCAACCTCCCTTCAAGCATCCACCTCCCAAAGCATATCTGGGGTCCCTTGAAATCATGGGCAGCTGCAAAGTGGGCCTTCTATGTCACGTGTTCTTGTGGGATTGTCCCTT